>NC_091292.1:59945491-59949839 GCF_038502225.1 Cherax quadricarinatus
GGTTGCGGGGGCGCTGACCCCTGAAAACATCTTCAAGTATCCTTCAGGTGACTGGTTCCAGAGCAATTCTGATCTTGTGGTTTTCCTCGAGATCAGACTTCCTTGTTGACTGCAGGATCAGCCAGGCCTATAGTACGGGGCCAGTGTCAGCTTATTAAGGGGCGCGTAAGTTCCTCTGTCTTCTAATAACATGTTCATTTCTCCACTACGATCTATCTTATACATAACTACTATCGCATTTGTTTCGTTTCGTAAGGTGAAGTCCAGGATCTTTCCTTAATTCATGGTGTAACTTAACAAATATTTGAGGACAATTATGTTGCAAAGACCGTGGAGTCTACCTGCAGAGTATTCCGGCGATCAACGCCACCGCGGCCCTGTCCACGACCAGGCCTCCAGGTGGATCAGGACCTGATCAACCAGGCTGTTACTGCTGGCCGCACGTAGTCCAACGGACGAACCACAGGTCTGAGACCTCTGTAACACAATTGACCGTGCAGTCAGCGTAGGAGTCTGACCTAAGGTCAGGCTGCGAGAGCACAGTCTCTTGCACCAAGTTCGTGTTGTTCTGTTGTTCTGTTGTTCTGTTCTGCTTAAATATCATCAGTCTGATGATATTTAAGCTGCGATAATTTAAATCTGGAAATTCTGATGAATCTATATCTTCATGAGTCTTGAACTAATATACCTTTACCTTTGATATACCTTTGAAGAGTTTCGAGTTCCTCTACTCTCTGAGCCCGGCCATGGGCCAGGTTCGTCTGGTGCAGAGACAAAGACTTCCTCGAAGTCCACTGGAGTGACATCTTAAATATGGGCAACATTTGATGTCATATTAAGGAAACTTAATTTAGATTGCCTCTCTTCTGGCTGACAGTCTTACCTGTTTAATGGAAAAATAAACAGCGAATCATGCTGTCTTTCATTCCTCGTCATCAGTTAAGCCATTGGTGCTAGCAGCACGCACAGCCGGGTTGATCTGGAACTGTCTGGAGGAACCCGTTAAAACACAAGAGACTTTTCCCATAAGCATTTACAAACAATAAAACTTGCAATTATCATTATCCTAATAAGTATTTGCTCTGTGTTTCCTGGACACTGAACAATGGTTAGAATCTTAACTCAGCATTTACATTTCTCTGGATAAGTTTCTTAAGCCAGTTCCTGATCAGCCGGGCTATGGTACCCGCATTAGTCTGCGTGCGGTTGGCCCCCAAATGGCATCAACTAGGCTGTGATGGATATGTTGGTCAGCGGGCCGTCAGCAGCAACAGCCTGGTTGATCAGACAAGCACCAAACAAGCCAGGTCCAGGGCCCCGGGAATAGAAAAGCTCTCGAAACTCTTCAAACTCACCAAAGTCTGGTCGATGAGGTCAGCAACCAGGAGGCCTGACCCAACACTGGGTCACGGGGGCGGTGACCTCTGAAACCGATTTAAGGTTGAAACGATTCTCAGACGTTGGACAACTTCCAACTTGTTAGTAGAATTACTGGCAATATGTTAGGCATAAGGACATACGTGCAACTAATGCGACATTTTTATTGTGGTAACGTCTCGCTCACCAGGAGCTTTATCAAGCCGTAACGGCTTGAGAAAGCTGGAGAGCGAAACGTTCCCACAATAAAAACGTAGCACCATTTGTTCATGTGGCCTTTTACCTAAGATACTCCCAACTTGTTTTCGATTGTCAGAGGAGAGTTCTCACACCCGCATACCTTTGATACACCTTTGAAAAGTTTCGAGAGTTTCTCTACTCTCTGAGCCCGACTATGGGCTAGGCTCGCCTGGTGCTTTCCTGGTCAACTAGGTTGTTGCTGCTGGAGGCCCGCTGCCCCATATATCCATCACAGCCTGGTTGATCTGGCACCTGGTGAAGATACTTGTCCAGTTTCCTCTTGGAGACTTCTACACTTGTTCCAACAGTGTTTCTGTTATTTTCTGGTAAGATATTGCATTTACAACTTTTCCCCTTGTGCCAAAATGATGAATCATACGTATGAATTCTAGTGCCACAACATTCATCATCTCCAGCTACTCATTCCACCACAGTCACCTGGGTTGTGCCGCCTGCCTCAAATTGCAAGAAGCCGATACAGTCTAATTAAAACGGGGCTGTGAACCATAAGTCTGCTTGAAGAGCTTCAGCAGGAAGGATCCACTGCTTCAGGACAACATCCATGTTACCACTCCACTCTCAAGGTAAAGACGTAATACCTGGAGGATGACCTGGGAGGATAGAGAGAGAGAGAGAGAGAGAGAGAGAGAGAGAGAGAGAGAGAGAGCAGGGACGTGTTCAGGTGGCCTGAGGGTGGGAAGGCAGTCGAGCATAGTGTACAGTTACCTGTTTGTTAATGACCAGGTAAGGTATGTAAGAGGCTTTGCTCTCATCTCTCTCAAGATTCTCCCTTGTGTTCTCTGCTTGTTTACCAGCTAAGCTTGCTGGCTGCCTTTGTTATTCTTGCCAGCTCGATGTATGGGTTATGCTAGCTTGTTGCTTGACAGCTGTTTCTACAGGTGTTCAGAATGGTTCAATGGATACACTGTTACTGAAAACGTTTGACTAAAACAGCATGTATAATCAGTCTGATGTACGTTCCACGTTCAACGTGCGTTCAGGCGTTCCCAGGAGTTTAGATGTTTTAATGGACTGGAGAGAAGCACATGATCTTGGTTAATTTGCTGGCTACGATAATTCTGCTGGCCTGGAAAGGATCTCTTGAGTGCGACAATAGACGTACGAACACAGGTAATTTGTAAGTCACCATAGTGACTTCTCTTGTTTGTCAAGTTCTCATAATCCAACACATTATTTTCCTGATCCGTGATGCACCTGTCTTGTTTTCTTAACCTGTGATGCTTGTCTATTTTCCTGAGATGTGACGGATCAACATCGGTGGTCCCAAATTATTCAACATCTTACCAGAAGACATCAGAAACATTGCTGGAACAAGTGTAGAAGTCTTCAAGAGGAAACTGGACAAGTATCTTCACTAGGTGCCAGATCACCCAGGCTGTGATGGATATGTGGGGGTCAGGGGGCCACCAGCAGAAAAAGCCTCGTCGACCAGGCAAGCACCAGACGAGCCTGGCTCAAGGCCGGGAGTAGAAAGACTATTGAAATTCATTAAAGTTAAGGTATATCAAAGGTGTTTTATTTTCCTGACCTGTGATGCATTTGTCTAATTTTCTTCACTAAATGTCTGGTCAACATTATCAACACAGATAAGCAGGAATTTAACCCAAATACCTTTAAAATTGGCACAACCAATAACGCTATCCTTCATAAGGCTAAAAACTGAAAATTAATTCCCTGACTATTCGTTCTCCCTCGCCCCTACCTTCCCCCTCACTATATGCAAATTCTTAGATAGGTTTGGTAAATTACGGTATATTATATTACGTAAATTTTAACAGAGTTAGGTTAGGTTTCTGGGTTAGTTTTGGTGCACAATTAAAAATTAGCATACGAATACGCAGCACTTGTGATTTTTCTTCTTACAGGAGAGTGAAATTTGGTTGTGGGAAGGTGGAGAGGAAACTTAAAAAGCTGTAAACCACCACTAATAACCTTCACCTGACAAGTTACAGCTAACAACCCAATTACCATCTTAATGGCCAGTGTGAGTTAATAACAGACTCCCTCCCCCTTACCTTGTCACTAAGTGGTTACTTGGAATCTACCTGGAGTGAATTTCTGGGGTCGCCGCCCCTGCGGCCCAATACCAGACCAAGCCTCCCGGTTGCTGGCCTGATTGAACAGGCTGTTGGTGCCAGCTGCACGCAATCCAGCGTTTGCAACAGAGCCCGGCTGATCACGAAATGACTTGAGTCTTGGTCCTCTCTTACGACCCTTCTTTTGATTGAAAGTACCTTGCACAGTCTGCCAAGTCTCTTGCTTTTATAGGGAATGATTTTAGGGTGTAAGTTTGTTACCATTCCCTCGAGAATTTTTTAGTTGTAAATTATGATACTCCTTTCTCGCCTACGATCCAAGGAGTATATTTCAGATGATTCGATGAATTTATACGAGCGTTGAAGGCTCTTTGCATATTTTCCAGTTCATCAATATTTCGCCTGGAAGCGGGACCTCAGTATAGATCAGTATTCCAGTCCCTAAGCCTCCAGGATAAGGCACTGACCACCTCAAATACTTTTCTCCAAGGTTGATGGACTGATTACATTATACTTATTTCGTTACTTCTGCTGCCTTTGTATCTGACTGAAGAAACCTACTGTGTAGGCGAAACGTTTTATCAATAAAGATACTTAATTGTTACACACGCGTCTTAATCTTCAGAGCAATATACTCCAATATTTCAGAACGTTTCGGTCCTACCATAAACAAA
>NC_091292.1:59954939-59964939 GCF_038502225.1 Cherax quadricarinatus
ATTCTGGGGGCCTAGTTACTAGGCCTCTCGTGTATCCATATACTCTTGCGATACCGTCCACAGGATGGATATGAGGTGAACAATGAAGTAGACTCTTCAGTGACAAACTTTAATTTAAGTACAAGACATGAGAGAGATGATACCAGAAGATCTCACATTCAAGGATCGCAACAATATTACTACCGCAAAAAAATGATATCTGGATTAACAGAGCTTTCAAAAGTACCGTGTTCTCTCCAGACTACTGTACTGTTCCATACTGACGGTCCCCTTCCAGGTGAAATTGCTGAGCTAGAAAACATACAGAGAACTTTCACTACTCATGTACATTCGAGCATCTGATCTACTGAAAACGCCTGAAGTCCCTTAAACTGTATTTCCTGGAATACAGGGGAGAAAGGTACATAATAATTTGCACCTGGAAAGTTTTGGAGGGACTAGAACCAACCCTGCACACCAAAATTACTTACTTTGAAAGCAAGAGATTTACAGACGGTGCAGAGTAACTTCAATAATAATCAAGGGTTTGACGAGTGCAACAGAGAGAACTCGATGAGTGTCAGGGTTCCAGGACTCTTCAACGCTCTCCCTACGTGCATAACCAACAAACTTTCGGCTGTCTTCAAATCAGTTCATGACCAGCTGGGCTGAGGTTCGTACATAGGACTGAATGTCACAAGCAGTAACAGTCTGGTTAATCAGGCATTGATGCACCAGGAGGCCTGCTCTAGGAGTGGGCTGAATGGACATAGACTCTGGACATAATAGTCTAGCATCCTCGTGGATATAAAAATGGCACCTTCCTACTTCCACTCTTGTGGTGGCACCATCACACTGGCACCCTCACACTAGCACTAACACATTGGTACCATCACACTGGCACCATCACACTGGCACCATCACACTGGCACCCTCACACTGGCACCCTCACACTGGCATTCCCACACTGACCCCCTAACACCGGCACCCTCACACTGGCACCCTCACACTGGCACCATCACAGTGGCACCCTCACGCTGGCACCATCGCACTGGCACCAACACACTGGCACCCTCATACTGTGACACACACACTGGCACCACCGGGTGCATATCGTAATTAACATTAGGTGACAACTTCCGGCGGACTGTCAAAGGTAACTACTGATGTTGTTATTGACTCCCTCGTGTGTGTGTGTGTGTGTGTGTGTGTGTGTGTGTGTGTGTGTGTGCGTGCGTGCGTGCGTGCGTGTGTGTGTGTGTGTGTGTGTGTGTGTGTGTGTGTGTGTGGGTGTGTGTGTGTATGTGTGTGTATGTGTGTGTATGTGTGTGTATGTGTGTGTTTGTGTGTGTATGTGTGCGTGTGTGTGTGTGTGTGTGTGTGTGTGTGTGTGTGTGTGTGTGTGTGTGTGTGTGTGTGTACTCACCTATTTGTACTCACCTATTTGTGGTTGCAGGGGTCGAGTCCTAGCTCCTGGCCCCGCCTCTTCACCGGTTGCTACTGGGTCCTCTCTCTCCCCGCTCCATGAGCTTTATCATACCTCGTCTTAAAACTATGTATGGTTCCTGCCTCCACTACATCACTTTCTAGGCTATTCCACTGCCTGACAACTCTATGACTGAAGAAATACTTCCTAATATCTCTCTGACTCATCTGTGTCTTCAACTTCCAATTGTGACCTCTTATTTCTGTGTCCCCTCCCTGGAACATCCTGTCTTTGTCCACCTTGTCTATTCCGCTCAGTATTTTATATGTCGTTATCATGTCTCCCCTGACCCTCCTGTCCTCTAGTGTCGTCAGGCAAATTTCCCTTAACCTTTCTTCATGCGTGTGTGTGTGTGTGTGTACTCACCTATTTGTACTCACCTATTTGTGGTTGCAGGGGTCGAGTCCTAGCTCCTGGCCCCGCCTCTTCACCGGTTGCTACTGGGCCCTCTCTCTCCCCGCTCCATGAGCTTTATCAAACCTCGTCTTAAAACTGTGTATGGTTCCTGCCTCCACTACGTCATTTTCTAGGCTATTCCACTGCCTTACAACTCTATGACTGAAGAAATACTTCCTACTATCTCTCTGACTCATTTGTGTCTTCAACTTCCAATTGTGGCCTCTTGTTTCTGTGTCCCCTCCCTGGAACATCCTGTCCTTGTCCACCTTGTCTATTCCACGCAGTATTTTATATGTCGTTATCATGTCTCCCCTGACCCTCCTGTCCTCCAGTGTCGTCAGGCCGATTTCCCTTAATCTTTCTTCATAGGACATTCCCCTTAGCTCTGGAACTAACCTTGTTGCAAACCTTTGTACTTTCTCTAGTTTCTTGACGTGCTTTATCAAGTGCGGGTTCCAAACAGGTGCTGCATACTCCAGTATGGGCCTGACATACACGGTGTACAGTGTCTTGAATGATTCCTTACTAAGGTATCGGAATGCTGTTCTCAGGTTTGCCAGGCGCCCATATGCTGCAGCAGTTATCTGATTGATGTGTGCTTCCGGAGACATGCTCGGTGTTATACTCACCCCAAGATCTTTCTCCTTGAGTGAGGTTTGCAGTCTTTGGCCACCTAGCCTATACTCTGTCTGTGGTCTTCTGTGCCCTTCCCCTATCTTCATGACTTTGCATTTGGCAGGATTAAATTCGAGAAGCCATTTGCTGGACCAGGTGTCCAGTCTGTCCAGGTCTCTTTGAAGTCCTGCCTGGTCCTCATCAGATTTAATTCTCCTCATTAACTTCACATCATCTGCAAACAGGGACACTTCTGAGTCTAACCCTTCCGTCATGTCGTTCACATATACCAAAAATAGCACTGGTCCTAGGACCGACCCCTGTGGGACCCCGCTCGTCACAGGTGCCCACTGTGATACATCATTACGTACCATGACTCGTTGTTGCCTCCCTGTCAGGTATTCTCTGATCCATTGCAGTGCCCTTCCTGTTATATGCGCCTGATGCTCTAGCTTCTGCACTAATCTCTTGTGTGTCATTCGTCGCTCAACCTTTGGGACGAGTGGACGTGAGCTGAGCCTGCCCTCTGCTGTCAGCCGGTGACAACTTGGTTTTCTCAAAATGGCGCAGCCGGCAAGAAGAAGGGTAAACACTGTCGGCATAGAAGTGGTGCGTGGGGCTGTGCATGCCCACTCAGCTCAAGTTTTATTACCTGCCATCATCAGGGACACATACGGCATTGCCAACGAAGAGCTGTATGGTGTAGCCTTGAACGGGGCATATAGAATTTTTGTGAAATTTCTCAATGCAAGTGTATATGAGGACATAGTCGCCAGGTTCCAAGATCTTTGTGTACCAGTAAATCCTGCAGTGACGGTAAGGCTACATGATGTGTCCCGCCATTATACGTGGGTGAAGATAAGAAATGTACCCTTTGAGGCTAATGAGGCAGACCTACGTGCCGTCTTCGAGAAGTTTGGGACTGTTCATATGGCGACATTGGGGAAATGGAAGGAAGGATCATATTCTGGGATGCCTGAAGGAAGTTTTTCCTTAAAAATGACATTGAGGCATCCTATTCCTTCCTATATTTTCCTAGAAGACTTCAGGACTCAAGTAATGGTGACTTACGCAGGGCAACAACGTACCTGTCGATTATGTGGTGCATATGATCACATTGCTGCGCAGTGTGTTAAGCAACAGGGTACACAGGCGAAGGAGCAGCATAAGGAGGCATCAGAGGACCTTGGGACGTTGGATTTGGCACGACCTGAGTCGGTTTCCTTGAACAAGGCTTGGAGTGTGGAGGTCGAGGAGGCCTTGAGGGAGGAAGTGTGTGTAACTCTTCCGAGAGAGACATGCACTGCCGGGCAGGCACCGGCGACCAAAGATGTGGTGTCACTGGGTGAGGACAGGGCCGTGGAGGCTACCATTGATTCAGTCCTCCACGACCTGTTAGGGACCCCAGGAGAGGTCACAGTTGAGGGGCTTGTGGGTGCCCTGGATGCTGCTGGGGTTCCAGGTGGTGAGAGGGGGGGAGGCATGTCAGAGACCCAGGTTGAGGCTGGGTTGCAAATTGGCACAGTGGTGGCGGAAGTGCACGGGGATGGCTTCCAGGTGGAGGCGGGAAGAAAGGCTCGAGTGTCACGGAAGAGAGCGGCAGTGCCCTCGGACGTGGACGATGTGGATGTGCTCACTCCGGCACAGCGTTCGGGCAAAAAGGTTTGGGCTGAAGTGGTTGAGCATGGACCTGGGGGGTCCAGGGGCAAGGGGCATGTGAAAGCAGATCACAGAATGGTGATTGAAGATCAAGGGCGTATAAAGGGGAAGGGAAATAAAGGTGGTGCAATACGTAAAGGAAAACCTCCATTGACACATTCAAGAGTCTCTCTATAAATGTTAATGGTCTGAAAAATTCTAGGAAGTGTGAATGGTTTCATGAGATGCTCATTAGGTATGGTGTAGATGTAGTGTTTGTGCAAGAGCACAACCACAAGCCGGGTTGTATGTTGATGATTGAGGGGTATACTGTATATGCGGCACACTCAACGAGATTGAAAGGAGGAGTGGCTATTTTGGTGAGGGAGGCTAGCCCGTTCACTGTACATCATTGTGAGGAGGGGGGTGAGGGGAGGGTTATAAGAGTGGATGGGACATGGGGAAGAGATAAGATGTCTTTTGTGTGTGTTTATGGTCCGGCGGAGGGGGACAGTCGAGTGAAGAATGAGTTTGTACGTGAAGTGTTGGTGTATCACTTAAGGTCGCTTCCAGCATTAGCTGTGGTGGGAGGGGACTGGAATTGCGTTATACGCCGCAAGGATGTGGAACCTAGGGGAGCAGGATATTGTTCTGGCGTTCTGAGGGACCTGTTAACAGGGGTGGGGTTGGTGGATGTAGAGGGGGGGGTGGCGTGGGAGGTGCAGCACACCTTTGTGAGGCAGGGGTATGCTGCACGGCTGGACAGGATATACGTGACAAGGAAAGCTGTGGTGCGGAGTGTAAGGGTTTTGGATGTCTTTTTTCTGATCATAGAGGTGTTTTGGTGGATTTGGGATGGGAGGGTCGGCCGAACAGGTATAAGAGTTATTGGAAATTGAATGTTCGGTTGCTTCAAGATGTTGAGGGGAGGGTCCTATTTGCACAATGGTGGAAAGGCTTATGGGAAGGGATGGAAGTCAATGGGGATGTGTTGAGATGGTGGGATGTGACGGCGAAGACGAGGATTCGAGAGTTCTATGTCCGACAGGGAAGGCACGAGAATCAGTTGGCTTATGGGCTTATTAGGTATCTTGAGGGGCAGTTAAGGGAGTATTATGAGAGAGGAAGGGGGGGGATGGGAGCCCCTGTGGCTGACATACAAGGAGTGAAGGAACGCCTAATGGAAGTGCAAAATGAGAGGTTTGATGCGGCAAGGGTTTTAGGGGGGTTGGAGGAGGTCATGTGGGGTGATAGACCATCGGCGTGTGTCCTGCGAGGGCAGGGGCGCCGGCGCGTTGCAATGGAAATGGTGGGTTTGAGAGTTCTTGAGGACATCGAGGGGTATAGGGAGGGACAAGACTTGGTGACAACAGAGGGGATGGGAGGGTATGTTGATTCTTGGCTTAGTGCACATATGAGGAGTGTGGGTGTGAGAGAGGGGGCTTTAAGAGAGACAGGGGGATGGGTGCGGAGTGTGCTGGACAGGGACGACAGGGAACAGTTACAGGGGCCTATTGTGGAGGAAGAGGTGTGGACGGCTTTAATGAGTATGAGCAGGGGTAAGGCACCGGGGATAGATGGGCTGCCTGCGGAGTTTTACATACAGCATTGGGGAGTATTAAAAGATTTTTTGGTGCAATTATTTAATATCATAAAAGAGAGGGGTGCGTTGGGACCTTTGCAGGCGACAGCACTAGTAGTTTTGGTGCCAAAGGGTGAAAGTCAGTGCACAGTGAGAGATTACCGGATGATATCACTCATGTGTGCAGACTACAAACTTTTTGCAAAAATTTTGGGGAATCGTATAAAAAAGGTCATTGGAAAGGTAATAGTGAGGGGTCAATATGGGATTCCGGGGAGATCAATGTATGAGGGGCATGGGGTTATTAGAAGGTTTATTGAGGGTCCACAAGAGGGGGAACGTGGGGTATTGGCGTTGGATTGGAGAACGGCATATGACAGTGTCGAGAGGGAGGCTCTGTGGAGAATCATGGAGTGGCAAGGGTTCGGGGAGGACATTGTGAATTGGGCACATACTTTATATCGGGGAGCTGGGATGTGTGTACAGATAAATGGGAGGGTGGGGTTGCATGTGAAAATGGGCAGGGGATTGAGGCAAGGTTGCCTGTTGTCACAAATATTATTTGCATGTTTACAGAATCCGTTTTATAGGGCAGTGGAAATGTGCATACAGGAGGGGGTAAGGGAGGACATACGAGGTGGGAGTCCCAGTATCATAGGTTACGTTGATGACACAACTGTCCTAGTGAGTGGGAGGGAGGGATTGGAGGGTCTGGAGAGAGTTATAGATGTTTTTGGGATGGCAACAGGTATGGCAGTGAATGTGCATAAATCAAAGCTCATGATATTGGGTGAATGGGACGGGCAGGAGGGCGGGGGTGGGGGGGGTGAGGTGGAGTGTCGTGGACCGGGTGAAAATTTGTGGAGTTGTGTATATGGGTAATGCTCAGATGGCGAGGGAGAATAATTCAAAGGGTGTGGTAGATAGGGTATTGGGAAGATTGTCAGGATTGAGGCCGACACATCTTACGCTACACCAGAGGGTCATTGTGGTCAATGTGCTTTTGTACAGTAAAATATGGCATGTGGCAGCTTTGTACCCTTTGGTGTATGGGGATGTCCGGAGATTGTTGAGCAGAGTTTTCCGTTTTATCTGGGGTTCAGGATGCGATTGGTTGAAAAGAGAGGTGGTAACACTTCCGGTGGCCTTGGGAGGGCTGGGGTTAATTCATTTGGAAAGAAGGTTGAAGTGTGTATATGTGAAACATGGGTTGCTAAGGGCTCGGGGGGAAGGGAGTGGAGGGTTGGGGATGCTGCAGGGAGATCTTCGGAGATGGTGGAAGGGACAAGATTTGAGAGATGGTGAGGAGTTGTTGCGTCTATTGATGATGGTCAGAGAGCCGAGAAACATGCGGGTAGGGTCCATGGAGAGGAAGATATGGCCTAGGGTGGTAGTGGCAACGGAAGGAGTGTACCTGATGTACGCATGGGAAGACATTTGGGGCCGATTAAAAGGGTTACGCATCCGGCCACGCGTGAGGGAGGTAATGTATAGGTTTCTTCACGGAATATTGCCGTCTGGGGTTGTTTTACGAAATAGGCGAATAAGGGAGGGTGGGATGTGTCAGGTTTGTGGGGTAGATGAATCAGCTTTTCATGTAGTTTATTTTTGTGAAAGCCTAGGGATTGTGCGGGAATGGTTAGGGAAAGTAATCCGGTATGTGGGGGGAAAGGGTTGTCGGTTTTGAGAGCGCTTAGTTTGGATGTAGGTGGGGTTGGGGTAAAGGTTCAAAGGGCAGTGGCTTACTTAATGGTTGATTTTGTGTATATATCATGGGCAATGAGAGACAAAGGGGCGGAGGAACGTAGGATGGCCATAGCAGCATCCTTTTATAGAACAAAGTGTCGCAACAGGGAAATATATGGTAGAAGGTGGGAGAGGGATTTCTCGGAGGGCTACAGGGACTTTCTTTTGAGGGATTTATGGTCTTTATAAGCGGTCAGGGGAATGAACGGGCTGGCCTTCCCAGGGGGGGGGTGTTGCAGAGGTCGATTGTGTGAGTGTGTGTGTGGAATTGTGTGAGTGCGTGTGGAATTGTGTGAGGAAGGATGTTGAGGTGATATTCAATGTGATATTCAATGTAATGTCTTGGTGTTATTGTGAACACCGATGATTATAATTTATCTAAGGATTCCTTCATGTTTTGTAAGGATGTACATAAGCATGTTAGTATATAAGCATATTTTAACCTGTAATTATACATGTCTACCTATATATGAGCAATGTAACTTGTCATAATAATGAGGTTTCATACCTGTTTTTTAACTATTGGAACGTTTTGGTATTGTATATAATGTAAGATCTTGCCTGGGGTGTTTTTGCTTATATATTGTTGCAGATGTTTTTTCACATTTTCATTATATATGTTCAAGTGAATGAGTTTTTGATCTTGTGTATAGCCAGGTGAAACTGGTCAGTTTTTCATTTGGGGGGGGGTAGGAGTTTAAGTAATCTCTGCAATAGCAGGTCATGTGATACACATGTCATATTATTTTAGATGTCTAATGTTGTCCATTCTCTGTAGGATGTGATGTATAGATTATCTCCGACAGTGTAAATAATCTGTCTGCTGGAGGGAATAATGTGTAAATTTATTTATTATTGTGGTAGGTTTATGTGTGTAGCGTGTTTTTAGGGTGATATATTATAAGACGCTAATTACTATCAAGGACTGTTGGTGGTTGAGTGGTGACAGCAGACACAGCTACTAGGCATGGGGGGGGGGGGTTGAAGTGTGCACGATATTAATTATTACCATAGGGTATATGAGGGTAGGGTGGATTGTGTTCTATGGTGGATGTGAGCCATCAGGTTCAGACATTCCTTGTATTATAGTGTCAGCCGTTTAGCTGGCTGGATTGTGTTTATATATATATTGTCATTGAAGTTTTTAATGCTTTTACAAATGTGTATGTATAAGAGATTTGTCACTGTGTATCTAAGGTGAAAGTGGCACGTTTTCATGGGGGGGGGAGTGTAAGCTTTACTGGGTGGGTTGTATATGTATGTATGTGTGTGTATGTGTATATGTATGTATATATGTATATATATGTATATATGTGTATATGTATATATATGTATATATATTTTTTTATTATTATTTTTATTATCACACTGGCCGATTCCCACCAAGGCAGGGTGGCCCGAAAAAGAAAAACTTTCACCATCATTCACTCCATCACTGTCTTGCCAGAAGGGTGCTTTACACTACAGTTTTTAAACTGCAACATTAACACCCCTCCTTCAGAGTGCAGGCACTGTACTTCCCATCTCCAGGACTCAAGTCCAGCCTGCCGGTTTCCCTGAATCCCTTCATAAATGTTACTTTGCTCACACTCCAACAGCACGTCAAGTATTAAAAACCATTTGTCTCCATTCACTCCTATCAAACACGCTCATGCATGCCTCCTGGAAGTCCAAGCCCCTCGCACACAAAACCTCCTTTACCCCCTCCCTCCAACCTTTCCTAGGCCGACCCCTACCCCGCCTTCCTTCCACTACAGACTGATACACTCTTGAAGTCATTCTGTTTCGCTCCATTCTCTCTACATGTCCGAACCACCTCAACAACCCTTCCTCAGCCCTCTGGACAACAGTTTTGGTAATCCCGCACCTCCTCCTAACTTCCAAACTACGAATTCTCTGCATTATATTCACACCACACATTGCCCTCAGACATGACATCTCCACTGCCTCCAGCCTTCTCCTCGCTGCAACATTCATCACCCACGCTTCACACCCATATAAGAGCGTTGGTAAAACTATACTCTCATACATTCCCCTCTTTGCCTCCAAGGACAAAGTTCTTTGTCTCCACAGACTCCTAAGTGCACCACTCACTCTTTTTCCCTCATCAATTCTATGATTCACCTCATCTTTCATAGACCCATCCGCTGACACGTCCACTCCCAAATATCTGAATACGTTCACCTCCTCCATACTCTCTCCCTCCAATCTGATATTCAATCTTTCATCACCTAATCTTTTTGTTATCCTCATAACCTTACTCTTTCCTGTATTCACCTTTAATTTTCTTCTTTTGCACACCCTACCAAATTCATCCACCAATCTCTGCAACTTCTCTTCAGAATCTCCCAAGAGCACAGTGTCATCAGCAAAGAGCAGCTGTGACAACTCCCACTTTGTGTGTGATTCTTTATCTTTTAACTCCACGCCTCTTGCCAAGACCCTCGCATTTACTTCTCTTACAACCCCATCTATAAATATATTAAACAACCACGGTGACATCACACATCCTTGTCTAAGGCCTACTTTTACTGGGAAAAAATTTCCCTCTTTCC
>NC_091292.1:59972439-60139939 GCF_038502225.1 Cherax quadricarinatus
CAATTAGACATCAAAAATAAAGGTTTATACCATTAAAATATGACAAGGTTTATCAACAACGGCAAAGGTACAGACATCATCTACGGAAAAAATCTTAAACATCGACCCAAAAGAAACTTGAACATCCACAGAAAAAGTCTTAAACAACAACCAAAAAAGTGGACATCAACAGAAAAAGCCTTAAACATCAACAGAAAAACTTGGACATCAACAGAAAAAGTCTTAAACATCAACAGAAAAACTTGATCAACAGAAAAAGTTTTAATCAACAGAAAAACTTGGACATCAACAGAAAAAGCCTTAAACATCAACAGAAAAACTTGATCAACAGAAAAAGTTTTAATCAACAGAAAAACTTGGACAACAACAGAAAAAGTCTTAATCAACAGAAAAACTTGGACATCAACAGAAAAAACCTTAAACATCAACAGAAAAACTTGGACAACAACAGAAAAAGTCTTAATCAACAGAAAAACTTGGACACCAACAAGAAAAAGTTGGACCTCAGATAAGCGTAAACAGCAACAGACTACGACAACAAGAGCCTCAATAACAGCGTAGAGAGAGAGAGAGAGAGAGAGAGAGAGAGAGAGAGAGAGAGAGAGAGAGAGAGAGAGAGAGAGAGAGAGAGAGAGAGAGAGAGAGAGAGAGAGAGAGAGAGAGCGACAGAGAGAGAGAGAGAGAGAGAGAGAGAGAGAGAGAGAGAGAGAGAGAGAGAGAGAGAGAGAGAGAGAGAGAGAGAGAGAGAGAGAGAGAGCGACAGAGAGAGAGCGACAGAGAGAGAGAGAGAGAGAGAGAGAGAGAGAGAGAGAGACAAGGACTAGTGTGGCCAGGCAGTGAACCCACACTCACAGACACCAACATAAACACACTGTAACATCACAAACTTTATAAATAAAGTATGTAAAACAAAGAAACAGCAGAAAGATTTGGCAGCACCGGAGACTTGGTCTGGGACCGACCCCTTGATAACTCTTCAGTGTGTGATGATTGATGAATTTTCTGACGACGAGCAGATAAATAAAATAAATAGCTTTTGATGGCTAAATAATAAAATGAAACAACAGTAAATATGTAGGTAAAAGGTGACTGTATACATACAGTACAAGCAAACACAGCAACGAGCAAACTAACCCTTATAAGGCAGTACTGGATAACAAACCTTAACGGCTGCAACTCGACCCTTGTAAACACAGCTAGGTGAGTTCACGAGTGTCGTGGTATATGCGAGGTTAGCAGACGTCAAAAATAGCATTGAGAAACTTTAACAAAGAATCACTCATATGACACTAGACGTAGAAACGTAAAACACCAAAAGTCTGCAATCATTCTAGTGGAAAAGACAGAGGACTAAACTATGAGGAGTAGGAAGAGAAACTGAGCCTGACAAGTGTAGAAATTGGACACAGGTATCTTCACCAGGTACCAGATCAACCAGGCTGTGATGATTATGTGGGGCAGCGGACCACCAGCCTAGCTGACCAGGCAAGCACCAGACAAGCCTGGCCTATGGCCGGGCTTCGGGAGTATAAGAGAGGTGTCCAGTAGCTCGATCACTAGCGCACTCACCTCACACGCTGAGGTCCGGGGGTCGACCCCCGGTACGGCTGGAACCATTAGGACGTGTTTCCTTAAGACACCTGTTGTCCCTGTTCACCCATCAGAAAAATAGGTACCTGGGTGTTAGTGGACTGGTGTGGGTCGCATCCTGGGACACAACTGACCTAATTTGCGGGAAATGGTCATCATAACATTTGTTATGCTGACCATTTCCCGCAAAGATAGGAAAAAATTGCATTTTAAAAAGACTGAAAGAACTTGTTAAAATTGTAGGTGCTAGATCAACCAGGCTGTGATGGATATGTGGGTCAGCGGGCCTCCACCAGCAACAGCCTGGTTGACCAGGCAAGCACCAGACGAGCCTGGCCCATGTCCGGGCTCAGAGAGTAGAGAAACTCTCGAAACTCTTCAAAGGCATATAAAAGGTATAGTCGGCATCCTGAATAGACAACTGAATTTGATAAGTTGTATTCTTTAAGAGACTTCTCTGTGAACGTTGCTTGAGACGAGCCTGACCCATGGCCGGGCTCCGGGAGTAGAAAGACTCTGGAAACCCATCAAAGGTATATCAAAGGTAGGGTTACCTTAACGTAAATTATTCCTACACAAGGCAAGAGAAAGTACTTTTATTTTCTTCACGAAACGTGCAAGTTACCTGCAACGTTTCGTCTTCTCCAGAAGCCATCTTCACCGGTGAACCTTTGTAAATAGTTTCTCAAGACGACGGCGCTGAATTTCAACGAAAAAAATATTAAGAGGAATTGCCAGGACAGACAGGAAAAAGCTGCTTGAAATGTGAGAACCAGGAACTAAGACAAGATGACTCCGGGGGGGTCACTGACCCCCCCGGAGTCTGGTCACAGATCAAGCTTTCTTTTGATATGCCTCTGATCGGTTTCCAGAGTTTTCCTTCTCCCGCAGCCCGGCCCTGGGTCAGGCTTGTCTGATACTGGCCTGGTCAACAAGGCTGTTGCTGCTGGCGGCCCGCTGACCCAAATAGCCTGGTGATGGATCTGACCTTGAACAACCAAGCTGTTGGTGCTAGCCCTGCACAGTCCAACGTCGGCTCGGCTGACCAGGAACTAACCTGAGGTAGATAAGCAAACAGGACATAAACAAGCGACGTAGAAGGGACAGGAGCTAGAATTTGTCAATGGCTGCTGGTCAAGTTTCAGTTGCTCCATAAAGACTCGTGATCGAGTTACAGTTAGAGGCCATCACAAACCTCCCCAATATTCTGGTTGGAATAGCCTAATGGTAATCTTAAGCCCACCAAGACGCCGGTTCGAATCCCGATCATTTTGTTTTTGTTCAATTACCTTTAGTGTAGTACATCACGAAGCAACTAAAACAACAACAATACAACAAAAATAAGAGTCAAAACCTTTCCTCAGACACACTGTGAATCGACCCCTGCAAGCGTAAATGGGTGAGTACACACACACACACACACATACACACACACACACACACACACACGCATGGTTCAGGGAGAGTGACCCAGTAGCGGCCAGTGAAGAGGCGGGGCCAGGTGCTATGACTCGACCCCTGCACCCACAACTAGGTGAGTACAACTAGGTGAGGTGAGTACACACACACACACACGAGAAAGACAAGCATTGAGACGAGAAGACACGACAGAGAGAGAGAGAGAGAGAGAGAGAGAGAGAGAGAGAGAGAGAGAGAGAGAGAGAGAGAGAGAGAGAGAGAGAGAGGGAGGGAGAGAGAGAGAGAGAGAGAGAGAGAGGGACACGAGGCCGTGGAGCCATCATGAAACACTCACACATGTGACTGGTATCACTGAGTTATTCCACCGTGGCAGACCGACCTGAGGCCAGACTTGCCTGCCGGCACATCAGGTGACTCCCAGCACACCAGGTAACAGAGTCCAGGTCAACCAGTGCCAGGTACTTTACCGTTGATATACCTATCTGGAGTTTATCTGGAGAGAGTTCCGGGGGTCAACGCCCCCGCGGCCCGGTCTGTGACCAGGCCTCCTTAGGTCAGTGTCCCAGGATGCGACCCACACCAGTCGACTAACACCCAGGTACCCATTTTACTGATGGGGAACATAGACAACAGGTGGAAAGAAACACGTCCAATGTTTCTACTCTGGCTGGGAATCGAACCCAGACCCTCACCGTGTGAAGCGAGAGCGTTAACCACCAGGCCACCAGAGCCCCTATCATAAGTTTCGAGGGTTTTTCTACACCCGGAGCCCGGTCATGGGTCAGGCTCGTCTGGTGCTAGCTTGATCAACCAGGCTGTTGCTGCTGGAGGCACGCTGCCCCACATATCCATCACAGCCTGGGTGATCTTGCGCCTGTTGAAAATATTTGTCCAGTTTCCACACTCCAGGTCAACCAGAGTCCAGGTCAACCAGAGTCCAGGACAATCAGAGTCCAGGTCAACCAGGAGGAGGAGGAGGAGGAGGAGGAGGAGGATGGGAAGACGAAAATGAAGAAGCAAGAGATGATGAACAAGAACCATAGAGAATGAACAAAGAACCAAGAAAATAAACATGCCCTTCAAGGAAGCAGACGAGGATGAACAACAAATCAAAAGGGTGAACAAAGTACCCTGGAGTATTAAGAATGACCCGCCAAGGATGAACATCGACTCCAGGCTGAGGGACTGACCACCTCAAACTCCATCGATCTTCAACCAGTCTTCTCTCTACTGGACTGAGGAAGCCAGTGGATAACGAAACGTTCCACAATAAAGATACCCAAGTGTTTCACAATTGTTATTCATGTACTAGTAAAAATAATGATAATTATTATTATTATTATTATTATTATTATTATTATTATTATTATTATTATTATAGGTTGTAGATGAGGACCAACACGTACCCAGAGGACGGGAACTCTCTTAAATATGCAAATCCCGTCCCTCGACACGCCAGCTTGTTAAAACCAAACATATTACAAACTACCCGAGAAGGAACTAAGTTACAACGTAATACAAGCGAAATTATTGCCAGAGAGTTGCTGGTAATGGCAGAGATGGTGCGTGTAGCTGAGTAAAAGTTTATACAAACCACCTGAAATACCGCAGCACGCACCACCTGGTACCCTGTAGGCCACCTGGTAGATTCAGGTACCCTTGTACCCCGCACGCCACCTGGTAGGCACCCTGGTATTCTGAACGCCACCTGGTAGTCAGGTATCCTGGTACTCTGCACGTCACCTGGTAGTCAGGTATCCTGGTACTCTGCACGTCACCTGGCATTCAGGTACCCTGGTACTCTGCATGTCACCGGTAGTTAGGTACTTTGGTACTCTGCACGTCATCTGGTAGTCAGGTACCCAGGTACTCTGCACGTCACCTGGTAGAGTCATCTACCCTCGTACCTTGTACACCATACAGTGGATGCTATGCTAGTTAAGAGTATCCAGGTAGTAAGAGATCAAACAAACTGCAATGGATATGTGGGCCAGTGGGCCACCAGCAGCAACAGCCTAGTTGACAAAACAAGTACCAGAAGAACCTGACCTATGGCCGGGCTCTGGGAGTAGAAAAACTCTCAGAACTTATCAAAAGTATATCAAAGGTATACCCACCCGCCGTGTGAGTATACCCACGGCGGGTGGGTATACCTTTAATAAGTTTCAAGAGTCTATTCCCGGTGCCCGGCCATGGGCCAGGCTCGTATGGTTCTAGCCTTTTTATTACAACGGTCTACAATTCAAGGAGACGATGACTCCTTCAGTTGTTAACGGATAAAAGATATAGAACAGATACCTGGTCAAGTCTGTTGTTGGTGTTAGCACCAAGCAGTCCAGCGCAAGCACCACAGTTTGACTGATCAGGAAGTGTCTAGAAAAAGCCATCGAGTGGAAGACGTTGCAATGCCCAACTCCCAGCGCCACCCCATCTATAGAGGGTACTTCTCCCCTAACCCACGATGTCAGCGATGGCACTGCATGGAGTGCCGGGCTCACAGGAACTTCCACTACAGGGACAGCATCGTGGAGTTCGACCGCGAGGCAGCTGTCAGGTGTGCCACAGGCAGTGTGTACTCAGTTCCTCAAGCTTCAACATCCGTGCACACGAGGGCCTGGGATCTTCAGTCAACTTGGCGTCCACCAGGACGTTGCCATGTCCCTAGGACAGCTCTCCATCGGGCTGCTAACGGAGTCACTGGCTTCTTGGACCTCTTGGGGAGGGTCGATGGTGCTCGTGCAAGCAGCAGATCCCGGGGCAACTTGCTGCTGTTTGCAATGGCTGTCTGCCGAGGAGAGACAGGCACCTAGCAACATCTGTTGTTGGGGCAATGGATGAATTCCCTGCTTTGTTTGTTAACTGTTCAGGACTCTGTAATTTGTCTATGATTGTAATCATGTGATAGCGTGTTTATTATTCATTACCTTTGAAACTTGTCATAATTTTGACCAGCTCTACCTGGAGCTCATTACCTTTGTAAATTCTCATGATTAATGTGTTTATGATTCATTACCTTTGCAATTATTCATGAGTGTGACCAGCTCTACCTGGAGCTCATTACCTTTGTAACTTGGTCATGATTATGACCAGATCTAGTTCATTACCTTTGTAACTTGCTCAGCTATCAAAACTTTGGAGTCCAGTCCCTGGACCAATTATGTACCTCTGTAATCTTTTGACTACCGCCCACAGGATGGGTATGGGGTGCATAATAAACATATTAAACTAAAACTTAACACTTAATGAGTTATCTCTTAATCTTGGTGTCTGTCTGGTATCTTGGTGTCTGGTATCTTGGTGTCTGGTATCTTGATGTCTGGTATCTTGATGTCTGGTATCTTGGTGTCTGGTATCTTGGTGTCTGGTATCTTGATGTCTGGTATCTTGATGTCTGGTATCTTGGTGTCTGGTATCTTGGTGTCTGGTATCTTGATGTCTGGTATCTTGGTGTCTGGTATCTTGGTGTTTGGTATCTTGGTGTCTGGTATCTTGGTGTCTGGTATCTTGGTGTTTGGTATCTTGGTGTCTGGTATCTTGGTGTCTGGTATCTTGGTGTCTGGTATCTTGGTGTCTGGTATCTTGATGTCTGGTATCTTGATGTCTGGTATCTTGGTGTCTGGTATCTTGGTGTCTGGTATCTTGGTGTCTGGCATCTTGGTGTTTGGTATCTTGGTGTCTGGTATCTTGGTGTCTGGTATCTTGGTGTTTGGTATCTTGGTGTCTGGTATCTTGGTGTTTGGTATCTTGGTGTCTGGTATCTTGGTGTTTGGTATCTTGGTGTCTGGTATCTTGGTGTTTGGTAACTTGGTGTTTGGTATCTTGGTGTTTGGTATCTTGGTGTTTGGTATCTTGATGTTTGGTATCTTGGTGTTTGGTATCTTGATGTTTGGTATCTTGGTGTTTGGTATCTTGATGTTTGGTATCTTGGTGTTTGGTATCTTGGAGTTTGGTATCTTGGTGTTTGGTATCTTGGTGTTTGGTATCTTGGTGTTTGGTATCTTGATGTTTGATATCTTGATGTTTGGTATCTTGGAGTTTGGTATCTTGATGTTTGATATCTTGGCGTTTGGTACCTTGGTGTTTGGTATCTTGAAGTTTGGTATCTTGGTGTTTGGTATCTTGGTGTTTGGTATCTTGGTGTTTGGTATCTTGGTGTTTGGTATCTTGATGTTTGATATCTTGGAGTTTGGTATCTTGATGTTTGATATCTTGGAGTTTGGTATCTTGATGTTTGGTATCTTGGAGTTTGGTATCTTGATGTTTGGTATCTTGATGTTTGGTATCTTGGAGTTTGGTATCTTGATGTTTGATATCTTGGAGTTTGGTATCTTGATGTTTGGTATCTTGGAGTTTGGTATCTTGATGTTTGATATCTTGGCGTTTGGTACCTTGGTGTTTGGTATCTTGAAGTTTGGTATCTTGGTGTTTGGTATCTTGGTGTTTGATATCTTGGTGTTTGGTATCTTGGTGTCTGGTATCTTGGTGTTTGGTATCTTGGTGTTTGGTATCTTGGTGCCTGGTACCTTGGTGTTTGGTATCTTGGTGCCTGGTACCTTGGTGTTTGGTATCTTGGTGTCTGGTATCTTGGTGCTTGGTACCTTGGTGTTTGGTATCTTGGTGTTTGGTATCTTGGTGTTTGGTATCTTGGTGTCTGGTATCTTGGTGCCTGGTACCTTGGTGTTTGGTATCTTGGTATTTGGTATCTTGGTGTTTGGTATCTTGGTGTCTGGTATCTTGGTGTCTGGTACCTTGGTGTTTGGTACCTTGGTGTTTGGTATCTTGATGTTTGGTATCTTGGTGTTTGGTATCTTGGTGTTTGGTATCTTGATGTTTGATATCTTGATGTTTGGTATCTTGGAGTTTGGTATCTTGATGTTTGATATCTTGGCGTTTGGTACCTTGGTGTTTGGTATCTTGAAGTTTGGTATCTTGGTGTTTGGTATCTTGGTGTTTGATATCTTGGTGTTTGGTATCTTGGTGTCTGGTATCTTGGTGTTTGGTATCTTGGTGTTTGGTATCTTGGTGCCTGGTACCTTGGTGTTTGGTATCTTGGTGCCTGGTACCTTGGTGTTTGGTATCTTGGTGTCTGGTATCTTGGTGCTTGGTACCTTGGTGTTTGGTATCTTGGTGTTTGGTATCTTGGTGTTTGGTATCTTGGTGTCTGGTATCTTGGTGCCTGGTACCTTGGTGTTTGGTATCTTGGTATTTGGTATCTTGGTGTTTGGTATCTTGGTGTCTGGTATCTTGGTGTCTGGTACCTTGGTGTTTGGTACCTTGGTGTTTGGTATCTTGGTGTCTGGTACCTTGGTGTTTGGTACCTTGGTGTTTGGTATCTTGGTGTTTGGTATCTTGGTGTTTGGTATCTTGGTGTTTGGTATCTTGGTGTCTGGTACCTTGGTGTCTGGTACCTTGGTGTTTGGTACCTTGGTGTTTGGTACCTTGGTGTTTGGTATCTTGGTGTTTGGTATCTTGGTGTTTGGTATCTTGGTGTTTGGTATCTTGGTGTTGGGTATCTTGGTGTCTGGTAACTTGATGTCTGGTATCTTGGTGTTTGGTATCTTGGTGTCTGGTATCTTGGTGTCTGGTACCTTGGTGTTTGGTACCTTGGTGTTTGGTATCTTGGTGTCTGGTATCTTGGTGTCTGGCATCTTGGTGTTTGGTATCTTGGTGTTTGGTATCTTGGTGCCTGGTACCTTGGTGTTTGGTATCTTGGTGTTTGGTATCTTGGTGTTTGGTATCTTGGTGCTTGGTATCTTGGTGTCTGGTACCTTGGTGTCTGGTACCTTGGTGTTAGGTACCTTGGTGTTTGGTATCTTGGTGTTGGGTATCTTAGTGTCTGGGGTCTTGGAGAACATCAGTACTCACTACCAGAGTGCACTAAGTACACTTGCATCCCAGCTTGTCGCTGGGTATTTTGCAAGGTATCCCAAGCCTCCTGCTCATATAAAGAATAAACTCAACATGCATATCTTGCACCGTCTCCTGCAGTATCTTCCAGGTGTAAATTACAATATCTTCCTCACAAGCGCTGCACAGAGTACAACCACAGTGATTTTAGACTTTAATATAATCTAGAATCATAATTTCGTTTCCTGGATACATATATATATATATATATATATATATATATATATATATATATATATATATATATATATATATATATATATATATATATATATATATATATAAGGTTGGTAGCGAACACTGGTGTTCCATTCTACACAATAACTATGCCTGAAAAGAACCACCGTTGCCTTGGTATAATTTTTTTTTTAATTTGGTTGACCATACAAGCACCAGGCGAGCCTGGCCCATGGCCGGGCTCCGGAAGTAGAAAAACCGAAACTCATCAAAGGTATATCAAAGGTTGATATACCTTTGATATACCAACGTAAACTCTGATAACCTGATTACTCCCACGTTCTTTACACTCCGGTGTCCTGGACTAGCACAACTAGCAGAGGGAACTAGACACTTGCCAGGGCTTTAATAAACAGATAACTACAACTACTGTCATAGCCGTTAATGGTTCCGGGTATCATCGCTCCTGAAACCCGGTCTCAGACAGAGTCACTGAAGGACTGGTTACCTCCTGTTTTGTATACCGTTCTACAGTCTTCACATCATGTCCTTGAATTGTTGAAAAAGCCACTGGATAGCGGAATCCAGATGTTACACATGTGTGTCGGTATTGTATATCATTCATACACGAATAATTATGTCAGACGATCTGTCATTTAGAAAAGACAGTAAGGCAAGTACAGCAAATACCAAGAAAACAACTACCTGGAATATGAGAACTTTCAAAGCGAACGAAGCAACGCCAATGATGGTAGTTTTCAAACCACTATGTTCTCTCCCAGGCTGAATATTGCTCGTAGCGTCTTTCAAAGCAGTACTTGGAAAATGTGCCTTGACTCTATACTGTCCATACAGGTAATATGACAACTAAACTATTGGGAACGCCTCAAAGCACTTGAACTGCGCTCCTGAACACTGATACCTGATATATACATGGGAGGGACTGATCCCTAACCTACACACTGCTATAACAACTTGCTGAAGCGACAGACACAGAGGAGAGTGTCAAATAAACTCCAATGAAGAGAAGGAGAACAACGTGTATGTTCAGAGAACACTGTGTCAACATCCGTGGCACAAGAACACATTACCAGAGGACGTCACAAATACTGCCGCAACGAATATAGAAAATCTTCAAAAAAAAAAAAAAAACAAGTCAGTGGCTTCCTTCTATAAGTTGTGGATCAGCCTAGTTGTGATGGCTGTGTGGAAAATGAAAAGAAACAATACCGTGACCGGAACAATACACGAATAACCCGCACACGGGAGAGAGAAACTAATGACGACGTTTCGGACCGACTTGGATCATCAACTAGTTACACGAATAGTTAATAGTGGTTAATTTATAGTCCAAGTCAGACCAAAACGTCGTCATTAAGTTTCTGCAATAAGCGGGTTATTTGTGCATGACTGTGTCAACTTGGGAACCACTACCACAAACAACTTGATTGACCAGTCAAGAGAGAATACTGGCCTCAAGCCTGGCTGTGGTGGACGAGCCCTCGAAACCTGTCACAGGTTAAACACAGGTATGGCATGGTAATATATGCAAAGGTGCGGTCTTGTAATTACTGGATGCTAATGACTGGATCCAGGTGAGGAGAGAGAGAGAGAGAGAGGAGGGACGAGCAAGGGACAATCAGAGAATGATGCTGGGAAGATGAAGATGGAACAATAGGAGACAGGGGAAGAGAAGGAGACAGATGAGAGAATCAGAAGACAGGTGAAGAAAGAGACGGGGACAGAGGCCTTTGGTACGAGTCGCACGAAGTCCAACATGAAGACCACAGCCTGGCTGATCACGCATAATTTGATAAATTTTTTCCAGTGCTTTCTTGAAATCAACCAAAGGTCTGTTGGTATTCCTCCTGTGTATGAAGGGAAGACGTTGCACAGTCTTGGTCCCTTCACACTTATTGAGTTTTCCCTCAGTGCACTCATTGTACCCCTACATTTCATTAGAAATAATTTGTGTGTGCAGATTTATGACCGCCCCTTCTAGAATTTCCTAGCTGTAGATTATAATGTATCTCTCTCACTTATGTTCCAAGAAGTACAGCTACTCTGGCAGCCTTAGCTGAGGCCAGACGTTACTGTTAAAAGCAATCGCTGTCCACGGCCCTTAGGCCTACATGAAAATCACATCCTCTTGAAAACTTTCATTTTTATCCCGGCAAAGATGGACAAAGATTGAAGAGTGACAAGCTACGGATGTTGACAGTTCTCTGCGTAAGAGGAATCACCATCAGAGTCCTAGCTGTCTTAGAGAGTTCGTAAAGTTGGTTCTTAATCAGCCAGGTTGTGATGCCTATCTTATACTGTGTACTGCTATATATCACCAACAGCCTGATTCATCAGGTCATCAACCAGGAAGCCTAGTCTGGGACCAGGCTGCACAGACGATAATCCTAGGAATCAATTAGCAAATACCATTTAATAACATCTCTACATTTCACTGGGTTTACTCCACGCCTCCTGTATCTCTCACTCAAGTAAGTTGTTAATTCAGTGTACAGATTACATATCTATTACCATACATGTAAATTTAATGAGGTACTGTATCTCTATCGCCTCTTTTGCAGAGTATACCCTGTCGAATAATTTATTTACTGATTCCATACTGTGTCGATTAAAAGATCTGTGATTTTTTTCTAGCTAGAATATCACAGTTGTTTAGAAAGAGGATGTGTAAAAAATCATAATCTATGGGAGGAAGCATAACTGCTTAGAAAAGTAACACCAGTAGTAAGGTATCTCTTGTTCTGAAAGTTATAATCAAATCTATGATCTTCCTGATGACCTTGCTTTGTGTTTTAACGCTAAGTGTTGTTAAAACTAGAATACATCAAGATGATGAGTAAAACCGAGGCATCCCCTTAGGTAGTGTTGGAACCACCAAAATACAGTCTGGAAGCCTGCAGGAAACCTCTTAGAACTACTATCAGATGACCAGGCAGGTAACGGAACATTTGTTTGAATTAGGCACAATCAAAAGAATGTGAGAACCACCACTACCACCACCAATCAGTAATGCTGTTAGAATTCCCATCAGACAATCAGAGAGTGCAAGGGACAACTGTAGTAACAGCAGCAGCAACACACACAGCAAGAGGCATTCTTGAGCTTCCCCAGCGCTCGGGCTTAATGCCCAAAAGCTGGGGTGTGGCTCCAAAAGGATCCTGTAGTGCTTGCTGCCTTTGCACCTCCTGACATCGTCTGCTGTTATGCAACTGCCACACCCTTCGAGCCCAGTGTGGGAAGGGTTTATGGTAGCCCAAGGTGCCTAGCTTCTCGGTCCAAGCCCCGTGGGGGCGAGGAATGGGGCTAGGCCTGGGAACAGCTGGCCCCAGAAGACAAATACCTCCTCCCATGGCAGACATTGGTCTGAGACACTCCCTCGACAGGGAGCCAAGGCCGGGCCACTTCTTGGAAAAGGCCCGGGCCGGGCGATTATACCGGCGAATCTACAACAGAACAATCAAGGAGGAGGCAGGAAGGCTGCTGAAACCAACAGGTTACCAGAAAGATGAAAGGTAACCAACTCTGCCTCTACCCCTACAGCGTCTTAACAGTCACATTCATAATATTATCCAGTGGATGTTGTCGTAGTTGTAGCAAAGCTGTAGTCTTGTTATGCTGTTGTAGTTGTAGCAGAGCTGTAGTCTTGTTATATTGTTGTAGTTGTAGCAGAGCTGTAGTCTTATGTTGTTGTAGTTGTAGCAGAGATATAGTCTTATGTTGTAGTTGTAGCAGAGCTGTAGTCTTGTTATGCTGTTGTAGTTGCAGCAGAGCTGTAGTCTTGTTATATTGTTGTAGTTGTAGCAGAGCTGTAGTCTTATGTTGTTGTAGTTGTAGCAGAGATATAGTCTTATGTTGTAGTTGTAGCAGAGCTGTAGTCTTATGTTGTTGTAGCTGTGGCAGAGATATAGTCTTGTTATGCTGTTGTAGTTGTAGCAGAGATATAGTCTTGTTATGCTGTTGTAGTTGTAGCATATCTGTAGTCTTATTATGCTGTTGTAGTTGTAGCAGAGCTGTAGTCTTGTTATGCTGTTGTAGTTGTAGCAGAGCTGTAGTCTTATTATGCTGTTGTAGTTGTAGCAGAGCTGTAGTCTTATTATGCTGTTGTAGTTGTAGCAGAGCTGTAGTCTTATTATGCTGTTGTAGTTGTAGCAGAGCTGTAGTCTTATTATGCTGTTGTAGTTGTAGCATAGCTGTAGTCTTGTTATGCTGTTGTAGTTGTAGCATAGCTGTAGTCTTGTTATATTGTTGTAGTTGTAGCAGAGCTGTAGTCTTATTATGCTGTTGTAGTTGTAGCAGAGATATAGTCTTGTTATGTTGTTGTAGTTGTAGCAGAGCTGTAGTCTTATTATGCTGTTGTAGTTGTAGCAGAGATATAGTCTTGTTATGCTGTTGTAGTTGTAGCAGAGATATAGTCTTGTTATGCTGTTGTAGTTGTAGCAGAGCTGTAGTCTTATTATGCTGTTGTAGTTGTAGCAGAGATATAGTCTTGTTATGCTGTTGTAGTTGTAGCATAGCTGTAGTCTTGTTATGCTGTTGTAGTTGTAGCAGAGCTGTAGTCTTGTTATGTTGTTGTAGTTGTAGCATAGCTGTAGTCTTATTATGCTGTTGTAGTTGTAGCAGAGATATAGTCTTGTTATGCTGTTGTAGTTGTAGCAGAGATATAGTCTTGTTATGCTGTTGTAGTTGTAGCAGAGCTGTAGTCTTGTTATGTTGTTGTAGTTGTAGCAGAGCTGTAGTCTTGTTATGTTGTTGTAGTTGTAGCATAGCTGTAGTCTTAATATAGTGAAGTAACTGTAGCAGAGCTGTGGTCTTATAATTGCCTCATTCATTATGAGTTACCTGCTGCTTCCACTAATTAACCCCCGCCAGCGAGGCATCAATCACCTTCACTAACGTACACATCCTTGCCTACTGATTTCAATACTTAAGTCAAATCTATCAAAGCTTCAGCCTACAACACGACGAACAAAATGTAACAGAGCTTTCACATGCAGTTTTTAAGTGAAGGCTACAACAACAACAATAATAATAATAATAATAATAATAATAATAATAATAATAATAATAATAATAATAATAATAATAATAATCATTATTGCTTGCCCAAAAAATTCATCCAACCTCTCTTTCTCACCTTGTTCATAACACGGTTCAAAATGTTCAAAGTGAGTGTACAGTATCCAGGACAAGATTCCAGAAGCCATTTGCATGTGCAGGTGACCAAAGTTGTGTGACCCAGTCCCAGCATCCTGGAATGCGATAACTTGCTAAATCCTCTGTGGCTTGGCTTTAAACGTACAAAAAAGATGTCTATTAATTCTACAACGGCAGAGAGTGAAATTTAAGTGTGTAGATGACGGGGGTTGTTGTTGTGAGGAGGATACTTGCTAATACTCCCTCAAAACGCTAAACTCTTAGTATCAGCAAGTGTATAGATGTACAGATGACATATCTGTGAAGTTCCGTACAATCACGTTACTGGGATTGTGGTTTAATAACTACACTAACCTGGGATTCCGCAACACACACCACAAGATTCTAATCAATCCGAAATTTCCTAACCTTATTTAGTAAATTATAAAATTCGTACATTAAAAATTAGTAGTAACCTGGTATTAACCTGGTAGTAACCTGGTAGTAACCTGGTATTAACCTGGTAGTAACCTGGTATTAACCTGGTAGTAACCTAGTATTAACCTGGTAGTAACCTGGTATTAACCTGGTAGTAACCTGGTATTAACCTGGTAGTAACCTGGTATTAACCTGGTTGTAAGATGCGTCAGCCATCCAATACTGTGACTACTGTGGTGCAGGAAAATTAACAATGTACTGAGAGTTTATAATCTTGTAATTAATGGGAATCTTGTTATATCTGGAGAATGCCTCTTCTGCTCGGCTTCAGACTTCCAGACCTTTTGTGTTTTCTCAAGAAACTAAGGTTATCGCTATTGGGCTACAGACCCAATTTAACAATTTTAATAATTTTAAATAATGACATACCTTTGATGACTTAGGAGAGTTTTTTTTACTCCCGGAGCCCGGCCATGGGTCAGGCTCGTGCGTTACTTGGTTACCCAGGCTATTAATTTAGAGGAATTACTTACGAATACTATTTTTGATAAACCTGGCCGGGCCACAAGGACTCTAAGCCCCCACCCCTCGTAACTGTCCTCCAAGTAACCTTCAGATTCACACTTCGTGTTTATGGGTTTTATTTAGAAAAAAAGCTTACATTTTTAGATATGTAAATTTTAAATTGGCAATTATATATATATATATATATATATATATATATATATATATATATATATATATATATATATATATATATATATATATATATATATCTTCTTGGTGGACTGTAAATTATTTTCAATAGAATAGAACTACAAAAAGAAAATTGAGAACCACTGAAAACTCTTTTAAAGAGCGTTTTAATTTCCAAGAGTTTGGTGAACTCTTTAGAAACTCTGTGTCAAGTGTCAGCACACTGATGCAGTGTCCTCGCCCTATACGACGTTCCCTATATCTGGAGAACGCTTTATCCGATCTGCTTCAACTCTTCAACCCCCAGTCAGCTAGAAGATACCCTCAGAAAGCCTCTTCTGATCACCTTCAATATGTCTTACTTAGAAGAAGGTTGCTATTGTAAAGAGGAGACAAGTGCAGCTAATGTGACATTTTACTGTGGCAACGTTTCGCTCTCCAGGAGCTTTGTCAACGGCTTGACAAAGCTCCTAGAGAGCGAAACGTTGCTACAATAAAATGTCATATTAGTTGCATTTGTGTCCTTTTACTTTACATATTATCTGTAATTCTACCAACATTATTACAAGGTTGGTATTGTTAATGAAGGTATTGTTATTGATGGTACTGTTATTGATGGTACTGTTATTGATGGTACTGTTATTGATGGTACTGTTATTGTTAGTACTGTTATTGTTAGTACTGTTATTGATGGTACTGTTATTGATGGTGGTACTGTTATTGATGGTGGTACTGTTATTGATGGTGGTACTGTTATTGATGGTGGTACTGTTGTTGATGGTGGTACTGTTATTGATGGTGGTACTGTTATTGATGGTACTGTTATTGATGGTGGTACTGTTATTGATGGTACTGTTATTGATGGTACTGTTATTGATGGTATTGTTATTGATGGTACTGTTATTGATGGTATTGTTATTGATGGTACTGTTATTGATGGTATTGTTAATGAAGGTATTGTTATTGATGGTACTGTTATTGATGGTACTGTTATTGATGGTACTGTTATTGATGGTACTGTTATTGATGGTACTGTTATTGTTAGTACTGTTATTGATGGTACTGTTATTGATGGTACTGTTATTGATGGTATTGTTATTGATGGTACTGTTATTGATGGTACTGTTATTGATGGTACTGTTATTGTTAGTACTGTTATTGATGGTACTGTTATTGATGGTACTGTTATTGATGGTATTGTTATTGATGGTACTATTATTGATGGTGCTGTTATTGATGGTACTGTTATTGATGGTACTGTTATTGATGGTATTACTGATGGTACTGTTATTGATGGTACTGTTATTGATGGTATTGTTATTGATGGTAGTGTTATTGATGGTACTGTTATTGGTATTGTTATTGATGGTACTGTTATTGATGGTACTGTTATTTATGGTATTGTTATTGATGGTACTGTTATTGATGGTACTGTTATTGATGGTACTGTTATTGACGGCATTGTTATTGATGGTACTGTTATTGATGGTTTTGTTATTGATGGTACTGTTATTGATGGTATTGTTATTGATGGTACTGTTATTGATGGTATTGTTATTGATGGTACTGTTATTGATGGTATTGTTATTGATGGTACTGTTATTGATGGTACTGTTATTGATGGTACTGTTATTGACGGTATTGTTATTGATGGTACTGTTATTGATGGTATTGTTATTGATGGTACTGTTATTGATGGTATTGTTATTGATGGTACTGTTATTGATGGTATTGTTATTGATGGTACTGTTATTGATGGTATTGTTATTGATGGTACTGTTATTGATGGTATTGTTATTGATGGTACTGTTATTGATGGTATTGTTATTGATGGTACTGTTATTGATGGTATTACGGTATTTATGGGTCTAGCAAATTTCCCTGATTTAAATTAAGGAATTTTAAAGGGATTCAGTCTCTAATGGCTGAAACGTCGTGCAAGACGGATGAAACGTTTCTTGGATTTAGGAACGTGTAGGCGCAAATTCTGTTGCATTCTGTGCAATAACTAGAGAATACATCTTCTGATCGGCTTCAAACTTTCAGTGCTGACCTCTTTTTCCCCTCAGAGGAAGTTTTGTACTGAATTTAGTTTCAGGAATAACTCATAGTTTTTTGCCAATACAGGGCGTTTTTTTATTATTATTAATAACACACAGGCTGCTTCCCACCAAGGCAGGGGGACCCGAAAAAGAAGAAGAATCACTTTCACCATCATTCACTCCAACACTGTCTAGCCGGAGGCGCTCCTACACTACCGTTAAAAAGACTGCTACTTGTCTACACCTCCATTTCCTAATTTAACTCTACGTAAGGCACCTGTATGTGACTGTAACATGTCTGTGACCTCAAGATTACTGTAAAGAAAACTTATGATCCCAAAGTTTAAATATAGCTTACTTATGTGACTTGTTTGGTAAGTTACCTGGAGAGAGTTCCGGGAGTCAACGCCCCCGCGGCCCGGTCTGTGACCAGGCCTCCTGGTGGATCAGAGCCTGATCAACCAGGCTGTTGCTGCTGGCTGCGACTTGTGACTTGTGTGGTGAGTTATGTGACTTGTGTGGTGTTATGTGATTTGTGTGGTGAGTTATGTGACTTGTGTGGTGTTATGTGATTTGTGTGGTGAGTTATGTGACTTGTGTGGTGTTATGTGATTTGTGTGGTGAGTTATGTGACTTGGGTGGTGAATTATGGGACTTGTTTGGTGAGTTATGTGACTTGTGTGGTTAGTTATGTGACTTGTTTGGTCAGTTATGTGACTTGTGTAGTGAGTTATGTGACTTGTGTGGTGTTATGTGATTTGTGTGGTGAGTTATGTGACTTGTGTGGTGAAGTATGGGACTTGTTTGGTGAGTTATGTGGCTTGTTTGGTGAGTTATGTGACTTGTGTGGTGAGTTAAGCGACTTGTATAGTGAGGTAAGACATGTAACTTGTGTAGTGAGGTAAGACATGTGACTAGTGTAGTGAGATAAGACATGTGACTTATGTAGTGAGGTAAGACATGTGACTTATGTAGTGAGGTAAGACATGTGACTTATGTAGTGAGGTAAGACATGTGACTTATGTAGTGAGGTAAGACATGTGACTTATGTAGTGAGGTAAGACATGTGACTTATGTAGTGAGGTAAGACATGTGACTTATGTAGTGAGGTAAGACATGTGACTTATGTAGTGAGGTAAGACATGTGACTTATGTAGTGAGGTAAGACATGTGACTTATGTAGTGAGGTAAGACATGTGACTTATGTAGTGAGGTAAGACATGTGACTTATGTAGTGAGGTAAGACATGTGGCTTGTGTGGTGAGGAGGAAGCAACCACCAGAGGTGTACTGTGTCGTAACCACACACCACTGCTGCCTCACCTCAACCTCACCTGACACCTACTAACTACAGACCCACTGATCTCCCTCGTCCTGCCAGCGTCAGCGTCGTGGTAACTACGCCACCCACCACAACCATATATATGTCCATCAAAATATATATTTACCTTTGATGAGTTCCCTGAGCCCGGTCATGGGCCAGGCTCGTCTGGGGCTTGCCTGGTCAACCAGGATGTTGCTGCTGGTGGCCCGCTGACCCCACGTATCCATCACAGCCTGGTTGAGCTGGCACCTGGTGTTGTTACTTGTCCAGTTTCCTCTTGAAGACTTCTGCACCTGTTCCAGCAGTGTGGGATCAGTGTGTTCTGCACACTTACTGTTCCTCAGTGGGAGGGTAACACACCCACGGCCTGGTCATGGACCGGGCCGCGGGGGCGCTGGCCCCCGGAAGGCAATTTTATTAAAATTAGGGCTCCTTCCTTAAGTGAATGTGACCTGACCTGACTAGGCTGGGTCATTGGCTTAAGCCGGTGGGAGACTTGGACCTGCCTCACATGGGCCAGTAGGCCTGCTGCAGTGTTCATTCTTATGTTTTTATGTGCCGAAGAATCGGCTATTTTTACGGTATCGGTGAAAGAAACGGCCGATATCAGCCGGTTAAAAATATCAACATTAACATTCTACCTCACGATTGTGAGAGCCACATACACACACAATCAGTGTAGAGGCGGGGCCATGAGCTATGAATCGACTCCTGCAACCACAAATAGGTTAGTACACACACACACAGGTGAACACACACACACAGGTGAACACACACACACACACACACATACACACACTATCGACAATTGCCTCTAACAACCAGTATCATTTCTCAAGACCCGGTAATCAGTCCCTCACCCCAGGGTGTGGGACTGATCACCTCAAACTCCTCCTCCTCTCCAACTCTTATTCTCTGCACTGGACTGAAGAGGCCGCTGGCTGGCGAAACGTTTCCTCAATAAAGATTCCCAAATATTGCCCACGTAGGTCATTCTTCACACACAGTAATAATAAACTAAGAGTATAATGGAAGTGGCTGTTAGAGTTAAACCCTAACAAGTCATGAAAACGAGAAGGGAAGCACTACTACGACTATTTTAAACTGGAAGCACTAAACCCATAGGGGTCATACTGCGCCTGGAATATGAGAGGTAATCAAATTTGACGACTGCAAAGGGAGGGTATATCCAGTTCCTGCCACACCTGAATATCTTTACGTGAGACGTTTCGTCCTGATTATCTTTACGTGAGACGTTTCGCCCCGAGTATCTTTACGTGATACGTTTCGCCCTGATTATTTTTACGTGAGACGTTTCGCCCCGATTATCTTTATGTGAGACGTTTCGCCCTGAGCATCTTTACGTGAGACGTTTCGTCCCGAGCATCTTTACGTGAGACGTTTCGCCCCGAGCATCTTTACGTGAGACGTTTCGCCCCGAGCGTCTTTGCGTGAAACGTTTCGCCCCATGCATCTTTACATGAGACATTTCGCCCCGAGCATCTTTGCATGAAACATTTCGTCCTTCTTTACATGAGACATTTTGCCCTGAGTATCTTTATGTGAAAGACGTTTCGCCCAAGAGACGCTTTATCAATCTAATACAGAGACATGAGAGAGGAGCCTCGTATAAGGGAGTCTGTATTTTAAACTGATAAAGCCCCTGGTGGGCGAAACGTCTTTCAAATAAACATGTGCATGTGTAGCATATGTGTTATCCATCAACCTGTCATTAACTTTGTATATCAGACGGGCTACGTTTCGTACGTTGGCCTGCGTGCGGCCAGCAGTGGCAGCCTAGTTGATCAGGCCCTGATCCACCGGGAGACCTGGTCATGGACCGGGACTCGGGGGCGTTGATCCCCGGAATGCCCTCCAGGTAGACGTCTTGTGATGTAGGTCAAAGGAGGACTTAACCAGCCAGTGATGATCTGCCACAACCTTGGCTTATCATGGCGGTGTCAAGAACTGTAGGAATATACCTTTGAAGAGTTTCGAGAGTTTCTCTACTCTCTGAGCCCGGCCATGGGCCAGGCTTGTCTGGAAGACCTGTGTTCTGCCCTGGCGCCACAGGTCTCAGGTCTCATTATTCGAGAAGTCTACCCTTTGTGTCATAACTGAAGGGGGACTCCTACAGTTAGCACCCCCCAATGGAAGGTGACCTCCAAAACCTGAGGTTAAATGGGGAGGGGTTACAGAAAAGACAATATAAGCTTAGGAAACAACTGAGAGGAGAAGACTTGGGGAAAGCTCTTGCCTGTCTACAAAACTCTGGGTGAGGAGCTGGAGTCTCTGGGGGAGACTTGAGGTTCTGCTCTAGCTGGCAATAGAGAGCTCTGGAGACAGCTGGGATCCCTGGGGAGATAGCTGTCGCCAGTGTGGGTCTTGGGACCCATGGCTAGTGTGTATGACTGAGTTCCTGAGGTGGACTGTCCTACTGAAGTCATATTGTAAGTTATATTCACTTTTGTTAGTTAATTGTCTCACTACTTGTGTACAATACCCAATTATCTAAATCCAATCCTGTTCCCAATTATATTACTGTACGAGGACTTAGAAATAAAGCTGTGAGGGGAACAGTAATAGTCACTGTCCCCGTTATTCCGTATTCTAACTCACGAAATCGTAATGACACGATTGCAAACAAACCATACCACGGGTGTTGGTCTGGAGTTTTACGACTCTCTGATCAAGGGTTCTGGCCCCGCCCGAGGTATGGTTTGAGTCCTTATTCTAATTTTATTATTTTATCTAAAGTAGTGAAGTTCAACGATGAGAAATTTCAATTACTCAGATATGGTAAACATGAGGAAATTAAATCTTCATCAGAGTACAAAACAAATTCTGGCCACAAAATAGAGCGAAACACCAACGTCAAAGACCTGGGAGTGATCATGTCGGAGGATCTCACCTTCAAGGACCATAACATTGTATCAATCGCATCTGCTAGAAAAATGACAGGATGGATAATGAGAACCTTCAAAACTAGGGAGGCCAAGCCCATGATGACACTCTTCAGGTCACTTGTTCTATCTAGGCTGGAATATTGCTGCACACTAACAGCACCTTTCAAGGCAGGTGAAATTGCCGACCTAGAAAATGTACAGAGAACTTTCACGGCGCGCATAACGGAGATAAAACACCTCAATTATTGGGAGCGCTTGAGGTTCCTAAACCTGTATTCCCTGGAACGCAGGAGGGAGAGATACATGATTATATACACCTGGAAAATCCTAGAGGGACTAGTACCGAACTTGCACACGAAAATCACCCACTACGAAAGCAAAAGACTTGGCAGACGATGCACCATCCCCCCAATGAAAAGCAGGGGTGTCACTAGCACGTTAAGAGATCATACAATAAGTGTCAGGGGCCCGAGACTGTTCAACTGCCTCCCAGCACACATAAGGGGGATTACCAACAGACCCCTGGCAGTCTTCAAGCTGGCACTGGACAAGCACCTAAAGTCAGTTCCGGATCAGCCGGGCTGTGGCTCGTATGTTGGTTTGCGTGCAGCCAGCAGCAACAGCCTGGTTGATCAGGCTCTGATCCACCAGGAGGCCTGGTCTCAGACCGGGCCGCGGGGGCGTTGACCCCCGGAACTCTCTCCAGGTAAACTCCAGGTAGTTACCAATGACCTCACATGACCTACTACTCCTGGCACTTGCTTTCCTTTTTTATTCCCTCTTATCCCACCTTAACCTTTCACCTCCCCATATGACAATCAATGGATAACTTAAGTGACTACTTGTCAGTAGTCAATAATAACTCACATGGAGACAAACTCAGAAGATTAATTGATCTGTATATTTCGATCCCTTTCTGGGATCCTCTTCAGCAGATGTATATGTATGATTCAATTACGCAATTACTTCAGCGCGAAGGAATATTGCAGGGAAACGCTGCTAGTTTTTTATTCCCATTATATAAAGATCAGAGTCTGGTCCATGGCCGGGCTCCGGGAATAGTAAGACTCTCGAAACTCATCAAAGGTAACGTAGGGTAACAGCACATTACATAATATGAACATAAAGTAAGAGATATCCAGTTGACCTCCTCCCAGACTTCCTCCATGAGTTACAGTCACGCGACTCATTACAGAACAGTTTTAAAGGGACTAAGTACAACAGTGGTGTGGGTGAAGGGTGTCTGGGGTGTGGGTGAAGGGAGTGTCGGGGGTGAGGGTGAAGGGAGTGTCATGTGTGGGTGAAGGGTGCCTGGGGTGTGGGTGAAGGGAGTGTCGGGGGTGTGGGTGAAGGGTGTCTGGGGTGTGGGTGAAAAGTGTCTGGGGTGTGGTTAAAGGGTGTCTAGGGTGCGGGAGAAGGGTGTCTAGGGTGTGGGTGAAGGGTGTCTGGGGTTTGGGTGAAGGGAGTGTCTGGGTTGTTCTGAAGGGAATGTCTGGGGTGTGGGGTGAAGAGCGTCTGGGATGTGGGTGAAGGAAGTGTCTTGGGTATGGGTGAAGGGTGTCTGGGGTGTAGGTGAAGGGTGTCTAGGGTGGGGTTGAAGAGTGTCTAGGGTGTGGGTGAAGGGTGTCTAGGGTGTGGGTGAAGGGTGTCTAGGGTGTGGGTGAAGGGTGTCTAGGGCGTGGGTGAAGGGTGTCTAGGGTGTGGGTGAAGGGTGTCTGGGGTGTGGGTAAAATGTGTCTGGGGTGTGGGTGAAGGGTGTCTGGGGTGTGGGGTGAAGGGTGTCTAGGGTGTGGGTGAAGGGTGTCTGGGTGTGGGTGAAGGGTGTGTGGATGAAGGGTGTCTTGGGTGTGGGTGAAGGGGGTACAGGGTGTGGGTGAAGGGTGTCTAGGGTGTGGGTGAAGGGTGTCTAGGGTGTGGGTGAAGGGTGTCTGGGGTGTGGGTGAAGGGTGTCTAGGATGTGGGTGAAAGGTGTCTAGGACGTGGGTGAAGGGTGTCTGGGGTGTGAGTGAAGGGTGTCTAAGGTGTGGGTGAAGGGTGTCTAGGGTGTGGGTGAAGGGTGTCTAGGGTGTGGGTGAAGTGTGTCTGGGGTGTGGGTGAAATGTGTCTGGGGTGTGGGTGAAGGGTGTCTGGGGTGTGGGTGAAGGGTGTCTAGGGTGTGGGTGAAGGGTGTCTAAGATGTGGGTGAAGGGTGTCTGGGGTGTGGGTGAAGGGTGTCTAAGGTGTGGGTGAAATGTGTCTAGGGTGTGGGTGAAGGATGTCTAGGGTGTGGGTGAAGGGTGACTAGGGTGTGGGTGAAGGGTGTCTAGGGTGTGGGTGAAGGGTGTCTAGGGTGTGGGTGAAGGGTGTCTAGGTTATGGGTAAAGGGTGTGTAGGGTGCGGGTGAAGGGTGTCTGGGGTGTGGGTGAAGGGAGTGTCTGGGGTGTTGTGAAGGGAATGTCTGGGGTGTGGGGTGAAGGGTGTCTGGGGTGTGGGTGAAGGGAGTCTTGGGTATGGGTGAAGGGTGTCTGGGGTGTGGGTGAAGGGTGTATGGGGTGTGGGTGAAGGGCGTCTAGGGTGTGGGTGAAAGGTGTCTAGTGTGTGGGTGAAGGGTGTCTAGGGTGCGGGAGAAGGGTGTCTAGGGTATGGGTGAAGGGTGTCTAGGGTGTGGGTGAAGAGTGTCTAGGGTATGGGTGAAGGGTGTGGGTGAAGGGTGTCTAGTGTGTGGGTGAAGGGTGACTAGGGTGTGGGTGAAGGGTGTGGGTGAAGGGTGTCTAGTGTGTGGGTGAAGGGTGACTAGGGTGTGGGTGAAGGGTGTCTAGGGCGTGGGTGAAAGGTGTCTAGTGTGTGGGTGAAGGGTGTCTAGGGTGCGGGAGAAGGGTGTCTAGGGTATGGGTGAAGGGTGTCTAGGGTGTGGGTGAAGGGTGACTAGGGTGTGGGTGAAGGGTGTCTAGGGTGTGGGTGAAGGGTGTCTAGGGTGTGGGTGAAGGGTGTCTAGGGTATGGGTGAAGGGTGTGTAGGGTGCGGGTGAAGGGTGTGTAGGGTGCGGGTGAAGGGTGTCTAGGGTGTGGGTGAAGGGAGTGTCTGGGGAGTTGTGAAGGGAATGTCTGGGGTGTGGGGTGAAGGGTGTCTGGGGTGTGGGTGAACGGAGTGTCTTGGGTATGGGTGAAGGGTGTCTGGGGTGTGGGTGAAGTGAGTGCCTTAGGTGTGGGTGAAGGGTGTCTGGGGTGGGGTGAAGGGTGTATGGGGTGTGGGTGAAGGGCGTCTAGGGTGTGGGTGAAAGGTGTCTAGTGCGTGGGTGAAGGGTGTCTAGGGTACGGGAGAAGGGCGTCTAGGGTGTGGGTGAAAGGTGTCTAGTGTGTGGGTGAAGGGTGTCTAGGGTGCGGGAGAAGGGTGTCTAGGGTATGGGTGAAGGGTGTCTGGGGTGTGGGTGAAGGGAGTGTCTGGGGTGATGTGAAGGGAATGTCTGGGGTGTGGGGTGAAGGGTGTCTGGGGTGTGGGTGAAGGGAGTGTCTTGGGTATAGGTGAAGGGTGTCTGGGGTGTGGGTGAAGGGTGTCTAGGGTGTGGGTGAGGGGTGTCTAGGGTGTGGGTGAAGGGTGTCGGGAGTGCGTGAAGGGAGTGTCTGGGGTGTTGTGAAGGGAATGTCTGGGGTGTGGGGTGAAGGGTGACTAGGGTATGGGTGAAGGTTGTCTAGGGTGTGGGTGAAGGTTGTCTAGGGTGTGGGTGAAGGGTGTCTAGGGTATGGGTGAAGGGTGTCTGGGATGTGGGTGAAGGGTGTCTGGGGTGTGGGCGAAGGGTGTCTGGGGTGTGGGTGAAGGGTGTCAAGGGTGTTGAAGGGTGTCTAGGGTGTGGGTGAAGGGTGGATAGGGTGTGGGTGAAGGGTGTCTAGGGTGTGGGTGAAGGGTTTCTGGGGTGTGGGTGAAGGGTGTCTGGGGTGTGAGGTGAAGGGAGTGTCTTGGGTGTGGGTGAGGGGAGTGTCTGGGGTGTGGGTGAAGTGAGTGCCTTAGGTGTGGGTGAAGGGTGTCTGGGGTGTGGGTGAAGGGTGTATGGGGTGTTGTGAAGGGAATGTCTGGGGTGTGGGGTGAAGGGTGACTAGGGTATGGGTGAAGGGTGTCTAGGGTGTGGGTGAAGGTTGTCTAGGGTGTGGGTGAAGGGTGTCTAGGGTATGGGTGAAAGGTGTCTGGAATGTGGGTGAAGGGTGTCTGGGGTGTGGGCGAAGGGTGTCTGGGGTGTGGGTGAAGGGTGTCTAGGGTGTTGGTGAAGGGTGTCTAGGGTGTGGGTGAAGGGTGTATAGGGTGTGGGTGAAGGGTGTCTAGGGTGTGGGTGAAGGGTTTCTGGGGTGTGGGTGAAGGGTGTCTGGGGTGTGAGGTGAAGGGAGTGTCTTGGGTGTGGGTGAGGGGAGTGTCTGGGGTGTGGGTGAAGTGAGTGCCTTAGGTGTGGGTGAAGGGTGTCTGGGGTGTGGGTGAAGGGTGTATGGGGTGTGGGTGAAGGGCGTCTAGGGTGTGGGTGAAGGGTGTCTAGGGTGTGGGTGAAGGGTGTCTGGGGTGTGGGTGAAGGGAGTGTCTTGGGTGTTGGTGAAGGGTGTCTAGAGTGTGGGTGAAGGGTGTCTAGGGTGTGGGTGAAGGGTGTCTAGGGTGTGGGTGAAGGGTGTCTAGGGTGTGGGTAAAGGGTGTCTAGGGTGTGGGTGAAGGGTGTCTAGGGTGTGGGAGAAGTGTGTCTAGGGTGTGAGTGAAGGGTGTCTAGGGTGTCGGTGAAGGGTGTCTGGGGTGTGGGTGAAGGGTGTCTAGGGTGTGGGTGAAGGGTGTCTAGGGTGTGGGTGAAGGGTGTCGGGTGTGCGTGATGGAAGTGTCTGGAGTGTTGTGAAGGGAATGTCTGGGGTGTGGGGTGAAGGGTGTCTAGGGTGTGGGTGAAGGGTGACTGTGGTATGGGTGAAGGGTGTCTAGGGTGTGGGTGAAGGGTGTCTAGGGTATGGGTGAAGGATGTCTGGGGTGTGGGTGAAGGGTGCCTGGGGTGTGGGTGAAGGGTGTCTGGGGTGTGAGTGAAGGGTGTCTAGGGTGTGGGTGAAGGGTGTCTAGGGTGTGGGTGAAGGGTGTCTTGGGTGTGGGTGAAGAGTGTCTGGGGTGTGGGTGAAGGGAGTGTCTTGGGTGTGGGTGAAGGGAGTGTCTGGGGTGTGGGTGAAGTGAGTGCCTTAGGTGTGGGTGAAGGGTGTCTGGGGTGTGGGTGAAGGGTGTATGGGGTGTGGGTGAAGGGCGTCTAGGGTGTGGGTGAAAGGTGTCTAGGGTGTGGGTGAAGGGATTCTAGGGTGCGGGTGAAGGGTGTCTAGGGTGTGGGTGAAGGGTGTCTAGGGTGTGGGTGAAGGGTGTCTGGGGTGTGGGTGAAGGGATTGTCTTGGGAGTTGGTGAAGGGTGTCTAGGGTGTGGGTGAAGGGTGTCTAGGGTGTGGGTGAAGGGTGTCTAGGGTGTGGGTAAAGGGTTTCTAGGGTGTGGGTGAAGGGTGTCTAGGGTGTGGGTGAAGGGTGTCTAGGGTGTGGGTGAAGGGTGTCTAGGGTGTCGGTGAAGGGTGTCTGGGGTGTGGGTGAAGGGTGTCTAGGGTGTGGGTGAAGGGTATCTAGGGTATGGGTGAAGGGTGTCTGGGGTGTGGGTGAAGGGTGTCTGGGGTGTGGTTGAAGGGTGTATGGGATGTGGGTGAAGGGCGTCTAGGGTGTGGGTGAAGGGTGTCTAGGGTGTGGGTGAAGGGTGTCTGGGGTGTGGGTGAAGGGAGTGTCTTGGGTGTTGGTGAAGGGTGTCTAGAGTGTGGGTGAAGGGTGTCTAGGGTGTGGGTGAAGGGTGTCTAGGGTGTGGGTGAAGGGTGTCTAGGGTGTGGGTGATGGGTGTCTAGGGTGTGCGTGATGGGAGTGTCTGGAGTGTTGTGAAGGGAATGTCTGGGGTGAAGGGTGTCTAGGGTGTGGGTGAAGGGTGACTATGGTATGGGTGAAGGGTGTCTAGGGTGTGGGTGAAGGGTGTCTAGGGTGTGAGTGAAGGGTGTCTATGGTATGGGTGAAGGATGTCTGGGGTGTGGGTGAAGGGTGTCTGGGGTGTGGGTGAAGGGTGTCTGGGGTGTGGGTGAAGGGTGTCTAGGGTGTGGGTGAAGGGTGTCTAGGGTGTGGGTGAAGGGTGTCTAGGGTGTGGGTGAAGGGCGTCTGGGGTGTGGGTGAACGGAGTGTCTTGGGTGTGGGTGAAGGGAGTGTCTGGGGTGTGGGTGAAGTGAGTGCCTTAGGTGTGGGTGAAGGGTGTCTGGGGTGTGGGTGAAGGGTGTATGGGGTGTGGGTGAAGGGCGTCTAGGGTGTGGGTGAAAGGTGATTAGGGTGTGGGTGAAGGGATTCTAGGGTGCGGGTGAAGGGTGTCTAGGGTGTGGGTAAAGGGTGTCTAGGGTGTGGGTGAAGGGTGTCTAGGGTGTGGGTGAAGGGTGTCTAGGGTGTGGGTAAAGGGTGTCTAGGGTGTGGGTGAAGGGTGTCTAGGGTGTGGGTGAAGGGTGTCTAGGTTGTGGGTGAAGGGTGTCTAGGGTGTCTGTGAAGGGTGTCTGGGGTGTGGGTGAAGGGTGTCTAGGGTGTGGGTGAAGGGTATCTAGGGTATGGGTGAAGGGTGTCTGGGGTGTGGGTGAAGGGTGTCTGGGGTGTGGTTGAAGGGTGTCTGGGATGTGGGTGAAGGGCGTCTAGGGTGTGGGTGAAGGGTGTCTAGGGTGTTGGTGAAGGGTGTCTGAGTTGTGTGAAGGGTGTCTAAGGTGTGGGTGAAGGGTGTCTAGGGTGTGGGTGAAGGGTGTCGGGTGTGGGTGAAGGGTGTGGGTGAACGGTGTCTGGGGTGTGGGTGAAGGGTGTCTCGTGTGTGGGTGAAGGGTGTCTAGGGTGTGGGTGAAGGGTGTCTAAGGTGTTGGTGAAGGGTGTCTGGGGTGTTGGTGAAGGGTGTCTAAGGTGTGGGTGAAGGGTGTTTAGGGTGTGGGTGAAGGGTGTGGGTGAAGGGTGTCTGGGGTGTGGGTGAAGGGTGTCTGGGGTGTGGGTGAAGGGTGTCTAGGGTGTGGGTGAAGGGTGTCTGGGGTGTGAGGTGAAGGGAGTGTCTTGGGTGTGGGTGAAGGGAGTGTCTGGGGTGTGGGTGAAGTGAGTGGCTTAGGTGTGGGTGAAGGGTGTCTGGGGTGTGGGTGAAGGGTGTATTTTCGGTGTGGGTGAAGGGCGTCTAGGGTGTGGGTGAAAGGTGTCTAGGTTGTGGGTGAAGGGATTCTAGGGTGCGGGAGAAGGGTGTCTAGGGTGTGGGTGAAGGGTGTCTAGGGTGTGGGTGAAGGGTGTCTGGGGTGTGGGTGAAGGGAGTGTCTTGGGTGTTGGTGAAGGGTGTCTAGGGTGTGGGTGAAGGGTGTCTAGGGTGTGGGTGAAGGGTGTCTAGGGTGTGGGTGAAGGGTGTCTGGGGTGTGGGTGAAGGGTGTCTAGGGTGTGTGTGAAGGGTGTCTAGGGTGTGGGTGAAGGGTGTCTTGGGTGTGGGTGAAGGGTGTCTAGGGTGTGGGTGAAGGGTGTCTGGGGTGTGGGTGAAGGGCGTCTAGGGTGTTGGTGAAGGGTGTCTAGGGTGTGGGTGAAGGGTGTCTGAGTTGTGTGTGAAGGGTGTCTAAGGTGTGGGTGAAGTGTGTCTAGGGTGTGGGTGAAGGGTGTCTAGGGTGTGGGTGAAGGGTGTCTGGGGTGTGGGTGAAATGTGTCTGGGGTGTGGGTGAAGGGTGTCTCTGGTGTGGGTGAAGGGTGTCTAGGGTGTGGGTGAATGGTGTCTAAGGTGTGGGTGAAGGGTGTCTAGGGTGTGGGTGAAGGGTGTCTAGGGTGTGGGTGAAGGGTGACTAGGGAGTGGTGAAGGGTGACTAGGGTGTGGGTGAAGGGTGTCTAGGGTGTGGGTGAAGGGTGTCTAGGGTGTGGGTGAAGGGTGTCTAGGGTGTGGGTGAAGGGTGTCTTGGGTGTGGGTGAAGGGTGTCTGGGGTGTGGGTGAAGGGAGTGTCTTGGGTGTTGGTGAAGGGTGTCTAGGGTGTGGGTGAAGGGTGTCTAGGGTGTGGGTGAAGGGTGTCTGAGGTGTGGGTGAAGGGTGTCTAAGGTGTGGGTGAAGGGTGTCTAGAGTGTGGGTGAAGGGTGTCTAGGGTGTGGGTGAAGGGTGTCTGGGGTGTGGGTGAAGGGTGTCTGGGGTGTGGGTGAAGGGTGTCTAGGGTGTGGGTGAAGGGTGTCTGGGGTGTGGGTGAAGGGTGTCTGGGGTGTGGATGAAGGGTGTCTGGGGTGTGGGTGAAGGGCGTCTAGGGTGTGGGTGAAGGGTGTCTAGGATGTGGGTGAAGAGTGTCTGAGGTGTGGGTGAAGGGTGTCTAAGGTGTGGGTGAAGGGTGTCTAGGGTGTGGGTGAAGGGTGTCTGAGGTGTGGGTGAAGGGTGTCTAAGGTGTGGGTGAAGGGTGTCTAGAGTGTGGGTGAAGGGTGTCTAGGGTGTGGGTGAAGGGTGTCTGGGGTATGGGTGAACGGTGTCTGGGGTGTGGGTGAAGGGTGTCTGGGGTGTGGGTGAAGGGTGTCTAGGGTGTGGGTGAAGGGTGTCTAAGGTGTGGGTGAAGTGTGTCTGGGGTGTGGGTGAATGGTGTCTAGGGTGTGGGTGAAGTGTGTCTAGGGTGTGGGTGAAGGGTGACTAGGGTGTGGGTGAAGGGTGTCTAGGGTGTGGGCGAAGGGTGTCTAGGGTGTGGTTGAAGGGTGTCTAGGGTGTGGGTGAAGGGTGTCTGGGTTGTCGGTGAAGGGTGTCTGGGGTGTGGGTGAAGGGTGTCTGGTGTGTGGGTGAAGGGTGTCTAGGGTGTGGGTGAAAGGTGTCTAGGGTGTGGGTGAAGGGTGTCTGGGGTGTGGGTGAAGGGTGTCTGGGGTGTGAGGTGAAGGGTGTCTGGTGTGTGGGTGAAGGGTGTCTAGGGTGTGGGTGAAAGGTGTCTAGGGTGTGGGTGAAGGGTGTCTTGGGTGTGGGTGAAGGGAGTGTCTGGGGCGTGGTGAAGGGTGTGTCGAGGGCGTGGGCAGAGGCAAGGGCGTGTGTTGAGGGGCGTGGAAGGAGGCAAGGGCGTGTGTCGAGGGGCGTGGAAGGAGGCAAGGGCGTGTGTCGAGGGGCGTGGAAGGAGGCAAAGGCGTGTGTCGAGGGGCGTGGAAGGAGGCAAAGGCGTGTGTCGAGGGGCGTGGAAAATGGCAAGGGCGTGTGTCGAGGGGCGTGGAAGGAGGCAAGGGCGTGTGTCGAGGGGCGTGGAAGGTGGCAAGGGCGTGTGTCGAGGGGCGTGGAAGGAGGCAAAGGCGTGTGTCGAGGGGCATGGAAGGAGGCAATGGCGTGTGTCGAGGGGCGTGGAAGGAGGCAAAGGCGTGTGTCGAGGGGCATGGAAGGAGGCAAGGGCGTGTGTCGAGGGGCGTGGAAGGAGGTAAGGGCGTGTATCGAGGGGCGTGGAAGGAGGCAAAGGCGTGTGTCGAGGGGCGTGGAAGGAGGCAAGGGCGTGTGTCGAGGGGCGTGGAAGGAGGTAAGGGCGTGTATCGAGGGGCGTGGAAGGAGGCAAAGGCGTGTGTCGAGGGGCATGGAAGGAGGCAAGGGCGTGTGTCGAGGGGCGTGGAAGGAGGTAAGGGCGTGTATCGAGGGGCGTGGAAGGAGGCAAAGGCGTGTGTCGAGGGGCATGGAAGGAGGCAAGGGCGTGTGTCGAGGGGCGTGGAAGGAGGTAAGGGCGTGTGTCGAGGGGCGTGGAAGGTGGCAAGGGCGTGTGTCGAGGGGCGTGGAAGGAGGTAAGGGTCAAACATCAAACTTTAGTTCAATGTTATCTAACAAAAGTAAGTCTAATGCGGTTCACTAACCACCAAAAAACTACAAATACTTGTTCCTGGATAAAACAAAATGCACCACCAACACCGCGGCGCACTCTGTGATCGGGTCGCGGTGACGATGATCCGAGAAGTAGATTCCAGTTAACCTAGAGCTGATCCTCTTAGTAGAACCAAGTCTTCGTTCTTATACATTATATATACCATCCCACCTATTATGATGAAGTTTTAGCTTAAAGCTCTCCAGAGAATCTTGGAGGTAGTGTAGCTGTCTCTGACTATCTGTTGGTTACCTGTACCTGCCCCCTTTGTACTGTCCTCAAGCACCACTCATGGCCGCTGGCCTCACTCAGATATTTGTGAAGAATAAAAAGGCATAAAACCTTGACTGGAACAACGCACAAATAACCCGGACTAAACGTCGTCATAAATTTCATTCTCCTATGTTAGAGTTGTGTACAGATATTCGTGTTTTGGGAACGCAGTTCTACGTAAGCATTACAGCCCGGCTGATCAAAAACTATCTGGAGGGACCCCACAAGAACCTGCATGATTTGCTCTGAGAGTGATTATTAGCTTTAAATAGGGTTGTTAATGACTATTCTGGCTAGAGCACGGATTCTCAACGTTTCCTCCAACATTAACCCCCTTGGCTTCATGTATTTCTCCATTTATCCCCTTCCATACAAAAATTTATCGCCATCAGAGACAGAAAAACAAAGTCAGAAAAAATAAATTACCCGAGGGTAAATTTACCCCTGGGTGAGCATCACTGCTCTAGAGTACAGGTGCTTTCAATAGGGGGGAACAACGCCGGGTCACCAACTGGACAAGACCCGGACCGGGGCCGGGACGAACCACTTTAAAGCCAAACTTTCAAGAGTTTCTACTCTAGCTTTTGCAGAGCTCTCTGACCCTTGTGGGCTTAGAGCTTAATTTGATCATAATAACAATAATAATCCACACTGGCTTGTTTTTATGGACCATGATTACATTTGTTGAAGACTTCTGCAAAACCTGTGAATGTTACGCTGGTCTTTAGTTTTTCCTACAGCGCATTCAGAACTGCCTTACGTAAAGGATACCTCAAGAATGCTTCCAGGGGGTCAATGCCCCCCGCGGCCGTCTGACATATCTTTGACGGGCTTTGAGAGTTTTTCTTTGTGTAACTGTTGTGATTTCACAAGTTCAGTCACCTTGTACACACTCTGAAAGACTAATCATTTTTTCAATAACTGGGATGATGACCAAGACTGGACAGATGGGAAGAAGGGAATAATTCCTAAATAAAGGAGGAACAGGCAGGGACGAGGATAAAGAGGAGAATAAGTTCTTACTCAAAAGACTAACGTGTTTTTTTTAGCTTCCTGCTTACGACGCATTTGGAATACATAATTAGAACAAGCAGAGGAGCGTGGAGCATGTACTGCCAGCAGCTCTCTCGTACATTCATCTAGGATATCAAACCTTCTGGTATCCGGCTCATGAGACGACAATTAATAACACAATTTTAAGCAGACAAGGACTTTCCGAGTCATCGTGCATTGTGCTTTCGTACGCTGGCCGATTTAAAAACAATTTAAGGTATGAAAACACGTATCTGTGCCATTAAGGTACCTTTGCCTTTGATATACCTTTGATGAATCCCAAGAGTCGTTTAACTCCCGGAGCCCGGCCATGGGCCATGCTCGTCAGGTAATATAAAATAAATAATTTGCCAGACTAATTTGAAGTAAGTTTTCTAAACACCTCAAATAAAATAACTTCCTGGAGTCATCTGAAATGAAAAAGTCCCCCAAATTTCTCTTATACGTGATATTCAAAGATTCGTGAGTCCTCTACGAGTTGTGGAAGAAAAGTCTGTCTCATTCTGACATACCCATGACCGGTTTAGAGTGTAACTCTGTAGTCTGCTCAACCAGGCTGTTGCAGCCAGCTCTTTCCCTTCACAATATTTATACCAGGATAACAGCAGCAGTTTTCTCAACGCTCTTCTAAATTAATATCCTCCATACACCTCCGTGCCCAAGCAGCATATATTCCCAATGCAGAAATTAGATAAAAAATTAATGATCCTAAATGGAGAAGAAGAGAGTCATTTACAGGAGAATCAAAAGAGGAGAGAGACAACTAATAAACCAGTATATGGTACTCAGTGTAAGAGAGATTGTAAGATTTAAGTAGCGAGGGATTCAACCTTAAGAATTTCTTTAAAGTATATAGGAATAAGATTAGGGATTGGGGGGAGGAAACAAGCCCACTCAAAATGTAACTTTGGTCAACTTACTGTTAATGACAAACAAAGAGAATTAAAAAATGAAATTCCAGAAAACAATAATTATGTGTCAGGATGAGTAACTTACACGTGATGAAGTTCACTAGTGACATCACCAGCAGACAAATAGAATAAAACCAACCAAGTTACTATTCCCTGACTACTGTTCTCAAATCACTCCAAACATTTCATGAATCCCTACAAACAATTGACAAATCACTACAAACGTTTGATAAATCCTTACAAAAATTTGATAGCTCACTACCAACATTTGATAAATCACTACAAACAGGTATCGTACCAACTAAGTGGAAACTGGCAAATGTGATACCCGTTTACAAAGCTGGAGACTGTTCCTCAGTCTTGAATTATAGACCAGTTAGTCTAACCTCAGTTGTGGGAAAGATGAGTAAGTCAATAATTGCAGATGCAATTCTAATCCCTACAAAGATATTTTTGATCAACGAATCTCACCATGGCTTTACAAAGGTTCCTTTTTGCCTTACGAATTTAATACCCATTTTCACATAGGTATTTAAGGCGACAGACTTACCTTCGAGAGTTTATCTACTCTCTGAGCCCGGCCACGGGCCAGGCTCGTCTGGGGCTTGCCTGGTCAACCAGGCTGTTGCTGCTGGAGGCCCGCTGCCCCACATATCCATCACAGCCTGGTTGATCTGGCACCTGGTGAAAATACTTAGTCTAGTTTCCTCTTGAAGGCTTCCACACTTGTTCCAGCCGTGTTTCTGATATCTTCTGGTAAGATGTTGAAAAGTCTGGGGAGACTATGATAAAGAAAACGATATTGTGTATATTTACTTTAGTAAGGTGTCTGGCAGAGTTCCATATAGGGAACTGATGAAGAAAATAGCGCCACACGAAATGGGAGTATCTCTTGGACTGAGGAATGGTTGACTGATAGCTTGCCTTAATGTTATGAAATAAGAGCTGATAATTTTTGTGAGTGGTGTTCCATGCAATGTAGATACCTACCTAAAGTGTACCTGTAGGTCGTTTCGAGAGTCGGCGCCCCCGCGGTCCAGTCTTCGACCAGCCTATTTGATCAGGTCCTGATCAAATAGGCTATTACTGCTGGCCGCACGTAATCCAACGTACGAACCACTGACCAGCTGGTTGGGTACTGAAGGATACCTGAAGTATGTTCCTGCGATCAATGCCCCTGCGGCACGGTCCCAGACCAGGTCTCCTGGGAAAACAATGCCTGATCAACCTGACTGCTACTGCTGGCCGCACGTAGTCCAACATATAAACCACAGGCCAGCTGGTTAAGCACTGATTTGAGAGAGAGGCAAAGCAGAAGAAAGTGTAAAAAGAAGAGATGAAAGTGGGAAGGGGAAGAAGAGAGGAAAGTGGAAAGAGTGTAAGGACATGCCTATGACATACCAGTGACTGGTTTCCAGGGTTATTCTACCCGGCCTGAGACCAGACTTAATTATTGACTGGACAACAATACTACCAAGTTAATATTTTCTTCCCACAGATCCTCATCTACAATACCTCCCCCCCCCTCGCCCCACTACAATACCTCCCCCCTCGCCCCACTACAATACCTTCCCCTCCTCACACCACCACAATACCTTCCTCTCCCCAATCCATCTACAAAACCATCCCCACCTCACCCCACTACAATACCTCCCCTCCCACCCCCATCTACAATACCTCCCGTCCTCACCCCATCTACACTACCTCCCCCTCCTCACCCCAATTCCTCGGATCCCCAGGGACACCCTCACTTCTTTGTCTGTTTCTTCTCCTCCCCCTTCTTCTTCTCCTCCATTCTGTGCCTCACCTCTGCCTCCTCCTCCTCCTTCCCCTCCTACAGACATCTGGCGGACGTCTCAATGACATCCTTGAGCTTGAAGGATCCTTGATGCTTCACTGATCTCTCAGAGGGGCAAGAGTTTTACCATGAAGGATCCCACTGGAGTATTGTGGTGTGGGAGGGTAGGATCCCACTGGTGTATTGTGGTGTAGGAGGGAAGGATCCCACTGGTGAATTGTGGTATGGGAGGGAAGGATCCCACTGGTGTATTGTGGTGTGGGAGGGTAGAATACCACTGGAGTATTGTGGTGTGGGAGGGTAGGATACCACTGGTGTATTGCGGTGTGGGAGGGTAGGATCCCACTGGTGTATTGTGGTGTGGGAGGGAAGGATCCCACTGGTGTAGTGTGGTGTGGGAGGGAAGGATCCCACTGGTGTATTGTGGTGTGGGAGGGAAGGATCTTACTGGTGTATTGTGGTGTGGGAGGGAAGAATCTTACTGGTGTATTGTGGTGTGGGAGGGAAGGATCCCACTGGTGTATTGTGGTGTGGGAGGGTAGGATACCACTGGTGTATTGTGGTGTGGGAGAGTAGGATACCACTGGTGTATTGTGGTGTGGGTGGGTAGGATACCACTGGTGTATTGTGGTGTGGGAGGGTAGGATACCACTGGTGTATTGTGGTGTGGGAGGGAAGGATCCCACTGGTGTATTGTGGTGTGGGATGGTAGGATACCACTGGTGTACTGTGGTGTGGGAATGAAGGATCTTACTGGAGCACTTTTGGTGTAGGATCTTACTAGTATACGACAGGAGTATTCTTTGAGCGTAGGATATTTCTATAAGGAGTCTGCTACCATAAATCTCCCTGATGAGTGGTGCCTCTGCAGACCCATTTAAGAGGCGCTTGAGTTTCCCTGTCTCCTAATATCATGTTTATTTTTCCCCTATAATCTACCTCGTCCATAATTACTATCACATTTCCTTTGTCTGTATCGTAAGGTGAAGTTCATGGTATAACTTAACAAGTCTTTGATGACAACTGTGTTGCAGAGGTCTGAGTGAAGCTGGACTTCACCATACGAAGTCAATGTGACCTGACCTGACTAGGTTGGGTGCATTGGGTTAAGCCGGTAGGAGACTTGGACTTGCCTCGCATGGGCCAGTAGGCCTGCTGCAGTGTTCCTTCGTTCTTATGTTCTTAAAGCAAACGCGTTAGTAATTATGGACAAGGTAGATTATAGGGGAATATAAGAACACAAGAAAGGAGGAACACTGCAGTAGGCCTGTTGGCCCATACTTGGCAGGTCCTTTACAAAACCATCCCACTGACAGAACATTATTAGAAGACAGGGAAACTGACGTGCCCCTTAAGGCAGCAGAAATTACGGTACTCCCCGGAAAGCGGGTGCAATTATACATTATAATTTATACCAGGACGATTCTGGAGGGACTGGTTCCAAATCTACGCACTGATATTACGCACTACGAAAGCAAGAGGTTCGGCAGACGGGTATAAAGTACCCGCTTGTGAGGAGCAAGGACGTACTGAGTACACCAAGAGTATATCAACATCCTTCCTTCATACATAAGGGGAACATGACTCAAGAAATCGTAATGACACGATTGCAAATAAAGTCATGTTGACGGCAGTGAAGGGACTTGAGCTAGAGTTCGTCACGGCCACGCTAGCTGGAAATTCGTCTGTAAAAACTTGCATTTGTGGTCACAGAGGTGCCTGTGCTAACTTTCCTATGGTGTAGAAATATACCTAGTTGGATGAATCTTATTGTGGCTAGCTGGTCTAGTGGCTAACGCGACGGTCTGGAGTTTTGAGACTCTCTGACCGCGGGTTCAATCTCGGCCGGGGGTATGGTTTACATAAGGGGAATTACGAACAGACCTCCTGGATATTTGCAGCAGGAAACCTGATAAGATAGTGTTTGTGTTGTTGGCGATGCAAGTCTTGCTGCGACTGATACTGTTGCTGCAATTGTTATTGTTCTTGCTGTTATTGTTGCTGCTGCTGCTATTGTTGTTGCTGTTACTGTCGATGCTGTTGTTGTTGCTGTTGCAGTTTACTTGCCGCTGAAGCATGGTAAACACATCTCTACCTTGTCTTAAACACATCCCAGAGTCCTACAGTCAAGTGGATCCCCGAGTATGTCCCAGCTTCACCCAGCCAGTGCTTCAGGAACCCAGGAACGTCAGCACGTACAGCCAGTGCTTCAGGAACGCCAGCTTCACCCAGCCAGTGCATCAGGAAACCAGGAACGTCAGCACGCACAGCCAGTGCTTCAGGAACGCCAGCTTCACCCAGCCAGTGCTTCAGGAACGCCAGCTTCACCCAGCCAGTGCTTCAGGAACGCCAGCTTCACCCAGCCAGTGCTTCAGGAACGCCAGCTTCACCCAGCCAGTGCTTCAGGAACGCCAGCTTCACCCAGCCAGTGCTTCAGGAACGCCAGCTTCACCCAGCCAGTGCTTCAGGAACGCCAGCTTCACCCAGCCAGTGCTTCAGGAACGCCAGCTTCACCCAGCCAGTGCTTCAGGAACGCCAGCTTCACCCAGCCAGTGCATCAGGAACCCAGGAACGTCAGCACGCACAGCCAGTGCTTCAGGAACGCCAGCTTCACCCAGTCAGTGCTTCAGGAACGCCAGCTTCACCCAGCCAGTGCTTCAGGAACGCCAGCTTCACCCAGCCAGTGCTTCAGGAACGCCAGCTTCACCCAGCCAGTCAGGGCAGGGGAAGGGGAAGGGGGAAGGGGGAGGGGGAAGGGGGAGGGGGAAGAGGAGGGGGAAGGGGAGGGGGGAAGGGAAAGGAAATTGGGAGGGGGATGAGGGGGAGAGGGGAGAGAGCCTTGATGATGATGAATGACTCTTGATCCAAAGCGTTGGAGCTAATCCTAACCTCCCCTCCCCCTTTCTTTTTCTCCTAGGATCAAACCTTCTGGGAACACCTTCAAGTCTTGAACATGTACTCACTGGAGCGGAGGAGAGAGAGGTACATGATAACAAATACCTGGAAAGTACTCGAGGGCTTGCTCACACTGCCATAACAACATACTGGACTGAGAGATATGGGAAGAAGTGTAAAATAAACCCAGTGGGGAGCAGGGGTGCGGTGGGAATAATAAGGGAACACTGTATCAACATCCGGGGTCCCAGACTTTTCAACATCTTACCAGAAGATATCAGAAACACTGCCGGAACAAGTGTTGAAGCCTTCAAGAGGAAATTGGACAGGTATCTTCACCCCTGGTTGTCTTCAAGAGGGAGCTGGACAAATACCTAAAGTCGGTGCCGGATCAGCCGGGCTGTGGTTCGTACGTTGGATTGCGTGCGGCCAGCAATAGCAGCCTCATTGATCAGGCCCTGATCCACCGGGAGGCCTGGTCGTGGACCGGGCTGCGGGGGCGTTGATTCCCGGAATACCCTCCAGGTAAGTACCAGATCAATCAGGCTGTGATGGATATGTGGGGCAGCGGGCCAACAGCAGCAACAGCCTGGTTGAGTAGGCAAGCACCGGACGAGCCTCGCCCATGGCCGGGCTCAAAGAGTAGTAAAATTCTCGAAATCCTTCAAAGGTATATATTAAAGGTATTCCGCTCCTCACAACGATAATAATAATAATAATAATAATAATAATAATAATAATAATAATAATAATAATAATAATAATTTAGGGTACGTACCTGTGAGAGGTATCGAGAATTACTCTAGTGTCAAAGCCGAAACTGAAGCCTGATTTTATCATGTGGTTAGTGAATCAGGCTGTTGCTGCCAGCGGCCGGCTAGCCTGCGTGGCCACAAGAGTCTGGCTACTCTGGTACTGGATTAAGGAAGAAGTGAGTTTGTTGTGTGGCTCTGGAGTCACCTTCACCTGGACAAAGAGAAGGTGAGGCGAGGACCTTGACCTGGGTGAGTTACGGTCCTTGTTGCATGCATCACTGCACACGTGTGTGTGTGTGTGTGTGTGTGTGTGTGTGTGTGTGTGTGTGTGTGTGTGTGTGTGTGTGTGTGTGTGTGTGTGTGTGTATGTGTGTGTGTGTGTGTGTGTGTGTGTGTGTGTGTGTGTGTGTGTGTGTGTGTGTGTGTGTGTGTGTGTGTGTATGTGTGTGTGTGTGTGTGTGTGTATGTGTGTGTGTATGTGTGTGTGTGTGTGTGTATGTGTGTGTGTGTGTGTGTGTGTGTGTGTGTGTGTGTGTGTGTGTGTGTGTGTGTGTGTGTGTATGTGTGTATGTGTGTATGTGTGTGTGTCTGTGTGTGTGTGTGTGTGTGTGTGTCTGTGTGTGTGTGTGTGTGTGTGTGTGTGTGTGTGTGTGTGTGTGCGTGCGTGTGTGTGTGACCCCATTCACAATACCTTCTCCTCTTAGTCTGGTCAGTCCCTCAGTCCCCAGGCTGAGGGACTGACCACCCCAACACTGTTTCTCCAAAGTCGATGGACTGATTACATTATCTTTATTTCATTAGTGCTTCTCTCTTTGTATCTGACTGAAGAAGTCTACTGTGTAGGCGAAACGTTTCATCAATAACGACACCTAACTGCTGCACATGCGTCTTCAAGGTAGCAGAAGCCTGGGAACCAGACACAGGTACGTCACACATGGTAATTATAACACCTGGAGCATTTTAACAGCTTCTATCACTAACCTCTCCTCCCCCCTCCCCCCACAAATAAAAGAGAAAACAATAGGGCCCAAAAAGACCCACACACAAACCACAATCAACCGGTTGCCGGGACGGAGGGAAGTGGAAAAGAGAGATGTAATATGAGGGGAGGGAAGTGAGGCAGAAGGGAGGGAAAGGAGTGAAGGAAGGGGTGAGGAAAAGAGGGGGGTGGAGGAGAAAGTGGTGGGGGGAATGAGGGAGAACCAGAGGCCAATACCATCACACACTACATCTACAACTTTGAACGTTGCAAGTTCAACGCTGCGTGTTTAACTCTTACGATTTCAACACCATGAACAAATTTCTTCATTTTATGTCTGCCTCTGTCTCTTTCTCTCTGTATTTCTCTCTATTTTTTTACACAGGGTTTGACAAGGTTAGATTAAGGATCCCTAGCCTCTTTCTCTCTCTCTCTCTCTAAATCACCTATTCCCTCTAAGCTACAAAATTTATACACAATCATAATCCCTTTTACAACAGGAAGACAAGGGGAGTCATGAACACCGTATATATAACTCTGGGAACTATATTCGTACAACTAACAGGGATTTTTTAGTACCAGTAAGCGAAACAAAATGGTCAGAAGTGTTAAGAATATATCACCACCTGGAAGTCATGCTGGGCTAGAGTCAAAGCTAGTACCAGGCTGATCACACACACTGATACTAAGTCCAACCAGAAAAAATCCCCAGGACATCAACTAACATTGTATCATCTTTTGTGTTTGCAAATGTTCTGGCTCTCCAACCAAGGAAGTACAATAAAATAACGTTTATCAGAACATAAGAAAGAAGGAACAATGCAGCAGGCCTGCTGGCCCATGCAAGGCAGGTCCAAGTCTCCTACCGGCTTAAGCCAATGCTCTAACCTAGCGTGAGGGAAAAGTTCAACAGATAGGAGTAGCGAGCGAGTATATGGTAACGATAGTTTGATTGCCGGCTGCTTGTTAAGGTAGGGTCAGTCTAGCTCCCGCTATCCTCCCCCCCTCCGAAAGGTGACGTGTGGGGCTCCGGCCAAACAGTAATCACTCGACTCACAGCTCCCAGCACAACTGTAAGTAAAAGTCTCTGCTCCTATTCTAGTGGATATTGGTTGAAAGCCTCACTTTTGACCAATAATAAACTTAGTTCTTTCAGTTTTAAGCTCCACATGAGACTTTTCGATAATCACCACCTTTTTTAAGTATCTTGCACTTATCATGGTGAGTGATTTCTTAAGCAGTGGGTAACCTGTCTCTCTCTCCAGCTTGGAATGACAGATCGGGTCACCTGCCAACCAACGAGAAGTGTTGAAGGAGACTGACTGAAACAACCCATGAGACGTCATTCATAATCTAACTACCTGATTAATTGTACAGGACACTACCCCTCATCTTTGCAGTGGTAAAGAACCTGCGTTCCTGTCATCTGGACTGACATTCAAGGCTATAGACTCTGTGAAGAACTAGTCATTGAGTTGTCACTAACACCTGCGACCCCCCCCCCCCACATCATCATCAACGGCTACAATTTCTACAAGACGGTGTCAACCTCCACCAGACACCCCAGTATAACTGTACATATTAGCGTTGAATTCAAATGTCATTTCTTCATTTCATTTTTCCTTTTTCTTTCAAGTAGGATACACCTTCATGTTTCACTGTTTTATCTTTGCATTAATAAATAATAAAGTTTATCTTTGTGAATTATTATTTCTTTTTCTGTTCATTAATTTTCCTGAGGAGGAGCCAGCCTTGGTAATACTGTCTGAAGTTGTTACAGGGCTGAGTAAGTCTTCACACCTAGTCAGATCAGGTTACATTCACTTAAGGAAGGTGCATGGCATCTGACCTAGTAGCACAAGCTAGTCAGGTCCAACTCACACCCACCCGCTCAGAGAAGAGGTCTTCTCACAGAGTTCAATACATTGTCTGCAGCTTTTAGAGAAACTCACACAAACGAAAGACAATTTTCGTAATGTGGATTCCAAGATACAACCTATTAAGATACGACCAGAAAAACCGGCAGTAAGGTGGGTGCTGAGGGGAACTGTGTTAAGGTCGCTCATATGAGCTCAACTACTGAACATCACTGATATAAACGAATCTCTGGCAGTTAGAATTGAAAACCAGAACCTAGTTGTGTTTGTGTACAAGCCAGGGTATACAACCTCTCAGTTATATACCTTTGATATATCTTTGATGAGTTTCGAGAGTGTCTCTACTCTCGGAGCCCGGCCATGGGGTCAGGCTCGTCTGGTGCCTGCCTGGTCAAGGACCAGGCAGGCACCAGACCCATCCTTAAATAGCCTGCTACATGGAGACTTCACCTTGAGACATCTTAAATGGAAGACATTAGAAAGGATTGTAACTGCAGAGAGAGTCCCTGGAACTACCCTGAGGGAACACTCCCTCTCAACAGAATTAATAAACATCTGCAATAAATTCGCCTAAACCGACCAGACTGGGAAACACCCTAGACCTTATAGACGAACAATGATAATTTAGCTCGGGACATAACGGTGACTGTGAGACATGAGCTAGAACATGTACAGAGAACTTTCACTGTTCGTATACACTCAGTCAAGCACTTCAACTACTGGGAATGCTTGAAGTCCCTTCAACTGTATTCCTTGGAACGTAGGCGAGAAAGGTGCATAATAATTTACACCTGGAAAATCCTGGAGGGACTGGTCCCAAACCTGAACAAAATGACTCCGTATAACAACAGAGGCAGACAGTGCAAAATGCCTTGGAATGACGTGAACATTAAGAGAGAACTCGATGAGTGTCAGAGATCCCCGACTCTTTAACGCTCTCCCTCCGTTAATAAGAGGAATTACCAACAAACTTCTGACTGTCTTCAAAAGGGAACTGGACAACCTCCTTATATCAGTGCCTGACCAGCCGGGCTGTGGTACGTAGGTTGGACTGTGTGACGCCACCAGTAACAACCTGGTTACTCAGTCCTTGATCCTGCAGGACGCCGGGCCCGGAAACGTCCTTCAGGTATCCTTCACGTTCAAAACAGAGAATGCAGACATATTTTCATTACGTTTGAACGTTAGACATATATACCTGACATAAGCGCTAAACCGATAGAATTCAAATTTGAAATTGAAAACATGGCCAATCACGCAACAGCTTGACCAGAATTCGTTATTTATAAAGAAGTGCAAAATAGTGACAGGACGAGCAATCAGTGTACTCTGGAGAAGCTAAGATCACTATATTCACCTCACTATTACCCCACCATCACACCTCACAACCCCACATCACACCTCACAACCCCACCATCACACCTCACAACCCCACATCACCCTCACAACCCCACCACCACCTTCACAACCCCACATCACACCTCAACCCCACCACAGCCTTCACAACCCCACATCACCCTCACAACCCCATCACCACCCTCACAACCCCACCACCTCCTTCACAACCCCACATCACCCTCACAACCCCACCACCACCTTCACAACCCCACATCACACCTCACAACCCCACCACCACCTTCACAACCCCACATCACCCTCACAACCTCATCACCACCCTCACAACCCCACCACCACCTTCACAAACCCACATCACCCTCACAACCCCACATCATAACCCCACCACCTTCACAACCCCCACATCACACCTCACAACCCCACCACCACCTTCACAACCCCACATCACCCTCACAACCTCACCACCACCCTCACAACCCCACCATCACACCTCACAACCCCACCACCTTCACAACCCCACATCACCCTCACAACCCCACCACCACCCTCACAACCCCACCATCACACCTCACAACCCCACATCACCCTCACAACCCCATCACCCTCACAACCCCACCACCACCTTCACAACCCCACATCACCCTCACAACCCCACCACCTTCACAACCCCACAACACACCTCACAACCCCACCACCACCTTCACAACCCCACATCCCTCACATCCCCATCACCACCCTCACAACCCCACCACCACCTTCACAACCCCAGATCACCCTCACAACCCCACCACCACCTTCACAACCCCACATCACACCTCACAACCCCACCACCTTCACAACCCCACATCACCCTCACAACCCCACCACCACCTTCACAACCCCACATCACACCTCACAATCCCACCACCACCTTCACAACCCCACATCACACCTCACAACCCCACCACCTTCACAACCTCACATCACCCTCACAACCCCACCACCACCTTCACAACCCCACATCACACCTCACAACCCCACCACCACCTTCACAACCCCACATCACCCTCACAACCCCACCACCAACCTCAAAACCCCACCATCACACCTCACAACCCCACCACCTTCACAACCCCACATCACCCTCACAACCCCACCACCAACCTCACAACCCCACCATCACACCTCACAATCCCACCACCACCCTCACAACCCCATCACACCTCACAACCCCACCACCACCCTCACAACCCCACCATCACACCTCACAACCCCACCACCTTTACAACCCCACATCACTCTCACAACCCCACCATCACACCTCACAACCCCACCACCACCCTCACAACCCCACCATCACACCTCACAACCCCACCACCACCTTCACAACCCCCACATCACACCTCACAACCCCACCACCACCTTCATAACCCCACATCACCCTCACAACCCCACCACCAACCTCACAACCCCACCATCACACCTCACAACCCCACCACCACCTTCACAACCCCACCACCAACCTCACAACCCCACCATCACACCTCACAATCTCACCACCACCATCACAACCCCACCATCACACCTCACAACCCCACCACCACCCTCACAACCCCACCACCTTCACAACCCCACATCACTCTCACAACCCCACCATCACACCTCACAACCCCACCACCACCCTCACAACCCCACCATCACACCTCACAACCCCACCACCACCTTCACAACCCCACATCACCCTCACAACCCCACCACCACCCTCACAACCCCACCATCACACCTCACAACCCCACCACCTTCACAACCCCACATCACCCTCATAACCCCATCACCACCCTCACAACCCCACCATCACACCTCACAACCCCACCACCACCTTCACAACCCCACATCACCCTCACAACCCCACCACCACCCTCACAACCCCACCATCACACCTCACAACCCCACATCACACCTCACAACCCCACCACCACCCTCACAACCCCACATCACACCTCACAACCCCATCACCACCCTCACAACCCCACCATCACACCTCACAACCCCACCACCACCCTCACAACCCCACCACACCTCACAACCCCACCACCACCTTTAGAACCCCACATCACCCTCACAACCCCACCACCACCCTCACAACCCCACCATCACACCTCACAACCCCACCACCACCTTCACAACCCCACATCACCCTCATAACCCCATCACCACCCCACCATCACACCTCACAACCCCACCACCACCCTCACAACCCCACCATCACACCTCACAACCCCACATCACAACCCCACCACCACCCTCACAACCCCACATCACACCTCACAACCCCACCACCACCCTCACAACTCCACCATCACACCTCACAACCCCACCACCACCCTCACAACCCCACCATCACACCTCACAACCCCACATCACCCTCACCACCCCACAATCACACCTCACAACCCCACCACCACCCTCACAACCCCACCATCACACCTCACAACCCCACATAACACCTCACAACCCCACCACCACCCTCACAACTCCACCATCACACCTCACAACCCCACCACCACCCTCACAACCCCACCATCACACCTCACAACCCCACCACCACCCTCACAACCCCACATCACCCTCCCAACCCCACCACCACCTTCACAACCCCACATCACACCTCACAACCCCACCACCACCTTCACAACCCCACCATCATACCTCACAACCCCACCACCACCTTCACAACCCCACCATCATACCTCACAACCCCACCACCACCCTCACAACCCCACCATCATACCTCACAACCCCACCACCACCTTCACAACCCCACATCACACCTCACAACCCCACCACCACCTTCACAACCCCACCATCATACCTCACAACCCCACCACCACCTTCACAACCCCACCATCATACCTCACAACCCCACCACCACCTTCATAACCCCACCATCACACCTCACAACCCCACCACCACCTTCACAACCCCACCATCATCCCTCACAACCCCACCACCACCCTCACAACCCCACCATCATACCTCACAACCCCACCACCACCCTCAACCCCACCATCATACCTTACAACCCCACCACCACCTTCACAACCCCACATCACACCTCACAACCCCACCACCTTCACAACCCCACTATCATACCTCACAACCCCACCACCACCTTCACAACCCCACCATCACACCTCACAACCCCACCACCACCTTCACAACCCCACCATCATACCTCACAACCCCACCACCACCCTCACAACCCCACCATCACACCTCACAACCCCACATCACACCTCACAACCCCACCACCACCCTCACAACCCCACATTACACCTCACAACCCCACCACCACCCTCACAACTCCATCACACCTCACAACCCCACCACCACCCTCACAACCCCACCATCACACCTCACAACCCCACCACCACCCTCACAACCCCACATCACCCTCACAACCCCACCACCACCTTCACAACCCCACATCACACCTCACAACCCCACCACCACCTTCACAACCCCACCATCATACCTCACAACCCCACCACCACCTTCACAACCCCACATCACACCTCACAACCCCACCACCACCTTCACAACCCCACCATCACACCTCACAACCCCACCACCACCCTCACAACCCCACCATCATACCTCACAACCCCACCACCACCTTCACAACCCCACATCACACCTCACAACCCCACCACCACCTTCACAACCCCACCATCATACCTCACAACCCCACCACCACCTTCACACCCCCACCATCATACCTCACAACCCCACCACCACCTTCACAACCCCACCATCACACCTCACAACCCCACCACCACCTTCACAACCCCACCATCATACCTCACAACCCCACCACCACCTTCACAACCCCACCATCACACCTCACAACCCCACCACCACCTTCACAACCCCACCATCATACCTCACAACCCCACCACCACCTTCACAACCCCACCATCACACCTCACAACCCCACCACCACCTTCACAACCCCACCATCACACCTCACAACCCCACCACCACCCTCACAACCCCACCACCACCTTCACAACCCCACCATCATACCTCACAACCCCACCACCACCCTCACAACCCCACCATCACACCTCACAACCCCACCACCACCTTCACAACCCCACCATCACACCTCACAACCCCACCACCACCTTCACAACCCCACCATCAGACCTCACAACCCCACCACCACCTTCACAACCCCACCATCACACCTCACAACCCCACCACCACCTTCACAACCCCACCATCACACCTCACAACCCCATCACCACCCTCACAACCCCACCACCACCTTCACAACCCCACCATCACACCTCACAACCCCACCACCACCCTCACAACCCCACCACCACCTTCACAACCCCACCATCATACCTCACAACCCCACCACCACCCTCACAACCCCACCATCACACCTCACAACCCCACCACCACCTTCACAACCCCACCATCACACCTCACAACCCCACCACCACCTTCACAACCCCACCATCATACCTCACAACCCCACCACCACCCTCACAACCCCACCACCACCTTCACAACCCCACCATCATACCTCACAACCCCACCACCACCCTCACAACCCCACCATCACACCTCACAACCCCACATCACACCTCACAACCCCACCACCACCCTCACAACCCCACATCACACCTCACAACCCCACCACCACCCTCACAACTCCATCACACCTCACAACCCCACCACCACCCTCACAACCCCACCATCACACCTCACAACCGAACCACCACCCTCACAACCCCACATCACCCTCACAACCCCACCACCACCTTCACAACCCCACATCACACCTCACAACCCCACCACCACCTTCACAACCCCACCATCATACCTCACAACCCCACCACCACCTTCACAACCCCACATCACACCTCACAACCCCACCACCACCTTCACAACCCCACCATCACACCTCACAACCCCACCACCACCCTCACAACCCCACCATCATACCTCACAACCCCACCACCACCTTCACAACCCCACATCACACCTCACAACCCCACCACCACCTTCACAACCCCACCATCATACCTCACAACCCCACCACCACCTTCACACCCCCACCATCATACCTCACAACCCCACCACCACCTTCACAACCCCACCATCACACCTCACAACCCCACCACCACCTTCACAACCCCACCATCATACCTCACAACCCCACCACCACCTTCACAACCCCACCATCACACCTCACAACCCCACCACCACCTTCACAACCCCACCATCATACCTCACAACCCCACCACCACCTTCACAACCCCACCATCACACCTCACAACCCCACCACCACCTTCACAACCCCACCATCACACCTCACAACCCCACCACCACCCTCACAACCCCACCACCACCTTCACAACCCCATCATCATACCTCACAACCCCACCACCACCCTCACAACCCCACCATCACACCTCACAACCCCACCACCACCTTCACAACCCCACCATCACACCTCACAACCCCACCACCACCTTCACAACCCCACCATCATACCTCACAACCCCACCACCACCTTCACAACCCCACCATCACACCTCAACCCCACCACCACCTTCACAACCCCACCATCACACCTCACAACCCCACCACCACCCTCACAACCCCACCACCACCTTCACAACCCCACCATCATACCTCACAACCCCACCACCACCCTCACAACCCCACCACCTCCCTCACAACCCCACCATCATACCTCACAACCCCACCACCACCCTCACAACCCCACCACCACCTTCAGAACCCCACCATCATACCTCACAACCCCAGCATCAAACCTCACAACCCCACCACCTCCCTCACAACCCCACCACCACCCTCACAACCCCACCACCACCTTCACAACCCCACCATCAAACCTCACAACCCCACCACCACCCTCACAACCCCACCACCCCCCACACCACCCCACCACCACCCTCACAACCCCACCACCACCTTCACAACCCCACCATCACACCTCACAACCCCACCACCACCTTCACAACCCCACCATCATACCTCACAACCCCACCACCACCCTCACAACCCCACCACCACCCTCACAACCCCACCATCACACAATATATGATACCACCAGTTAAGAGAGCTTATCACTGCAGCAATATTTGCTTCATTAGCCAGAGGAAAGTTAACGTTACGTGAAATATTAATCAGTTGTGGCTGGCTGGATCAACAAGGCCACTCGACCACTCACTATGCTAATTATTAAACTAAATATTTTTCACATGTGACTACATATAACTATAATGTTTGTGGCTGACGTTACTGCGTTATCTGTAGCTGTGATGAGTTTCCAGAGTTTTTCTACTCCCAGAGCCCGGCCTTGAGACAGGCTCTTCTGGTGCTTGATTGGTTAACACATGCTGAATCAAATATCCATCACAGCCTGGTTGATCTGGAACCTGTGACCAGTTTCTACCCCAGCAATAAAGCCTGAGGCCAACTGTTCCCTGTAGACTGTGTTGTCAACTAAGTTGTTGGTGCTAGCGCCTCCCCCAGGCTCACACAGTCATCACAACCCGACTGATCCAGTATCCGTAGCAGGATGATGTTGGCAGACTCTGGTGTAATGGTAATAATCTTACCTTTGAATACCTTTGAAGAGTTTCGAGAGTGTCTCTATTCTCTGAGCCCGGCCATGGGCCAGGCTCGTCTGGTAACAATTATTTACAAAATGTTTTCTAGATTTCGAGGCCTGGTCATGGACCGGGCCGCGGGGGCGTTGACCCCTGGTACACCCTCCAGGTAGACTCCAGGTAACTGTACCTGTGGTTTTCGTGCTCATTGAGATATTTTTCCCTAGGTACACAAGGAAAATTATCAACAAACTCAGGTGTTTTAAAGACGGAATTTGTTAAGTTACTCAAATCAATTCCTTATCAGTCTAGTGTGATAATACCTTTGATATACTTTGTAGAGTTTCGAGAGTTTTCCTAGTCCCTGCAGCTCGGGTAGGCTCAGCCCCGGGCACAACCTGCCTCATCCATTAGACCTGGGTTAAAGATTTGAAGCCGATCGAACGAGGCATTCTGAGGTTATGAACCTACCGAGGAAGGTAAAGAAGTAATCCGACAACAGATGTCTCTGTTATTCCTGTCCACCAAGTTCCTCAGGATGAAGTTCCAAACAAACAAACTTTTGTCTTAATAAAGGCAAGTTCTGGCCATGGGCCAGGTTCGTCTGATGCTTGCATGGTCAACTAGGCTGTTGCTGCTGGTGACACGCTGCTTCTCATGAATTTAACCAGGTTTTACGGTCTCCTGATTTTGTACCAATAAAACTCAAACTTCTTAATTACAACTGAATCACTTGGGCAACATTTCGGAATCTTGATTATTAAAACGTTTTGCCCGCCAGTGGCTTCTTCAGCCACTGGCGGGCGAAACGCTGCCAGGATAAGGATTTCCCCAAATGTTAGACAAGTATCTCGGTTATCAACTTGTCAGTTTTCGAAACCACGGCAGGATTCGAACCTGCACACTCTGCATCAGAGTACACAGTACTTAAGCCACTGAGCCAGATCCCAGATCTGGCCCAGTGGCTAAAGTACTGTGCACTTTGATGCAGAGTGTGCAGGTTCGAATCCTGCTGTGGACTGCGAGATAATGTTTGTAAATTTTGCCGGTCTGTGGACTATTAGACATTTAAAATCAGGGAAAATCAAGGAAGGTGGTGACTTCACCTTGTGTCCTGGTGTGAGGTGCGGCATTATCTTCCCCATTGACTCGTGCCTCGACTGAGTGGTGACTTCACCTTGTGTCCTGGTGTGAGGTGCGGCATTATCTTCCCCACTGACTCGTGCCTCGACTGAGTGACGACTTAATAAGTGATAGCACGGTAGTCTACCCGCTAGTCTAACACCGCCCGCGAGCAGGCAGGCAGTAGTCTACTCACTGCCCAGCACCGCCCATGCCAACGCCCACTCCATATTTGGGCCTGTTTCTATTTATCCATGGTAGATGAGCTTGGTTCCCCACGTTGACGACCTGTTGCCTGCACGGCTGTCACCGACGACCTGTTGCCTGCACGGCTGTCACTGACGACCTGTTGCCTGCACGGCTGTCACTGACGACCTGTTGCCTGCACGGCTGTCACTGACGACCTGTTGCCTGCACGGCTGTCACTGACGACCTGTTGCCTGCAAGGCTGTCACTGACGACCTGTTGCCTGCATGGCTGTCACTGACGACCTGTTGCCTGCACGGCTGTCACTGACGACCTGTTGCCTGCACGTCCATCACTGAAGACCTGTTGCCTGCACGTTCATCACTAAAGACCTGTTGCCTGCACGTTCATCACTGGCGATCTGCTGCCTGCACGTCGATCACTGACGACCTGTTGCCTGCACGTCCCTCACTGGCGACCTGTTGCCTGCACGTCCATCACTGACGACCTGTTGCCTGCACGTTCATCACTGAAGACCTGGTGCCTGCACGTTCATCACTGAAGACCTGTTGCCTGCACGTCCATCACTGCCGACCTGTTGTCTGCACGTCCATCACTGACAACCTGTTGCCTGCACGTCCATCACTGGCGACCTGTTGCCTGCACGTTCCTCACTGGCGACCTGTTGCCTGAACGTCTATTACTGACGACCTGTTGCCTGCACGTCCATCAGTGATGACCTGTTGCCTGCATGTCCAGTGACGACCTGTTGCCTGCACGTCTATTACTGACGACCTGTTGCCTGCACGTCCATCAGTGACGACCTGTTGCCTGCACATTCATCACTGATGACCTGTTGCCTGCACGTCCAGTGACGACCTGTTGCCTGAACGTCTATTACTGACGACCTGTTGCCTGCACGTCCATCAGTGATGACCTGTTGCCTGCACGTCCAGTGACGACCTGTTGCCTGCACGTCTATTACTGACGACCTGTTGCCTGCACGTCCATCATTGACGACCTGTTGCCTGCACATTCATCACTGATGACCTGTTGCCTGCACGTCCATCAGTGACGACCTGTTGCCTGCACGTCCATCAGTGACGACCTGTTGCCTGCACGTTCATCACTGATGACCTGTTGCCTGCACGTCTATTACTGACGACCTGTTGCCTGCACGTTCATCACTGACGACCTGTTGCCTGCACGTCCATCAGTGACGACCTGTTGCCTGCACGTTCATCACTGATGACCTGTTGCCTGCACGTCCATCAGTGACGACCTGTTGCCTGCACGTTCATCACTGATGACCTGTTGCCTGCACGTCTATTACTGACGACCTGTTGCCTGCACGTCCATCAGTGACGACCTGTTGCCTGCACGTCCATCAGTGACGACCTGTTGCCTGCACGTCCATCAGTGACGACCTGTTGCCTGCACGTCCATCAGTGACGACCTGTTGCCTGCACGTCCATCAGTGACGACCTGCTGCCTGCACGTCCATCAGTGACGACCTGCTGCCTGCACGTCCATCAGTGGCGACCTGCTGCCTGCACGTACATCAGTGACGACCTGCTGCCTGCACGTCCATCAGTGGCGACCTGCTGCCTGCACGTCCATCAGTGACGACCTGCTGCCTGCACGTCCATCAGTGACGACCTGTTGCCTGCACGTCCGTCATCACTGAGTCCACCCACGTTCCTGACTTGACAAACTATTTTTAAGTTCCCTCCTGAAGACAGCAAGGAGTGTGTTGATAATTGCCCTTACGAGTGAAGGGAGAGTGTTAAAAAAAGTCTTGGTCCCCTTACAATTATTGTCAAGGGTCTCGTGGTATTTCCACTTTCCACTGGAGGCACTTAGCAAGTCTACTAAGTCTCTTGTTTTCACAGAACTGATTCTGGTACAGATTTAGGATCACTCATGAATTTTCTCTGGCTACTGAACGAGATGTCCCTTTTATACCTTTGATGAGTTTCGAGAGTCTTTACTACTCTCGGAGCCCGGCCATGGGCCAGGTTCATCTGGTATTAACTTGGTAAACCAGGATGTTGCTGCTGGAGGTTCGCTGCCCCATATATCCATCACAGCCTGGTTGATATGACACCTGGTGAAGATACTTGTCCAGTTTGCTCTTGAAGACTTCTACACTTGTTCCAGCCAATTTCGCTGGTCATCGTTTCGGTAACCCAGTCCCAGACCAGGCCTCCCGGTAGATCAAGGCCTGATCAACCAGGCTGCTACTGCTGGTCGCACGTAGTCCAACGTACAAACCACAGCCCGGCTGGTCAGGAATAAGGAACTTCATTCTCATATTTAATATAAGATAAAAGGTATTTTTCCATTCTGAGTTCTTACTAAATATCCTTCAATGTTTATAGCTGAGTATTCTATGGGAATCTTTATTGAGGAAACGTTTCGCCAGCCAGTGGCTTCTTCGGTCCAGTACAGAGAATAACTGAAAGAGACGTCTGAGGTAATCAGTCCCTCAGTCTGGAGTTGGTGTGTTCAGTCCATCAATCTTGAGGGATATGTGGGCCAGCGGCGGACAGCCAATTGCAACAGCCTGGTTGTCCAGACAAACACCAGACGAGCCTGGCCCATGGCCGGGCTCCGGGAGTAGAAAAATTATCGGTAAAGGTATTGTTACACAAAAACAGTCATATGGGTAACTGTTGATGGTGCCTTAAACTGTCGAAACATGACTGTGATAAGCCAGGCCCAGGAGTAGGAACACTCTCGAGACCCATAACAGGTATATGTCACAAGTATATGTGAAAAGAGAAGGATGTAGGGAGGGAGTGACTGGAAGAGTAGGAAGGGAAAGAGTGGGAAAGTAAGGGGGGGGTGGAAACGAAGTGTGAAAAGGGGAAAGACGAGTAAGAACGGTGATGGGGGAGAGAAAGAGTGATAAATTAGGTTGGTGAGACAGGAAAGATAGTGGGATAGAAAGAGTGGGAGGGAATTACTCAACAGTCCCTCAGTGACCCCCCCTCTCTCTTTTTCATCCTCCTCTTCCCTGCCTCTTCCATCCTCTTCTGTTTTCTTTCTCCCTTCTATTCACATTTATACCTACATTTTCTTGCTCTCTTATTATAATTCTCTTATTTTCCACACGTTTCCCCTTCTGCCTACTCCCCCCCCCCCACCTCTCACAATAGCCTACCCCCTCTCACCCCCTTCTACACTCCTCCTTCATCCCCCCCCACCCTCCAATCCCCTTAAAACCCCACCACAACACCAAGAGGATAGTAAAACACTGTGTTGCCCCGCCCCGTGTACCATCTGCTCACCTCCTGCCACACCAGGCACGATAAGGGCCACATTTTCGTATCCCCTCAGCGTGTATTACGACCTTAAGACCGCTTAGTGGCTATCACTCTATGGGCCTCAGGGTAAGAAGGGAGTGAGGGAGGAAGTAGAGCAGATAACACAAGACACTGACCATGGTGTATATCTTAAGATATCTGCAGCCTCGTTACCTCTGCTTCTGTGTAGAACCCAAGAGAAATTTGGTTAGCAGAACTAAAGGCTCTCTCCCCACTCTCGAAAATAGGATACCTTTACTGCTGTTCCTGCTGCTACTGCTACTATTACTACCACTACTACTACTGCTACTACTGCTGCTAATACTACAAGGACCCCAATGGAAATAAGTCACTTTGACCTTTATAAGGTTGTCCTACGTAATTTACACTATGTATAATAACTGTACTTATGTGTATCTGTGCCTAAATAAACTTACTATTATTACTACTGTTACTACTATTACTACCACTGTTATAACAATACAAATATAATTACTTATACCTCTACAACTACCACCACTACCCTTGCTATTATATAACATCACAACTACCACTATTTTTATTGTCACCACTACTTCAAATGTTCATACTATTACTAATACCTCTATCACTAACATCAATACTGCCATTACTTACACTTTTGTTCTGCCCTGAGTAGTTGTGGCATGCAAGAGTACGTAACCTTTATTCGGCGCATGTACACACCCTCATTTACAGGCTATCTCCCCCAACCAGCGAACCAGGGACTAAGGGTTGATGATGGGGCCCCGTCGTTCAACCAGTACCCAGGTTCCAGCCAATGAGAAGATGGTTTTGGCAATCGCAGAGGTGATGTGGGTACCACTCTCCTGTGTGCCCTTGTCATTCCCATTCTAGAGCTGGTTGAATCACGGTCTGTTCTCTAGTGGCTTCTATTCTGCCTTGCTTACCGTGGAGTGCACTAATACCTATTGCTGTACATAGTGTATATAGTGTACATACTTCTGTTCTAAATTGGTGGAGGATAATATAAGTCAAAAGTTTTCTGCTGTGTTTATTTTGCTCCCTTTACACCCAGGATAACAGGCCATTTGGACTCCTGGGTTGTAATAGTAGTCCATGGTCAAGCAGCTGTCTTAGGTAAACAAACAGTATCAGTCTCAGTAGCCTCTGCCAGCCCCTGTATCACACCTAGTTAACTCTCGTGCTTGCAAAGTGATCTTGTCCAGGTGGTTCTCAATGGTCTGTATTGCTTTTGTACCTGCAGATCCAAAGGGCAGTTTCTTCTAGTGCTCTACGTACGCAGGAAATATTGTTACCAACATATGTATTGCATCTCTTGCCTCCCGAGTTTTATGCTGCTCTTTCTTGTTACTGAGTCACCTTACATGTCAGATAATTCTTTGTGTTTGAGTGTGTCACATCTGTTTAGTTTCTTAAAGGTTCCAATGACATGTTCTAGTGTACATTTCCCAGGGAAATGATATGTTCCAGTCTACATTTCCCAGGGAAATGACATGTTCTAGTCTACATTTCCCAGGGAAATGACATGTTCTAGTCTACATTTCCCAGGGAAATGACATGTTCTAGTCTACATTTGCCAGGGAAATGACATGTTCTAGTCTACATTTCCCAGGGAAATGACATGTTCTAGTCTACATTTCCCAGGGAAATGACATGTTCTAGTCTACATTTCCCAGGGAAATGACATGTTCTAGTCTACATTTCCCAAGGAAATGACATGTTCTAGTCTACATTTCCCAGGGAAATGACATGTTCTAGTCTACGTTTCCCAGGGAAATGATATGTTCTAGTCTACATTTCCCAGGGAAATGACATGTTCTAGTCTACATTTCCCAGGGAAATGACATGTTCTAGTTTACATTTCCCAGGGAAATGACATGTTCTAGTCTACATTTGCCAGGGAAATGACATGTTCTAGTCTACATTTCCCAAGGAAATGACATGTTCTAATCTACATTTCCCAGGGAAATGACATGCTCTAGTCTACATTTCCCAGGGAAATGACATGTTCTAATCTACATTTCCCAGGGAAATGACATGCTCTAGTCTACATTTCCCAGGGAAATGACATGTTCTAATCTACATTTCCCAGGGAAATGACATGCTCTAGTCTACATTTCCCAGGGAAATGACATGTTCTAATCTACATTTCCCAGGGAAATGACATGCTCTAGTCTACATTTCCCAGGGAAATGACATGCTCTAGTCTACATTTCCCAGGGAAATGACATGTTCTAGTCTACATTTCCCAGGGAAATGACATGTTCTAGTCTACATTTCCCAGGGAAAAACAAAGGTTTTGAGACTACATTTTCTTGTTTCTACACGGATACAAACTTTCTTACTCTTCTCGCACAATCTCCAATTTGTAATCTAAGCAATTCGGCAAAAAAGGCTGAACAGCAATTGCAAGGTGAGTGTTTAGGGGGGTCAACGCCCCCGTGGCCCGGTCCATGACCAGGCCTTGTGTCAAAGAATAATTTTTCCCCCCTTAAAATTTTCAGCTATAAAGCCTTTGCGGCTGGCAACTACAGGTAACTTACCAGCCGGGTCTTGGACCAGGCTTCCTTGTAGGTAGATCTGTTTGTGATTTTATAAAGGCCACTGTGTGGGCGAAAAGTAGTCAACAATGGATCGCATTATATTACATTTGTGTTAATTTTTCTCTCTTTGTCGACATTTCTGATGTTAGCAGCCTCATGATCCACAATGCCACCACAGTCTGAATGATCAGGAACTTGGCGGATGTAGTATGAGAGAGCAGAGGAAGAGGAAGTGGACTATGGGTGATAAAAGATTAATAAAAAATGGCTGCCCCCCCAAAAAAAATAACACGTAGAGTAAATAACCTATGGAGAATCGAGTTAATACACAAGAGTGTATTAGTAATAAAACAATTGTAAAAAAATAGACTGATAGATGAGACATCACACATCAAACAAGATTGTTAAAAACATGGATTTAAAAACAAATGGATGGACAAGTAATAAGTGGAAGGGTGTATAGATAGATGTGTAATTTGCTAATACAACTCAAAGAGAAATTCTGATTTTATTCTACTCAGTTTGTGTTGAGCAGAGAAAAATCAGATAGACAATAGATGGTAGCGACTAAAACACAGATGGAATATTATGGGAGGCGATATATTTACAATAGGTGGGGTGCCCATCCTGTCTTGCGGCTGTCTGTCTCGTGTGCCTATCCAGGAGTGAGGGAGATGCCTGGCGGTACATGGGCATAGGCTTAGGCAGGAAGCCTGCCTATAAATGGTATTAGATTATACATATTACACTAGTATTGGACTGGTAACAACATCATCCTTTGCAGACGACACTACAACATGCATCACAATGATATTCACTGAGGAAGCAATTTTTCAAGGTAATATAATTTGTAAGGTAACATAAACCTGGACATCTTCCATTTACTTCACTATGATAAAAAAAATGTTGGAGATTAAAAAACCGAGGTATCTGTCCAGAAAATATCAATATCTTTAGCATCATCTCACCTGGCATGACTTGACTTGGCCTGACCTCTCGGGAAGTGACTCACTTGTCAGAAATTAACGCATCCTGATGACTCACCTGAAAAAAAATAATAAACTCTAGTAAAACTGAAATTTGTAAACCGGAAAATAGTTGAAAAATATTTAAATATCTAGCCAAAAGTCCAGACATACGAGGGCAGCAGTGAAAAAAAACGCGTTTATTATCAACGTTTCCGTGAATTCTATCACCATCATCAGGATCTGTAAATATATTACAACACTTGTATAAAGATCGATAAGAGTGAAAGTCGATACAAGTAATAAAATTAACTCAAGAGTTATACACTGGACTAAAAAAAAAAAAAAAATATGGAAGTACCTATAAGTAAGGTAGTTTGTGGAAGGTTGAGCTGGAACTGGTCTAGGTACACTGTGGTCAAACTCAAATCAATCTACAGAGTGAAAAACTAAAACCGGTGAACAAAATTCAGGACCTGCCTTGTATGGGCCAGTAGGCCTGCAGCAGTGTTCCTCCATTCTTACGTTTTTTTTAACCATTTTAATATAAACAGTAAAACTATCGAAACGCATCAAGCATGCTGGTGACTTTCTTTTATATATGATAATGTTTTATTATGTTTAAACTACATTATCCTTGTACACAATGAAAAATTGTACGAATTTGAATTTTGAAAGTGTGGTCATTCAGTCCAAACTTCAGCTCCCTACTGTACATATGTCTCATTATGGCTACTATCTTAACATAGCAGAAGGTGGTTGTGGACGAGCCAAATACGCTACCAATTATTGTGCGACAACACTGCATAATCAGAGATCTTGTAAACACTTTTGTCTGAGGTTGCGAGTTACTGATCTGATTAATATACAGATCAAGTTTGTATAACCCTTGACTCATGTTGTATAAAGCATGACCATCGTGTTTTATAAGCTGCAGATAATTGCTAGCTCTAACACAGCCACAGATAATTGCTAGCTCTAACACAGCCACAGATAATTGCTAGTTCTAACACAGCTGCAGATAACTGCTAGCTCTAACACAGTCACAGATAATTGCTAGCTCTAACACAGCCACAGATAATTGCTAGCTCTAACATAGCCACAGATAATTGCTAGCTCTAACACAGTTGCAGATAATTGCTAGCTCTAACACAGCCACAGATAATTGCTAGCTCTAACACAGCCACAGATAATTGCTAGCTCTAACACAGCCACAGATAACTGCTAGCTCTAACACAGCCACAGATAATTGCTAGCTCTAACATAGCCACAGATAATTGCTAGCTCTAACACAGCTGCAGATAACTGCTAGCTCTAACACAGCCACAGATAATTGCTAGCTCTAACATAGCCACAGATAATTGCTAGCTCTAACACAGCTGCAGATAACTGTTAGCTCTAACACAGCTGCAGATAATTGCTAGCTCTAACACAGCCACAGATAATTGCTAGCTCTAACATAGCCACAGATAATTGCTAGCTCTAACACAGCTGCAGATAACTGTTAGCTCTAACACAGCTGCAGATAATTGCTAGCTCTAACACAGCCACAGATAATTGCTAGCTCTAACATAGCTACAGATAATTGCTAGCTCTAACACAGCTGCAGATAACTGCTAGCTCTAACACAGCTGCAGATAACTGCTAGCTCTAACACAGCTGCAGATAACTGCTAGCTCTAACATAGCCACAGATAATTGCTAGCTCTAACACAGCTGCAGATAACTGCTAGCTCTAACACAGCCACAGATAATTGCTAGCTCTAACAGCCACAGATAATTTCTAGCTCTAACACAGCTGCAGATAACTGCTAGTTCTAACACAGCCACAGATAATTGCTAGCTCTAACACAGCTGCAGATAATTGCTAGCTCTAACACAGCCACAGATAACTGCTAGCTCTAACACAGCCACAGATAATTGCTAGCTCTAACACAGCTGCAGATAACTGCTAGCTCTAACACAGCCACAGATAATTGCTAGCTCTAACACAGCCACAGATAATTGCTAGCTCTAACACAGCCACAGATAATTGCTAGCTCTAACACAGCCACAGATAATTGCTAGCTCTAACACAGCTGCAGATAACTGCTAGCTCTAACACAGCCACAGATAACTGCTAGCTCTAATACAGCTGCAGATAATTGCTAGCTCTAACACAGCTGCAGATAACTGCTAGCTCTAACACAGCCACAGGTAATTGCTAGCTCTAACACAGCCACAGATAATTGCTAGCTCTAATACAGCTGCAGATAATTGCTAGCTCTAACACAGCTGCAGATAATTGCTAGCTCTAACACAGCTGCAGATAATTGCTAGCTCTAACACAGCCACAGATAATTGCTAGCTCTAACACAGCCACAGATAATTGCTAGCTCTAACACAGCCACAGATAACTGCTAGCTCTAACACAGCCACAGATAATTGCTAGCTCTAACATAGCCACAGATAATTGCTAGCTCTAACACACCTGCAGATAACTGCTAGCTCTAAGACAGCCACAGATAATTGCTAGCTCTAACATAGCCACAGATAATTGCTAGCTCTAATACAGCTGCAGATAATTGCTAGCTCTAACACAGCTGCAGATAATTGCTAGCTCTAACACAGCTGCAGATAATTGCTAGCTCTAACACATCCACAGATAATTGCTAGCTCTAACACAGCCACAGATAATTGCTAGCTCTAACACAGCCACAGATAACTGCTAGCTCTAACACAGCCACAGATAATTGCTAGCTCTAACATAGCCACAGATAATTGCTAGCTCTAACACAGCTGCAGATAACTGCTAGCTCTAACACAGCTGCAGATAATTGCTAGCTCTAACACAGCCACAGATAATTGCTAGCTCTAACACAGCTGCAGATAACTGCTAGCTCTAACACAGCTGCAGATAACTGCTAGCTCTAACACAGCTGCAGATAACTGCTAGCTCTAACATAGCCACAGATAATTGCTAGCTCTAACACAGCTGCAGATAACTGCTAGCTCTAACACAGCTGCAGATAACTGCTAGCTCTAACATAGCCACAGATAATTGCTAGCTCTAACACTGCCACAGATAACTGCTAGCTCTAACATAGCCACAGATAATTGCTAGCTCTAACACAGCCACAGATAATTGCTAGCTCTAACACAGCCACAGATAATTTCTAGCTCTAACACAGCTGCAGATAACTGCTAGCTCTAACACAGCCACAGATAATTGCTAGCTCTAACACAGCTGCAGATAATTGCTAGCTCTAACACAGCTGCAGATAATTGCTAGCTCTAACACAGCCACAGATAACTGCTAGCTCTAACACAGCCACAGATAATTGGTAGCTCTAACACAGCTGCAGATAACTGCTAGCTCTAACACAGCCACAGATAATTGCTAGCTCTAACACAGCCACAGATAATTGCTAGCTCTAACACAGCTGCAGATAACTGCTAGCTCTAACACAGTCACAAATAATTGCTAGCTCTAACACAGCCACAGATAATTGCTAGCTATAACACAGTCACAAATAATTGCTAGCTCTAACACAGCCACAGATAATTGCTAGCTCTAACACAGCCACAGATAACTGCTAGCTCTAACACAGCCACAGATAATTGCTAGCTCTAACACAGCCACAGATAATTGCTAGCTCTAACACAGACACAGATAATTGCTAGCTCTAACACAGCCACAGATAACTGCTAGCTCTAACACAGTCACAAATAATTGCTAGCTCTAACACAGCCACAGATAATTGCTAGCTCTAACACAGTCACAAATAATTGCTAGCTCTAACACAGCTGCAGATAACTGCTAGCTCTAACACAGCCACAGATAATTGCTAGCTCTAACACAGCTGCAGATAATTGCTAGCTCTAACACAGCTGCAGATAACTGCTAGCTCTAACACAGCCACAGATAATTGCTAGCTCTAACACAGCTGCAGATAACTGCTAGCTCTAACACAGCCGCAGATAATTGCTAGCTCTAACACAGCTGCAGATAATTGCTAGCTCTAACACAGCTGCAGATAACTGCTAGCTCTAACACAGCCACAGATAACTGCTAGCTCTAACACAGCCACAGATAATTGATAGCTCTAATACAGCTGCAGATAATTGCTAGCTCTAACACAGCTGCAGATAATTGCTAGCTCTAACACAGCTGCAGATAACTGCTAGCTCTAACACAGCCACAGATAATTGCTAGCTCTAACACAGCCACAGATAATTGCCTGCTCTAACACAGCTGCAGATAACTGCTAGCTCTAACACAGTCACAAATAATTGCTAGCTCTAACACAGCCACAGATAATTGCTAGCTCTAACACAGCCACAGATAATTTCTAGCTCTAACACAGCTGCAGATAACTGCTAGCTCTAACACAGCCACAGATAATTGCTAGCTCTAACACAGCTGCAGATAATTGCTAGCTCTAACACAGCTGCAGATAATTGCTAGCTCTAACACAGCCACAGATAACTGCTAGCTCTAACACAGCCACAGATAATTGGTAGCTCTAACACAGCTGCAGATAACTGCTAGCTCTAACACAGCCACAGATAATTGCTAGCTCTAACACAGCCACAGATAATTGCTAGCTCTAACACAGCTGCAGATAACTGCTAGCTCTAACACAGTCACAAATAATTGCTAGCTCTAACACAGCCACAGATAATTGCTAGCTCTAACACAGTCACAAATAATTGCTAGCTCTAACACAGCCACAGATAATTGCTAGCTCTAACACAGCCACAGATAACTGCTAGCTCTAACACAGCCACAGATAATTGCTAGCTCTAACACAGCCACAGATAATTGCTAGCTCTAACACAGCCACAGATAATTGCTAGCTCTAACACAGCCACAGATAATTGCTAGCTCTAACACAGCCACAGATAATTGCTAGCTCTAACACAGACACAGATAATTGCTAGCTCTAACACAGCCACAGATAACTGCTAGCTCTAACACAGTCACAAATAATTGCTAGCTCTAACACAGCCACAGATAATTGCTAGCTCTAACACAGTCACAAATAATTGCTAGCTCTAACACAGCTGCAGATAACTGCTAGCTCTAACACAGCCACAGATAATTGCTAGCTCTAACACAGCTGCAGATAATTGCTAGCTCTAACACAGCTGCAGATAACTGCTAGCTCTAACACAGCCACAGATAATTGCTAGCTCTAACACAGCTGCAGATAACTGCTAGCTCTAACACAGCCACAGATAATTGCTAGCTCTAACACAGCTGCAGATAATTGCTAGCTCTAACACAGCTGCAGATAACTGCTAGCTCTAACACAGCCACAGATAACTGCTAGCTCTAACACAGCCACAGATAATTGATAGCTCTAATACAGCTGCAGATAATTGCTAGCTCTAACACAGCTGCAGATAATTGCTAGCTCTAACACAGCTGCAGATAACTGCTAGCTCTAACACAGCCACAGATAATTGCTAGCTCTAACACAGCCACAGATAATTGCCTGCTCTAACACAGCTGCAGATAACTGCTAGCTCTAACACAGTCACAAATAATTGCTAGCTCTAACACAGCCACAGATAATTGCTAGCTCTAACACAGCTGCAGATAACTGCTAGCTCTAACACAGCCACAGATAAATGCTAGCTCTAACACAGCCACAGATTATTGCCTGCTCTAACACAGCTGCAGATAACTGCTAGCTCTAACACAGTCACAAATAATTGCTAGCTCTAACACAGCCACAGATAATTGCTAGCTCTAACACAGTCACAAATAATTGCTAGCTCTAACACAGCCACAGATAATTGCTAGCTCTAACAGCCACAGATAATTGCTAGCTCTAACACAGCCACAGATAATTGCTAGCTCTAACACAGCCACAGATAATTGCTAGCTCTAACACAGCCACAGATAATTGCTAGCTCTAACACAGCCACAGATAATTGCTAGCCATAACAAAGTTAAAGCTTAAAGCATGCATTCAACTCCTGCACCATCCTGACAGAGTACTGATGCTGTGATAACCAAGCTTCCACTGATATCCCCCATAAGTTTGATCATTTATGAAAAAACTAATCTGTTACTTACTGGTAATGAGATGTATGAACCACTCACTGAGAATCCACTCACCCAAGTTAACAGCCAATTTAACAAAAGCCTTAAAATGCTTTTGAAGGGAAATGAAGAATTAACCAGTTGTGAGCCATGTTGGCCACACTTCCTTACCCACCTCAGCCTACTACAAATTCAGCCGACTCGGCTACATATCAATCTAACTCAAAATTTCCAGATTGCAAAAAAAAAAAAAAAACATTCGCAATATTTCTACACTGCTTAATGACAGTTATTCTTATATACACAGTGTATTATTGTATTTCAAGTATGTGTGTGTGTGTGTGTGTGTGTGTGTGTGTGTGTGTGTGTGTGTGTGTGTGTGTGAGGGGGGGGGGGGGGGAAGATGACCACCCAGAGTAATGATAATTCCAAAGTAACATTAACTTCCCCTCTACTGGAACGCAACTTTTGAAGTTGCCGGTCGGGGACCGAGCCGCGTGGGCGATGGCCCTAAAAATTGGTCTACCAGCTCAGTCTGATAGAGTTCACTAACACTTGCATGTAACCCATCTTGTGTATACCTTTGATGAATTCCGAGAGTTTTTCTTACTCCCAGAGCCCGGCCTTGGACCAGGCTCGTCTGGTGCTTACCTGATCAACCAGGCTATTGCTGCTGCTTGTGTGATGTAATATAACACGGAGAAACAGCTCGTTTTTATAACCACGATGTAAATCACGTAGAATAAGTACTTTGCATCACACGGCTCATATACCGAATTACTCTCTCACCTTTTCTCGGCACTCCTTCCCTGGCACCCTCACCTCCTTTTCTTGGCACCCTTCTCTTCCTTGGCACCCTTACTTCCCTTTCTTGGCACCCCTCACCTCCCTTTTTTGGCACCCCCACCTCCCCTCCTTGGCACCCTTGTCTCTCCTCCCTCACAACTGAGTCCAGACTCCATGGCGCCGCCCCTCACAAACAGGCCGGCATGAATGAGTGCCACTCAGTGCCTCCTCAGCCCTCTGTGGCACCCACGGATTACTGGACACCCACTGAGGAGTTCCAAACTGAAGGATACCTGAGGGATAGGTAGGTATCCTTCAGTTTGACTCTTATTTACTGTTATGTATACCAAGGGATTTAAGGCTTTTATACTTCAGAATCACAAGGGATTTAAGGCTTTTATACTTCAGAATCACAAGGGATTTAAGGCTTTTATACTTCAGAATCACAAGGGATTTAAGGCTTTTATACTTCAGAATCACAAGGGATTTAAGGCTTTTATACTTCAGAATCACAAGGGATTTAAGGCTCTTATGACTTCAGAATCACAAGGGATTTAAGGTTCTTATGACTTCAGAATCACAAGGGATTTAAGGTTCTTATGACTTCAGAATCACAAGGGATTTAAGGTTCTTATGACTTCAGAATCACAAGGGATTTAAGGCTCTTATGACTTCAGAATCATAAGGGATTTAAGGCTTTTATACTTCAGAATCACAAGGGATTTAAGGCCCTTATGACTTCAGAATCACAAGGTGTCACGTGACATCAGGCTTGCCTAGGAGGCCTATCTATATATAAATATTGCTATGAAATAAATATGTATATTTACCACACAAGTAATACTGTTGGCAAAGGGATTTAAACCTCTTATAAGCCTGCATGGTGTTGAAGACTCTTATGAGCCCAGGAACCTACGAACAAATTTCAAACTCTTGAAGCTTTCAAGAAAAAAATTAAACGAGTTCCTTAAACAAGCGAAATATCAGCCAGGTTTTAATGGCTATGAAGACCTGTGAGTCGCTGGCAGCAACAGCCTGGTTGATGAGACATTAAAGAGGAAAGTCTGGCTACTGGCTGGTTGGCGAGGATTTAATTTTTAAGCGAGTCACTACACTCCATACATAATCTACCACGTGAAGGAATCTATACAGTGTCTTCTCGTATCCTGTTTCAGAATTAATGGCCACTTAATACTGTGAGACTAATTGATATGTTACATCCTGGAGGAGGTTTGGTCTTAAATATACTACACGTTCTGTGGCTGGCACCAACAGCATGGGTGATCAGCCCTTCCCTGCCCTGCGGCCCGGTTTGGCACCGGGCCGCAGGGCAGAGAAGGGCTTCCCCGCGAGGCAAGGAAGGGAAAGTTACACACTAGAATCTACAAGTTACCTACAAATTACTCACCCACACCTTTCCTCACTCCCTTCCTCTCCTCACCCCACACTCCCTTCCTCTCCTCACCCCTCACTTCATTCCTTACCCCACCCCTCGCCTCACTCCCTTCCTCTCCTCACCCCTCACTTCATTCCTTACCCCACCCCTCGCCTCACTCCCGTTCCTCCCATCGCCTCATTCTAAGTTCCTGACCAACCGGGCTGTGTTTCGTAAGTTGAATTGCCTGCGGCCAGTAGTAACAGTCTGGTTGAACAGACTGGTTGAACGCCCCCGCGGCCCAGGCTGCGGGGGCGTTGACCCCCGGAAACATCCTTCAGGTTCCTTCTCCCGTTACTACTCATACCCCCTCCATTACTCCCTTCACGATACTTACCCCCTGACACCGATTTCGCAAAAGCCCTGGACAGTTGTTACCATAGTGTGATAGCGCACAAAATGCGTGCAAAAAGAATATTTGGAAAAACTGGCAAATGGATATTTAACTTATTAACAAATAAAACCAGGACAGTAGTCGTAAACAGAAGACAGAGTAGTGGTAAACAGAAGACAGAGTAGTGGTAAACAGAAGAGCAGTGGTAAACAGAAGACAGAGTAGTGGTAAACAGAAGACAGAGTAGTGGTAAACAGAAGAGCAGTGGTAAACAGAAGACAGAGTAGTGGTAAACAGAAGAGCAGTGGTAAACAGAGGACAGAGTAGTGGTAAACAGAAGAGCAGTGGTAAACAGAAGACAGAGTAGTGGTAAACAGAAGACAGAGTAGTTGTAAACAGAAGACAGAGTAGTGGTAAACAGAAGACAGAGTAGTGGTAAACAGAAGAGCAGTGGTAAACAGAAGACAGAGTAGTGGTAAACAGAAGAGCAGTGGTAAACAGAAGACAGAGTAGTGGTAAACAGAAGACAGAGTAGTGTTAAACAGAAGAGCAGTGGTAAACAGAAGGCAGAGTAGTGGTAAACAGAAGAGCAGTGGTAAACAGAAGGCAGAGTAGTGGTAAACAGAAGAGCAGTGGTAAACAGAAGGCTGCCACAGTGAAAAAGCTTTGTTCCTCAAGGCACAGTGTGCACCCCACTCCTGTTTCTCATTCTGATATATGATACAGACAAGGATATAAGCCATAGCATTGTAACATCTCTTGATGACACCAGAATCTCAATGAAAGTGGCGTCCGTCTAAGGTAGCGAATCTTTAAGATGTAAATCAAGTCTTCCATTGAACTTCAGACAACAATATGACTACAAGTATGACTTGCTTCACTAAAGAAGAATGGAGGAACCTAAGAGTAACTAGAGTACCGGATTAACTAAAATAATTCGATGAAGGGGAGGGCCCATGTACTCACCTGTATGTGGCTGCAGGAGCCGAGTCTCAGCTGAACGAAGTGATTATATCAGATCAGTAATGCAACTGCAAGGAAAATGATTGGCTGGATAACTAGAATTTTCAAGACATGTTTTGCTGAGCCAAGGATGATACTCCTCAACTCACTTGTTGCTTCCAGGCTGGAGTATTGCTGGATACTGACAGCTTCCTTCAAGGCAAGTGAGAGTGCTCAGCTAGAAAATACAGAGCGTGCACGAAAATAAAACGTTGGGCAGGCGTTGCAAAATACCCCCAATGAAAAGTAGGGGCGCCATTGGTACACTAAGAGAAAACGCCATAAGTGTCCGGGCCCCAAGACTGTTCAACAGCCTCCCACCAAGCATAAGGGCAATTACTAATAGGCCCCTGGCTGCCTTCAAGAGGGAGCTGAACAGATACTTAAAGTCGGTGCCGGATCAGCCGGGCTGTGGGGCATTCCGGGGATCAACGCCCCCGCGGCCCGGTCCACGACCAGGCCTCCCGGTGGATCAGGGCCTGATCAACGAGGCTGTTACTGCTGGCCGCACGCAATCCAACGTACGAACCACAGCCCGGCTGATCCGGCACCGTCTTTAGGTATCTGTCCAGCTCCCTCTTGAAGACAACCAGGGGTTTTCCCGTAATGCCCCTTATTGCTGGTGGGAGGCTGTTGAACAGTCTTAGGCCCCGGACACATACTGTGTTTTCTTTTAGTGTATCAGTGACATCCTTATTTTTCACTGGGGGTATGTTGCATCGCCTGCCAAGTCTTTTGCTTTCGTATGAAGTGATTGCTGTGTGCATATTAGGGACCAGTCCCTCCAGAATCTTCCAAGTGTAGATTATCATATATCTCTCTCGCCTGCGCTCTAGTGAGTACAAGTCAAGTGCTTCCAGGTGCTCCCAGTAGTTAAGGTGTTTGATGGAACTTATACGTGCAGTAAAGGTTCTCTGTACATTCTCTAGCTCTGCAATTTCACCTGCCTTGAATGAGGATGTTAATGTACAGCAGTATTCCAGCCTAGAAAGAATAAGTGATTTAAAAAGGATCATCATTGGCTTAGCATCTCTTGTCTTGAATGTTCTCATTATCCATCCTATCAGTTTCCTCGCAGATGTGATAGTGGTATTGTTGTGGTCCTTGAAGGTGAGGTCTTCGGACATTACCACACCCAGGTCCTTCACATTACTTTTCCGCTCTATTGTATGATTGGAGTTTGCAGTATACTCAGTCCTAGTTATTATTTCCTCCAGTTTTCCATAACGGGGTAGTTGGAATTTGTCTTCATTGAACATCATATTGTTCTCTGTTGCCCATTGGAAAACTTGGTTTATATCTTCTTGGAGCTTTGCCGCGTCCTCAATGGATGACACTCTCATGCAGATCCTAGTATCGTCTGCAAAAGATGATACAATGCTGGGGTTTACATCTCTGTCTATGTCTGATATGAGAATAAGGAACAGGATAGGTGCGAGTACTGTGCCTTGTGGGACAGAGCTCTTCACTATGGCAGCATCTGATTTAACTCTGTTTACCACTACTCTTTGTGTGCAATTGGTTAGAAAGTTGAAGATCCATCTGCCTACTTTGCCAGTTATTCCTTTAGCACGTATTCTGTGTGCTATTACACTATGGTCGCACTTGTCAAAGGCTTTTGCAAAGTCTGTGTATACTACCTGGAGGTTACCTGGAGGTTATTCCGGGGATCAACGCCCCCGCGGCCCGGTCCACGACCAGGCCTCCCGATGGATCAGGGCCTGATCAACTAGGCTGTTACTGCATTCTGCATTCTGTTTGTTTTCCATTGCATCTAGGACCATATCATAGTGGTCTAGCAGTTGCGAAAGGCAGGAGCGACCTGCTCTGAAACCATGTTGCCCCGGGTTGTTGGGAGTCCAGGTGGTTTGCTATCCTGCTTCTTAGAACTCTTTCAAAGATTTTTATGATATGGGACGTTAAAGCTATTGGTCTATAGTTCTTAGCTACTGCTTTGCTGCCACCTTTATGGAGTGGGGCTATATCTGTTGTTTTTAGTGACTGTGGAATCTCGCCTGTGTCTAAGCTCCTTCTCCATAGCATACTTAGGGCCCGTGAGAGAGGTTTCTTGCAGTTCTTAATGAACACCGAGTTCCACGAGTCTGGGCCTGGGGCTGAGTGCATGGGCATGTCGTCGATGGCTTTCTCAAAGTCTAGTGGAGTTAGAGTTATGTCATAAATCTGGCCTACATTGGCAGGGTTTTGAGGCTCAATCATGAAAATATTGTTTGGATCATCTATCTTTAAACTCGTTAGTGGCTCACTGAACACTGAGTCATACTGCAATTTTAGTATCTCGCTCATTTCTTTGTTGTCGTCAGTGTAGGATCCATCTTGTCTGAGCAGGGGCCCTATACTAGAAGTGGTTTTTGACTTGTTTCTGGCATATGAAGAGAAATATTTCGAATTTCTTTCAATTTCATTAATCGCTTTTAGCTCCTCTTGTCTCTCCTGGATCCTGTATGAGTCCTTTAACTTCAGCTCAACATTTTCCACTTCCCTGGTTAGCACTTCCTTCCGTGTATCAGATAATCTGGCATTCTTGAGGAGCTCAATGATTCTTCGTCTTCTCCTGTAGAGGGAGCGTCTCTCTCTCTCCAGTTTACTTCTTTTCTTTTGCCTTATAGGAATATACCTTGAACATACTTCAGCTACCAGGAGGGCGATCTTTTCGAGGCATTGGTTAGAGTCCATGTAATTTAAGATATCCTCCCAGCATGTTTCATTTAGGGCATAGTTTACGTGCGGCCAGCAGTAACAGCCTGGTTCATCAGGCCTTGATCCACCAGGAGGCCTGGTCGTGGACCGGGCCGCGGGGACGTTGATTCCCGGAATACCCTCCAGGTAGACTCCAGGTAGGCAGACTCATATATCTAAACTAATGGGAATGCTTGAGGTTCCCTCAACTGTATTCTCTGGAGCGTAAGCAAGAAATATACATAATAATTTACACCTGGAAAATCCCGGAGGGACTGATCCCAAACTTGCACATTGGCATCACTCTGTGAAAGCAAGAAACTTTGGTAGACAGCATAAAGTATCTCCAATAAATGCAAGGGAAGGGAGCGAGTACACTAACAGAGAACTCGTTGAGTGTCATAAGTCCCCGACTCTTAAACGCCCTTCCTCCCTACATAAGGGAAATTACTAACAAACTTCAGGCTGTTCAAGAGGGAACTTGACAATTTCCTCAAATCAGTTCTTGAGCAGTCTGGTTGTGTTCGTACACTGGACCGAACCACGGGGGCGATGACCTTTGGAACTACCTGCAGGTAGGTAGACCAATATTCTGAGTGAGCAGACCATCAATCAGAAGGCCTACTCAGGGACTAGGCCGCGGGGACGATGACCCAAAGAATCAACAGCACGCAAACCACCTCTTGTTCCAGCCCGACCCACTTCTTCGCTACTCAAACACTGAAGACACATTATTTAACATCCAGTGGCTCATCTATCTCATTAACAAGGATTAAAAACATATTTCGTGGAAGACAATATTTCCCGCTTTGAAAAATGCAAATTATACAAGACTACAAACAAATTACGGTGTTTATGTGTTACGACTGACTCAGGACTGCTCGTGAAGACACGATCATCATCTTACCAGGAAATTACATTCCTTGAGACACAAGAAAGGATACAAATTACTATTTGTAGAAAAAGAATCTTACGAAGCATGTTCTTGTAACAAAAGACTGACGCTGTAAACGCAGATTATCCTGACACACTGCTTTCCACTGCCATAAAAAAATGGGATATCCCATTGCCATAAAAACCTGGAGGACATCACCATATAACACGGGGTCTGGGCGACGATAAAAACCATTCTCTCTTTTGGGTCGTCTAACGCTTAACCCTCGCGTCTCTAGCCCCTTGCCCCTTATCCCTTAGCTTCTAAACCCCTCGCTCCCACTTCTGGCCTCTCACCCATAATCGCTCTTCAACCCCTAATTCCCCAGTCCCTCACCTCTCCTTCCTTTCTTTCAACCCCTCGCTCTTCCCTTACTTCTCTTTTACTATTCCTTTTCTTTCTACTTATTTCATCTTACTGTAGTTTCTTGTCCCCTTTACTTTCGTTCTTTAATGTGTTTTCCACTTTCCTTTAATTTTCCTCACTACTCTCGAAAAAAATGGTTATAATTATGACCATATTTTTTAAAGAGGTGGAGGGGTAAGCCAGCGAAAGGCCTCAGTTAGATGATCAAAATCTCCGATCAGAGAGTCTCAAAACTCCAGACCGTCGCGTTAGCCACTGGGCTAACGCGGGTTCTAACCCCGCCTGTGATATGATTTGTTTGCAATCGTGTCATTACGATCTCGTGAGTCATCTTACCTAACCTAACTTGTCTACTCTCGTTTCTTTCCTTTCTTGGCTTCTCGCTTTCTTAACGCTGATTCTCTCCTCCTCTGTATTACTGTATCAAGTTACTCCCATTTCTTATTCTCGTCCTACACATCACCTCTAGACAATTCCATGTGTGGCTTAAGACACATGTGCAACAGTTGGGTATCTTTATTGATGAAACATTTCGCCTACACAGTAGGCTTCTTCAGTCAAATACAGAGGCAGCAGGTGTACCAGTGAAATAAAGATGTAATCAGTCTATCAACTTTAGAGAAAAAAGATTCAAGTCTCACTACCCTCGGATCCCGGCTATGGGCCAGGCTTGTCTGGTGCTTGCCTGTTCAACCAGGCTGTTGGTGCTGGAGACCCACTGCCCCACATATCCATCACAGCCTGGTTGATCTGGCACCTGGTGAAGATACTTGTCCAGTTTCCTCTTGAAGGCTTCTACACTTGTTCCAGCAGTGTTTCTGATATCTTCTGGTAAGCTGTTGAATAGTCTGGGACCCCGGATGTTGATACAGTGTTCCCTTATTGTGCCCACCGCACCCCTGCTCCTCACTGGGTTTATTTTACATTTCCTCCCATATCTCTAACTGCAGATGTGGGACCAGGCCCTCGAGTACTTTCCAGGTACTTTCCAGGAGGTGGTCAGTCCCTCAGTCTAGAGAAAAGTTCAGCTCCATGGTCTGGAACGATATGAAGTTGAAGCATAAGAACGGAGTCTTCTACACCTGCTGCCTCTGAAGAGGCCTACTGCATAGGCCACAATTTTCAACAGCAGAAATCTGACACTAAAGTGTTCCCAATTTAGACTGAATTTATGTGAAGAAATGTAAGTAGCTAAAGTCTCAAGGTTGAAGAATTGAGACATTTATGCAACTTATGGGAATCTTTACTGAAGAAACGTTTCGCCACACAGTGGCTTCATCAGTCCAATACAAAGCAGGAAGGTGTAAGGAGAGGAGGAGTTTGAGGTAATCAGTCCCTCAGCCTGGAATCGATGTGTTCAGTCCATCACTCTTGTATGAAGTACAACATAGGGCCAGAGAGGTGGCTTATGTACTGCAGTCAGATGAGTCGAAGCAGAAGTCGGGATCACAGTGGGACCTTCCACTAGTGTAAGTAGGTCTTTGTCCAAAGGTTGGACTTGTCGGTTTTCAAAACCATTCATCACCTCTGTCAGACACTGCAACATCATGGGATCTTGATACAAAGAATTCTTCAACACTTGTCCAACCTTTGGACGAAGACCTACTTACACTAGTGGCAGGTCCCACTGTGATCCCGCCTCCTCCTGCTTCGACTCACCTGACTACAGTATATAAGCCACCTCTGAGGCCCTTTGCTGTACTTCCTACAAGAGTGATGGACTGAACACATCGATTCCAGGCTGAGGGACTGATTGCCTCAAACTCCTCCTCTCCTTACACCTTCTTGCTTTGTATTGGACTGATGAAGCCAATGTGTGGCGAAACGTTTCTTCAATAAAGATTCCCATATGTTGTCCAAGAATGGTATATAATACCGCCAAGATGAAATAAAGACACATGTGCAACATCTGGGTATCTTTATTGTAGACGTTTCGCCATCCAGTGGCTTTATCAATACAAATTCTAGGACATAACTTGAAGACAGTAGGACTATATACAGAAGATGAGGTAATCAGTCCCTCAACCTTGGAGTAGGTGCGAAAAGCACCGTAGTCGAGGAGATTCTCCACGACTACGGTGCTCCTACTGTCTTCAAGTTATGTCCTAGAATTTGTATTGATAAAGCCACTGGATGGCGAAACGTCTACAATAAAGATACCCAGATGTTGCACACGTGTCTTTATTTCATCTTCCCATATGTTGCATAAATGTCTCAATTCTTCAACTTGTCGGTTTTCAAAACCATTCATCACAGTCTCAAGGTTATACCAGTTGATAACATAGGAACATAAGGAAGGAGGAACACTGCAGCAGGCCTACTGACCCATACTTGGCAAGTCCTTGTCAAACTCACTAGAAAACATTCGCCCAACCCATCATCAATGTTACCTAAGGACTATGTTTTGATAACCCTATTGACTCAAAGTAAGACACATGTACAACAGTTAGGTATCTTTATTCCAAAACGTTTCGCCTACATAAGGTTTCTTCAGTCGATTTTGTATAAATGGCTTAGAAAACCCACAAGCTTGTAATTGAGACATTTGGGAAACATCTGTGAATATTTTGGAAACGTTTCGCCAGCCAGTGACTTCTTCAGTCCGTTCTTCTCTGTAGTGGACTGAAGAAGCAACGATTAAATGTCTCAATTCTTCCGTCGAATACAGAGGAGGCAATAAAAGTAGTAGAGATGCAGAGACGACGTAATCAGTCCATCACCCTCGAGGACGTAGTTTCGAAGTAGTCAATCCCTCAGCCTGGAGAAGAATTTGGCTTCTCCAGGCTGAGGGACTGACCACTTCGAAACTTCGTCTACCTAATCTGATCTGTGAATTCTTCAGCAGTTGCTGGCGGCGGCTTATATACCAGGATAATTACCAGATTTCTATTTTCAACTCTAATACCTAGAATTTCTACTACATCACTTGAGGAATTCAACAATTCTGTGCAACAAAAAGTATCTTTCACACAGTCATACTCCACCCAGTGACCTATTAAGTCTCACATCTATAAAAACCTTGTGTGTTTCTATGAATGCTGCAAACATGGCATCCACTTCTAGATCCCACCAATATATCTTTGTAATTTTTATATGATTCGGACCACAGCACACATAGGTACGGTAAAGCACCTAAATTACTGGGAAAGGTTGAAGTCCCTTGAGTTGTATTCTCTGGAACGCAGGCGAGAAAAATACATGATAATATACACTTGGAAAATCCTAGAGGGATTAGTACCAAATTTGCACACGAAAATCACTCCCTACGAAAGCAAAAGACTCGGAAGAAGATGCAACATTATCCCCAATAAAAAGCAGGGGCGCCACGAGTACACAAAATGTGTCAGGGGCCCAAGACTGTTCAATGCCTCCCAGCATACATAAGGGAGATTGCCGATAGACCCCTGGCTGTCTTTAAGAAGCAGGAGTTGCCATTTGGGATGTTGTAGCTTAGTGTGCTTTGTCTGGTAATATACTACTTCGCATGGCACCTGATGTACAGACCCTTGCTTTCTCCATTACTGATTGTGCACTTGTCTGTTGTACGTTCAACCTGTTGAGTGTACGACTGACTCTGTTTCACTGTTGTGCACCTCTGTACCACCACCTGTTGTACTCCCTTGTTCATCTTTATCACTGTTCATTACTTCAAATGCTATAGTGAACGAGTAAATAAACATGTTAGGGCAGAACAGCGTCTCGTGCAGCTGTGCTCAGATTCACCGTCATATAAAGTTCACTTCTAAATCTATTTCCTATTAATAATTCCATTATGACGCCACAGAAAAAGCAGGGGAACCTTGGACACCATGAGAGAACACTGTATCAACATCCGTGGCCCTAGACACTCCAACATCTTAGTGGAAGATATCAGAAACAATGATGGAACAAGTGTAGGAACTGGACAAGTATCTTCACCAAGTTGCCAGATCAACCAGATGTGGGCTAGTGGGCCGCCATAGAATGGCTGGCCAGGCAAGCAGCAGAGAGCCTGGCCCAAAACCGGGCTTCAGGAGTAGAAAAACCCTCAAGCGTCATCAACGGTGCAACGAGAAAAGCGTCAGTCAGACGTAACGTCAACAAACACCGAGCAACACTGTTAAACGCTTGTGCAACACCTGGGTATCTTTATTCTGGAAACGTTTCGCCACCCAGTGGCTTCCTCAGTCCAATACAGTGAAGAATAGCTGAAGGTCTGAAGGAGTTTGAGGTAATCAGTCTCCAGGCTGAGGGACTGATTATTTCATATTCCTTCTGATCTTCAAACCCTTGCTCTATGTATTGAATTGAGGAAGCCATTGGTTTTTGAAACGCTTCCACAATAAAGATACCTAAGTTTTGCACATGTGTCTAATTTATCATCCTGTCGGTACTCTGAACCATTTATCTCCATAAAGAAAGTCATAACCATCTTAGTTGGTTCTCAAGTCGTAGTCAGTGAGGCTGCAAAAAACACGTCTTCCTCCCTTCGTTCTACATAATATACTTCGCTGTGGACGCTTCATGGGTCATCTTTCCGCCATCCCCAGCATCCTGATCTTAGTCGTATTTCATGTATCACGTCTAAAAGAACACTGTGGCCAGAAACACCATGACTAAGAGACTATATACTTGTGATGCAGGTTCCTTCCCATCCCGCCTGGTGAAGCTGCTTCCCTTGCGGATACGGAGGACGCTAGTATCCACAAATAGAAGGTAAACTGCTCCTACTGACGCAAATAGTAATTTACGACACCAGCCAAACTCGACCTCCACGCTACAAGTTAATTAATTCACATTAATCTCGCGTCTGGCAGGCAGGTCACGGCAGGTGTACGAGAACATGCGAGCCCTGTATCACCTACCTCACCACAGCCAAGGCTGCCAGGACTCTACCTGACATTTTGTATAGTATACCTTTGAAGAGTTTCGAGAGTTTATCTACTCTCTGGGCCCGGCTCGTACATGCTCGTATATGCTGATGAGTGTATCTTACGTGATGTGTATTATCCGAGAAGATCAGTGCATGTATACTTGTATGGGTGTTAAACTCAGCATGTATACACCTTCAGTCCACTTTAATTTCTTTGTTATGGGTTAAAATATCCTGAACTAGTGACCAGCCTTTGCAAACCTTCGTGTAGTAGCAAGCGTTCAAACCTAATTACCAACCAAACCTGTTCACCTTACCTCTGTACTGACTCTTTAACCAGTCATCATCTCCCATTCCCCTCCAGCAGCAACAGCCTGGTTGACCAGGCAAGCACCAGACGAGCCTGGCCCATGACCGGGCTCAGAGAGTAGATAAACTCTCGAAACTCTTTAAAGGTATATTAAAGGTACATCTTACCACTTCACCCTTCCCCAACCATCACCCTTTACCTGTCATGGGTTACCAGGAATCTGTCCCCCTTACCACTACATTTACCCTTTACCCTTTATCCTCAGCCATCACGCCCACTGAATAGGGTATTACAGAGGCGTTGCCGAGGGCAAGGTTTATATAAACACTGAGATAACTGGGACAAAGTCAGGTATAGAGGACAATGTTGTGGGTTCCCCACTGCTATCCCCCCCCCCCACACACACACACCACCAACACTTTTTCTCTCTCCCGGTCTGAAGAATGAACACACGCATCGTTAAGCAACAACTACCTATCAATAACAAGATGTGTATATATCGTAAATACAAGCGAATGGATTAACAACGACTCACTGTATATATGTAAATGCATTTTTTTATCGTCTATTAATACCGGTTTCCTTACAGGTGTCCCGTGGCCTGGTGGCAAAAGCTCGCTTCATATGGTGAGGCTCCGGGTTCGATTCCCGGCGAAGGGGTGGAAACATCGGAACTGTTTCCTTACACTGGTTCCCTATGTCCACCCATCAGTAAAATGGGTACCTGGGTGTTAGTAGACTGGTGTGGGTCGCATCCTGGGACAAAACTGACCTAATTTGAGGGAAATGCTCAGCATAACAAGCGGCTTTCTATATAGTAGTATATCACTGATGTGAGCAATAGTCTGTATACCTTGTATATGTACTTGTAGTAAATAAAGATATTATTATTATTATTATTATTATTATTATTATTATTATTATTATTATTATTATTATTATTATTATTGATGTTGCTAGGACGAGGAGAAGTGAGGTGTCTCGCCAGCTTGTTACCAAGGTTGTACCTACACATTTCCACCATCACAGCCAGCACATTCTGTCATGTTTTAAGAGTCACGTAAGTTTGCCAGTCTTCTAATAACAAGTTTATTTTTCCACTATAATCTACCTTGTTTTGTCTGTTTCGTAAGGTGAAGTCCAGGATCTTTCCTTAATTCATGGTATAACTTACCTGGAGTATACCTGAAGAGGGTTTCGGGGGTCAACGCCCCCGCGGCTCCGGTCTGAGACCAGGCCTCGTGGTGGATTAGGATCCGACCAAGCAGGCCGTTACTGCTGGCCGCACGCAAACTGACGTACGAACCACAACCCGACTGGTCAGGTACTGATTTAAAAAATCTTTAAGGACAATTGTGAAGGGGAGGGGGGATCATCGCCCCCGCGACCAGGTCTGAGACCAGGACTCTTAAATTAGCAGGAAAACAATATAGAACCAAGAATTACTAAGAAATGTTGAAAAAAAAAACGATAAACAAATCTTTAATACAAGTTACAGTAAAAAAAATTCTACTGTCTTACGTAAGAGAGATACAGGATAATACATATATACCTGGAAAGTACTTGAGAACCTGGTGGGTCCCAGACCTGTACACTGCATAACAACATACTGGAGTGAGAAATACCTGGAGTTTACCTGGAGAGAGTTCCGGGGGTCAACGCCCCCGCGGCCCGGTCTGTGTAAAATAAATCCAGGGGGGAGATGTGGGCACAATAATAGAACATTGTATTGACATCTGTGCCCCAGATGCATCTTACAGAAGATATCAGAAACACTGCTGGAACAAGAGTATAAGTCTTCAATAGGAAACTGGACAAGTATCTCCACCAGGTGCCAGATCAACCAGGCTGTGATCAATATGAGACTGTATGACCCCCTGTGGGTTTAGCTCTTAGTTATAATTATAATAATGTGATGGATATGTTAGCCTGCGGGTTGCCAGCAGCAGCAGCCTGGTTGACCTGGCAAGCAACCTACTCAACCTTCTACATCTTACACTATTTCAGTCTTGATTTTTTTAAAACAATCGTACTTAATTCTCGAGGCAAGAATCGTCTTACCTACACTCACGCTGGTTGTCTCTTATCCGGAGTGCACAATAAACTAGCCACTTCGGTGGCAAAATCCAAAAATCTAAATCTCTTACTTGGGATTGCTTCATAAATAACCCGCACATAAAAGAGAGAAGCTTACGACGACGTTTCGGTCCGACTTGGACCATTGACAAAGTCACACTGTGTATCGTTCCAGTCACGGTATTGTGCCTTTTTTGTTATTTCTGGGATTGCTTGCATCAACAGCCTGGCTTAACCCCTGTCCACTGGCTTTGCTCATCACTAACCCTCTTCTATCTCATGTTTCTCTGCATATTTACCTCTGCCAGCAATTCATACCTGCTGGCATGCTTCTTCTCCTTTTGCACGAGCCTGGCCCATGGCCAGGCTCCAAGAGTAGTAAGACTCTTGACACTCATCAGTCTCTCTATGGACAACTTCCCATCCAAAATCAACTTTAAACTTCATTTACCTCTCTTTTATCCGCCCCGTCTCTCTCTTTCGTCTCTTTTATTTACATATTTCTTTTACAGGATTAAGAGTTCCTATCTTTATTTACAAGCTAAGAGCTGTAACCTATCTCAGTCCATTTCAAAGCCTTTTTATTGTTATGAAACATACAAGTAGGGAACAGGTGGAAGTTGGAGCCAGCTGTGGGCCAGCATTTCATTTGGTCAACTTAATTTATTTCATGGATGTCATTATGCTGTGCGAACATGTTCCAGACTCCCGTCATTCCAGGAATAAATGATATCAGATGATGTTCTTGAGAAGTTTACAGCCAGAGTGTAGCTGCTGTTTGCTGCCCGTCTTGTTATATAGAAGCTGCTTTGCTATACGCTAAGTGGAGATAAGTATAATACAGTGACAATATTGGCCTTGTACATATTAAGACCTATCACATTTATCTGGTGCTAAACTATCTGCTGGAATGATAGATGTATCCAGGCTGGGTCCAGGCGAGAGATGAGTCGTCTTGATGGGTATCTATTGTCCAGTAGTAGATGAGACGGGAGGGGGTGAGGGAGGGGCAGGTAATCCTAAACAGTGGAGCACACTCAAGGTGTTAGCGCACTTGTGCCTCATACCGAGTTTTCCAGCCTTTATTGTTGAGCAGGTACGAGATAAACTTTAGTGCTGTTAGCTTCTTGGCTGCACTGCTTGCAAGATTTACCACATGGTTCTTCATACACTGTTTGGAATCAAATTTCACCCCAATGATATCTACCTCACCTCCGGGTTCCAATACTCTCTCATTTATTCTTACCAATCCTCCGGCAGTGTCTAGAGAACATATGTTTTCTCAGAAGCAAAGGCAACCTTTCATCGTTTTTCATGGTGCCATACTAGGTAGAAAGCACCAGAAATCTCTAGTGCTCTTACACAGTTGATCTTGCATTTGTCCATCGATACTGATGGTCACAAAGAAGGATTGGTAGTCGAAAAAACTGTCATCTGCTGTGAAATTATTGTCTCAAGAATCTTGTCAGTGATTGACAGGAGTGACACTGGTCTGTAGTTGTTAATTTCCACTCTGCTTTTCTTTTTTTTGTGAACTGGGATAACATTCGCCTCTTTCCACAGAGACTGTCATTTACACTGTGCTAGGCAGTGATGACAGATGCTACTTAGAGGTGATGCTAGCTTGTCTGCACATCTACTCAGCAATCTTAGTCTCTCTCTCTCTCTCTCTCTCTCTCTCTCTCTCTCTCTCTCTCTCTCTCTCTCTCTCTCTCTCTCTCTGTCTCTCTCTCTCTCTCTCTCTCTCTCTCTCCCTCCTTTTCCCGTAACTCGCTAGGGGTGTCACTACTCTCCCTCCTCCTGACAAATCCTTCAAGGACCACTTAAAGGAGTTGCCACGTTACTGCTTTCATCAGCCCCCCCCCCCACGAGACTTCCTAAGAGAGAGGCAAAAGGTCTGTAGGTTACGGTACTTTAGTCACTTCCGGGGGTCACCACCCCGTGGTTCGGTCCCTGACGAGGCCTTCGTGTTGCTGGTTTAGTGGAAAAAGACACAGAAGACAGGAGGAAAAGGAGAAGTATGGAGATTAACATCGGGGAGACGAGAGAATCAATACGGTGACTTACCAGTGACTGGAACTCACTGATTTGTGTTTGCTGAGTTCGAAACTCAGCTCTTGGTCCTACCTCCAAGATCACGAATTTCTGGACCTTCGGCCCATATTACATATCTACTCTTGAAGCTGTGGAATGAGTTTGCCTCCACCACTGCCTCATCCGAGTCATTCCACTTCTCAACTACCCTGAAATATTCCCAACTGTGTCCCCTTGATCATGACCTTAATAACACCAGCGACCAGGTGACAGCTCTTCGAGGCACTACCCAGGTAACTTATATACCCCGACGAAGACAGGGTCAGAAAATACTACAGGAATCATACCTGGGAAATAATGCAACCGTACAGGCGATTCAGTTGCTCACCTATGGAAGAATAGAAGAAATACAGGGAACGAAGTACAGGACAAACTCAACCACTCACTAAAGCGAGAGTTCCATGTGCGAAACCTGGGAGGAATGATGTCAGATGTCATTTAATGATCACAACAATATTGCTACTACTACGCCACGGAAAATGATAGACTGACAGAATGATCATACTCTTTCAGTCACTTGTTCTCTCCAGGCTGGAATGCTGCTGTATAATAACGGGACTCTCCAAGGCAGGTGAGACTTCTGAGCTGGAACACATGCAGAACTTGTAATGCTCGTGTACATTCAAACATTTCAACTACTACGAACTCTTGAAGGCTCTCCAACAGTATTTCTCGGAACGTTGGTGGTATAGGTATATCAGAATTAACACCTTGAAAATTTTTGAGGGATTGAGCCCAAACCTGTATGGTAACAACATACGCGATAAGTACATGCAATAAAAAATCAAGTGCGCCAAGAGTAGGCTAAGAGGTCCCCGACTCTTCAACGCCCTCGCTTCGTGCAAAACGGAAATTACCAACAAACTCTGGCTGTCTACAAGAGGAAACTTAACAAGTTCCTCAGTTCAGTTCCTGACCTGCCAGACTGTGGTTCATACATCTGAGTGCGTGAGACCATCAATATCAGCCTGGTTGATCACTTCATACAATAGGAGGTCTGGCTTGGAACCGGGCAGCGGGGGCGGTGACCCCCGTAGGCTCTCTTTAGGTATCACCCCCGAGACCCGGTTCCAAGCTTGACCTAGATGATGGTATGATCAGACTGTTGTTACTAGCAGTACGTACTTCACGAGAGCAAGAGCTTCGACAGACGGTGCAACGAAAAACAGACGATTGCTCCAGGAGCTGGATCTCAACATGTATCTTGGCCAAGAGGTTAGAAAAGTAATAAGTTATCTGCACATTGATTTTTTTAATTATATCATCATTGATTTCACATTCCCTGGATTACTTCTCATGACTTATCTACCATTCCCTTCCCTTCGCTTCCCTTCCCTTCCAATTATTTCAACTCACTTTATCTTCTCCCTTCATTACCCTTTCTAATTTTACCTCCCGCAACATTCAATTCTTTTCCTTTCCTTTCACGTCATCCTTCCTTATTCCTCACCTCAATCCTTCCTTTATCTCCCTCTTATGTATACCTCCGTCATGCATCCCTTCTAGCTTCCCTTAACCACTTCCCTCTAAATGTTCACTCACCTTCTTCCTTCCCTCTTGCAGCCTCTCACACCTCTTTTATCACTTACCTCACTCCTTCCCTCAAGCCTCCCTTAACCACTTTCCCTCAAGCCTCCCTTAACCACTTTCCCTCAAGCCTCCCTTAACCACTTTCCCTCAAGCCCCCCTTAACCACTTTCCCTCAAGCCTCCCTTAACCACTTTCCCTCAAGCCTCCCTTCACTTTCCCTCAAGCCTTCCTTAGCTACTTTCCCTCAAGCCTGCCTTAATCACTCCCCCTCAACCCAATTCCCCCCAAATCCCCACAATGACGTTTTTAATCAATATAATCTCACCCAAGAACATTTTACCAGAGAGTAAATAAACCATGAGCTCACTGCTGGGAAGAGTGAGCTCAGCATTAACTGATGAGCTTAGTAACAGCAAGTGTGCTCAAGATCCTCCTAATGTTAAAACAAGTACAGATGAAAATTAGAGATAATGCCTTTCTCTCTTTCTCTCTCTCTCTCTCTCTCTCTCTCTCTCTCTCTCTCTCTCTCTCTCTCTCTCTCTCTCTCTCTCTCTCTCTCTCTCTCTGTCTCTGTCTCTGTCTCTGTCTCTGTCTCTGTCTCTGTCTGTCTCTGTCTCTGTATGTCTGTCTGTCTCTCTCTGTCTCTCTGTCTCTCTGTCTCTCTCTCTCTCTCTCTCTCTCTCTCTCTCTCTCTCTCTCTCTCTCTCTCTCTCTCTCTACCTCTGATGGGTTTCGAGAGCTTTTCCTACTACAGCAGCCGGGCTTGGGTCAGGCTCTTAGACGGCAAAAGTCACAGACAACTAAAAAGAATCGCTGTTCGGAGAAATAGAAAATTTTGAACTATAATTGAAATCATCGTTCAATGTCCAGGGAGAGAGATGTAGGTAACAGCTCTTAGCTTGTTAATAAAGTTAGGAATCCTTAACCTGTAAATAGCTTGGCAATAAAGCTAGGGATCCTTAACCTTGTTAAACCCTGTGTAAAAAAAAAGAGAAAAGAGAAAGCCATTAGCAAAATTGAAAGCAGTCCAAAATAAGCGTTCTACGTAAAATGAAAAGATTAAAAGAAAAAACGGGACCTATCACTGATGACTACAGATAAACGAACGAATCACCAGGACACAACACGACTCGAAATTCAGCTAACCATCAAGCAGATTAAAGACTGAAAACATAGTTAAACTCTTCCCGAACATGGCACCAAAAGTCTGGCAAGGTTTCCAGCGCTGACCTCCCCACCAACTTGACTCCGAAGAAGCCGTTGTGGGCACGCCCTCGCACTCTGCTCCAGGCAGTAAGACGCACAACTTCATATGCATCAAGGAACTGAAGAAGAAACTATATGGATGATCCCTGAGTGATGCAACTTTTGTTGATAAATTAGACACATGTGCAACAATTGGGTATCTTTAATGAGGAAACGTTTCCTCATTAAAATACCCATATTCTGCACATGTGTCTAATTTATCAACTTGTCGGTTCTCTGAACATCTACAACTTTTGTTAAACAAAGGGAATCAAAACATTTACACAACCCATAACAATTACAACTTTCTGTTGCTTGGTGGTTCAGTTTAAGACACCTTGTGATACCCTTCAAGTCACTTACTGTTTCCAGGTAGGCGAAACTGCAGGTCTAGAGAATGTGAAAAAAAACTTCATTATTCGTGAATAAAAATTAGTCAAGAATGTAGATTATTGGGAATGTTTGAAATCCCTCAACCCACACTCCTTGGAACGTTGGCGAGAAAGATACATTGTAATCTACTTCTGGAAAATTATAGAGGGATTGGTCCCAAATCTGCATCAAACTCCCTACGAAAACCAGAAACTGTGCTGGCAGTCCAAATTACTCCCAGTGAAAAGCAGAAATGCAATGAGTACGCAAAAAGATAACACAATAGGTGTATAAGGACCATTACTTCCCGACACCCTCCCTTTTAAGACAGTACTTCATAAGTTCCTCACTTCAGTTCCTGATCAGCCAGGCTGTGGTTCATACGTGTGACTCCATGCAACAAACACTAACAGCCTGATTGCTCAGGTCATCATCTGGGAAGCATGTTCTGGGATCAGGACCTGGGGGCAGTGACCCTCGGAACTGTGAACAGGTAAACCGTCTGGTGGAGGGTGTAAAACACCCTCCAGTGAAAAAAACAATCCTATTCCCCTCATTTCACACCTTCCCTTCTGCTTCTAAATAAATCGACCATCATCATGAAAGACAGTACTGACCTCCAACATCATGAAAGACAGTACTGACCTCCATCATCATGAAAGACAGTACTGACCTCCAACATCATGAAAGACAGTACTGACCTCCATCATCATGAAAGACAGTACTGACCTCCAACATCATGAAAGACAGTACTGACCTCCAACATCATGAAAGACAGTACTGACCTCCAACATCATGAAAGACAGTACTGACCTCCATCATCATGAAAGGCAGTACTGACCTCCAAACATCATGATGAACGACAGTACTGACCTCCAAACATCACGTCAAGCCGTGATCACTAGCCAGCCTTTATTTACAAACTCCCTCACCCCCTTCCTTCTCTCTGGCTAACTTCCCTCTCTTCTTCCATCCCCTCTTTCCCCTGGTAGCCAAATATACTTCGACATAACCCGACTTATTACATCTATTTCCTCAACCAAGTTATCCTATTTTTATTTATAATTACACCTCATTATCTATCCACGTTCCCATAATTAACCAAACAAGCAGCTGGCTTATTTTTACATGGCCTGTACAGGACATTACTGATTTTTTTATATGCTCGTTTGCATGGATTTACACGACCCTTGACGCTTCGTTTGGCAATAAGTATGATTACAGAGAGAGAAAATATGCACCACTGTACCTTGCATTTTGCAAGACTTTTTTTTTCTTCTACGTGGCGTTTGAACTTCGTACTTTTGTGTGTGTGTGTTCCCGTCTGTCAGTGTCTTTGTTCTTGTGTCTGTACGGGTGTTTTGTTTATGCTCAGTTCTGTGTACGTGCTCCCTTTTGTGTGTGCGCTTGTTCAAGGGCATTGTGTGAACTCACCGAGTTGTGTTTGTGGGGGCTGTGACACGGCTCCTGGCCCTGCCTCCTACATTACTCCCATCGGCGTTGCTGACGCCTGACCTCCTACTTACCCTAACTACTCTTGGGGCAAAATGAAGGTGTATGTTACTACTGACTTCCTTAATGTCAGGTGGTATCAGAGACACGTGTACCTTCAGGATTGTTCCAGGGTTCAACGCCCCCGCGGCCCAGGCCTCCTGACATATTCCTGTGGGTTGTCAACGTACAGTCTGACAAAATATCAGCTCCCTGATCACCGAATCCTACAGTACTTTGCTGATGTACACTTGATGTAGATTCCGGGTCACTGCACCTGCGAACCATTCCCACACCAGGCCTCCTGACTGACAGTCAGGCTGTTGGTTCTAGCAGGACACAGACTACTACAGGCGCCACACCCCAACTGATTAAGAACCAACTATCATGCTCTTAGCATACTTGCAGCATTTCTGTTACCGGATACGAAAGTTACTGGAGCCTCGCAGCCCAGTAGTGTAGGTACACCAACAACGTACACCCACATATGTACACCCACAACCGTTAGTGTTCAAGAAGGCTGCTGCTACCAGTCACCCGCAGGCCTACACAACCTTCACAACCTACCTGAACTGGCACTTAGCTGAAACTTGCAGTGACTAGCTTCAAGGGTTACTCTACCATCGCAACCTGGAAGGTTCCTAGTCAAGCAGATTGTTTGTATTAGCGGCCAACAGCCCACATACCATCACAACCCAGCTGGTGAGCCACTGATGGATGGGCTTTTTTCCTTGTAAACTTCTACCTTTGTTCCGGTCTTTACCCTTAATATACCTTTAATGAGTTCCGAGAGTTTACTCCTCCCAGAGCCCGGCCATGAGCCAGGATCGTCTGGTGCTTACCTGGTCAACCATACTGCTGCTACTGGTGGTCCGCTGCCCCCACACAACCATTACAACCACGTTGATCTAGACCATTCATACACCTGACATACACAAGAACCTAAATCATAGTGTCATATCAACCTTTGCTGATGACACTAGAATATACATGACAGTGGCGTCTGCTGGTAACAATATACATGACAGTGGCGTGTGCTGGTAACAATATACATGACAGTGGCGTGTGCTGGTAACAATATACATGACAGTGGCGTGTGCTGGTAACAATATACATGACAGTGGCGTCTGCTGGTAACAATATACATGACAGTGGCGTGTGCTGGTAACAATATACATGACAGTGGCGTCTGCTGGTAACAATATACATGACAGTGGCGTGTGCTGGTAACAATATACATGACAGTGGCGTGTGCTGGTAACAATATACATGACAATGGCGTGTGCTGATAACAATATACATGACAATGGCGTGTGCTGGTAACAATATACATGACAGTGGCGTGTGCTGGTAACAATATACATGACAGTGGCGTGTGCTGGTAACAATATACATGACAGTGGCGTGTGCTGGTAACAATATACATGACAGTGGCGTGTGCTGGTAACAATATACATGACAGTGGCGTGTGCTGGTAACAATATACATGACAATGGCGTGTGCTGGTAACAATATACATGACAATGGCGTGTGCTGATAACAATATACATGACAATGGCGTGTGCTGGTAACAATATACATGACAATGGCGTGTACTGATAACAATATACATGACAGTGGCGTGTGCTGATAACAATATACATGACAATGGCGTGTGCTGATAACAATATACATGACAATGGCGTGTACTGGTAACAATATACATGACAGTGGCGTGTGCTGATAACAATATACATGACAATGGCGTGTGCTGGTAACAATATACATGACAATGGCGTGTACTGATAACAATATACATGACAATGGCGTGTGCTGATAACAATATACATGACAATGGCGTGTGCTGATAACAATATACATGACAATGGCGTGTACTGATAACAATATACATGACAATGGCGTGTGCTGATAACAATATACATGACAATGGCGTGTGCTGGTAACAATATACATGACAATGGCGTGTACTGATAACAATATACATGACAATGGCGTGTGCTGATAACAATATACATGACAATGGCGTGCGCTGATAACAATATACATGACAATGGCGTGTGCTGATAACAATATACATGACAATGGCGTGTGCTGGTAACAATATACATGACAGTGGCGTGTGCTGATAACAATATACATGACAATGGCGTGCGCTGATAACAATATACATGACAATGGCGTGTGCTGATAACAATATACATGACAATGGCGTGTGCTGATAACAATATATATGACAATGGCGTGTGCTGATAACAATATACATGACAATGGCGTGTGCTGGTAACAATATGATGCTCTGCAAGAACAAATTTCAGTTACTTCGCTAGGGAAGAATGAACTCAAGACTGAAACGGAGTAAGAGAGGAAGAGTGAGAGGCTTGTGGGACACAATGTCAGAGGATCTCGCAATAAAAAAGAATCACAAAACTTGCTATGGCATCCGCAAGAAAAACAACAATAGGCTGGAGAGCCAGAACATCCACAGCAAGAGTTGCCGAGCTAATGACGACACTCTTCAGGTCGCTTGTTCTCTCTGGGCTGGAACACTGCTGTGAAATCTGGAAAGAACCTTCACTGGTCAGACTCAGACAAGCATCTGAACTACTCAGAATACATTTTAATTTCCCTGAACTGTGGAAACTCCTGTGTATTATTGTGATGCTGTGTATGTCCTAAGATTTAAAAAAAAAGTACTTCCTAACTTTGTCTGAGACTTCAGCTGCCATCTATATCCTCTGGCTTCCTCTCCTCGCCACCCATAATATTTTAACCCTCAGAGTATTTAGTATGTCATGATCGTGTTTCCTCTCTTCTACAGCTGTTAGTCTGAGTTATATAAGTTTCTCCTCAACAAGCGTACGGGCGACATTATGGTCATAGTTCACCTCTACTCAAACCATTAATACCTAAAATAGAAATACACTTAAAATCAGTGTATAAATACTGGTATACACACCTCATTGTATATAAACACTGGTATACATACCTCAGTGTATATAAACAATGGCATACACATCTCAGTGTATATAAACAATGGCATACACATCTCAGTGTATATAAACACTGGTATACACATCTCAGTGTATATAAACAATGGCATACACATCTCAGTGTATATAAACAATGGGATACACATCTCAGTGTATATAAACACTGGTATACACATCTCAGTGTATATAAACAATGGCGTACATACCTCAGTGCATATAAACACTGGTATACACATCTCAGTGTATATAAACACTGTTATACACATCTCAGTGTATATAAACACTGGTATACACATCTCAGTGCATATAAACACTGGTATACACATCTCAGTGCATATAAACACTGGTATACACATCTCAGTGCATATAAACACTGGTATACACATCTCAGTGTATATAAACACTGGTATACACATCTCAGTGTATATAAACACAGTGTATATATACACATCTCAGTGTATATAAACACTGGTATACACATCTCAGTGTATATAAACACTGGTATACACATCTCAGTGTATATAAACACAGTGTATATAAACACAGTGTATATATACACATCTCAGTGTATATAAACACTGGTATACACATCTCAGTGTATATAAACACTGGTATACACATCTCAGTGTATATAAACACAGTGTATATATACACATCTCAGTGCATATAAACACTGGTATACACATCTGTGTATATAAACACTGGTATACACATCTCAGTGTATATACCTTGTTGTGGTGAAAGTTTGAACAAATATTAAAGATGAACGATGGAGAAGATGAGACATGGGTGGGGAGGAATATCTAGCAGAGGGATACCTTTGATATACTTTTGAAGAGTTTCGAGAGTATATCTACTCTCTGAGCCGGGCCATGGGCCAGGCTCGTCTGGTGCTTGCCTGGTCAATCAGGCTGTTGCTGCTGGAGGCCTGCTGCCCCACATATTCATCACAGCCTGGTTGATCTGGCACCTGGTGAAGATACTTGTCTAGTTTCCTCTTGAAGACTTCTACACTTGTTCCAGCAGTGTTTCTGATATCTTCTGGTAAGATGTTGAATAGTCTGGGACCCCGGATGTTGATACAGTGTTCCCTTATTGTCCCCACCGCACCCCTGCTCCTCACTGGGTTTATTTTACACTTCCTCCCATATCTCTCACTCCAGTATGTTGTTATGACAGTGTGCAGATTTGGGACCAGGCCCTCGAGTACCTTCCAGGTATATATTATCATGTACCTCTCTCTCCTCCGCTCCAATAAGTACATGTTCAAGACTTGCAGGCGTTCCCATTAGTTTAGATGCTTTACTGATTCAATATGAGCCGTAAACGATCTCTGTATTTGTTCCAGCTCCGATATTTCTCCTGCCCTGAACGGGGTCGTCAGCACTGAGCAATATTGTAAGTGAGAGAGCACTAGTGATTTGAAGAGTGTCACCATCGGCATTGTTTCCCTTGTTTTGAAAGTTCTCAATACCCACCCAGTCATCTTCCTGGCTGTCGTGATCTTTGTCTTGTTATGGTCTTTAAAAGAAAGGTCCGCTGACATAATTATTCCTAGGTCTTTTACGTGTTCCTTACGTTCTATTTGGTGACCCTCTTGAGTTTTGTATATAGTGTTCCTTTTGAGTTCTTCATTCTTTCCATACCTAAGCAGCTGGAACTTATCACCATTGAACGTCATGTTGTTTTCCACTGCCCACTGGAAAACCCTGTTTATGTCTTCCTGTACTTTTTCAGTGTCCTCTACCGTACTGACTTTCATGCTTATTTTAGTATCATCTGCAAATGATGATACAAAAGTGTGCCGGGTGTTTCTGTCTATGTCTGCTATGAGGATGAGGAACAGCAGAGGTGCCAGGACAGTGCCTTGGGGCACTGAGCTTTTGACCTCGCTGATGCTGGATCTTGCCCTGTTCACTACTACTTTTTGTGTTCTGTGTGTTAGGAAACCGAAAATACATCTGCCTACCTTCCCCGTAATGCCCATGCCCTTCATTTTGTGCGCTGTCACTCCATGATCGCATTTGTCAAACACCTTTGCAAAATCTGTGTAAATCACATCTGCGTTTTGGTCGTCTTCCAGTGCCTCCGTAATTCCGTCATAATGGTTCAGCAGCTGTGACAGACATGATCGTCCTGCTCTAAAACCATGCTGGTTCGGGTTATGTTGGTTGTGCTGCTCCATGAAATTTGTAACTTGCCGTCTCATCACTCTTTCGAGTGGGAGGAGGGAACAATGAATATAGGGGAGAGAGAAAGAGGGGAGAAAGAGGAGGGAGAGGGGAGAGAGAAAGAGGGAGAAAGAGAGGGGAGGGGAGAGAGAGAGAGAGAGAGAGAGAGAGAGAGCGAGGGAAGGGGAGAGGGATACAACAGCTGTCTCTCTGTTTTGCATGCTCTAATATAAATAATTAGTTTGTCCCGGCAGCAGCTGAGGGAAGTCTAGGGGCGGGAAGGAAAAGGAAAGAAAAAACAATGGGAAGAAAAAGGAGTTAAGGAAAACAGGAGAGAGAGAGAGAGAGAGAGAGAGAGAGAGAGAGAGAGAGAGAGAGAGAGAGAGAGAGAGAGAGAGAGAGAGAGAGAGTCAGTTGATCAAATTACAATGCTGGCCCACAGATGGCTCCAACTTCATCCTGTTCCCTACTTGTATGTCTCATAACAATAAAAATGCTTTCAAATGAGCTGATATAGGTAACAGCGATTACCTTCAGTGATTACCTTCATGGTAGATCTCTAAGTGTAGTTTTCAATGGAACGGAATCAGCAAGACATCCTATTGGGGCAGGTGTTCCACAAGGAAGCGTGCTGGGACCATTGTTATGGAATGTCTACTTCAACGATCTTCTTCGTCTCATCCCAGAATCACATGCATATGCAGACGACTGTACACTGACATTCACTTATCCAAGAGAAGAAAAGCCAGCTGCTCTAAGCTACATCAATCACCAGCTGAGAGCTATATCAGCTTGGGGAAATAGATGGCAAGTAACATTTGCACCTGAGAAAACGCAAATGATGATGGTCTCTAGGCACCATGATGGTAATGCTGGTGCAGTAGTAAGGATGAATGGGAGGGTGTTGGCACCTGGAGAAGAAATTGATATCCTTGGGGTGAAATTTGACTCCAAACTAACCATGAAGAACCATGTTGTAAATCTTGCAAACAAGGCAGCCAGGAAGCTTACAGCACTTCGCCGTATCTCCCATCTGCTTGACAGCAGGGGTTGCAAGATTCTGTACGAGGCACAAGTACGCTCACACCTTCAGTATGCTCCACTTTCTTGGTTTGTCTGCCCCCCTCTCATCTGCGACTGGTTGGCAGAGTAGAGAACAGAGCAAGACGTCTCATCTCTCGCCTGGACCCATCCTGGATAGATCTGTCATCTCAGCAGAGCCTTCAACATAGGAGGGATGTGGGTGGCCTTACTGTTATGTACAAGGCCAATATTGTCAAAGTACCACACTTGGATCCACTTCGAGGACAGTGTGAAACAAACTTTTATGCCACAAGACGGGCAGAAAGCAGCAACTTCACTCTGGCTGTACCCTTCTCCAGAACATCACTCCATCTGAGATCATATATACCCAGGATGACTCGAGTATGGAACACATTCGTACAGCATAATGATGTCAACGAGATAACGTCAGTTGATCAAATGAAAATGCTGGCCCACAGATGGCTCCAACTTCATCCTGTTCCCTACTTGTATGTCTCATAACAATAAAAATGCTTTCAAATGAGCTGATGTAGGTAACAGCTCTTAGCTTGCCAATAAAGTTAGGAATCCTTAACCTGTAAATAGCTTGTCAATAAAGCTAGGGATCCTTAACCTTGTCAAACCCTGTGTAAAAAAAAAAATAAAGTCACCCACCCAGCTACTCGTATCTTGGCTCAGCAGTTTTGTGCTTTATACAAGACCACAGAGCTACATCCTAGCAGCTGCCCCGGTGTCCTACCTGCCTCAGGGGGCAGGCACCTTACACACCAAACAACTCAAGCTGACCACGGTAGGGTGGGGATTGAACTCGTGGCAAGTGAGTCGTAAAACTCTAGGCCAGCGCGTAAGCCACTGAGCCAGCTGGCCAGCTGGCCAGCTCAATCGCCACACGTACCGTGCTTTGTTTGCAATCGTGTCATTACGATTTTGTGAGTCAACTCAAGCTGAACACATCATGAGGAGCCAGTCTATCAGCATCCTGTCGGCCAACATCAGAAGCTTCATTACCAATACTGGAGAACTCAAGCGAAATTTCGTGAACACTCGACGTCCCGACATGATAGCTGTTGCTGAAGCATTTTTGGACTACAGGACTTCAGAAAATTTTACTGGAATTGCTGGCTACATCTCATGGATGAGAAGAGACAGGCAAGGTCAAGGAGGAGGTGTTGCTGTGTGCTTCTCTAAAAGTGTACATGCCCAGCACATCGATATTACCATCCCTACTCACCTAGAAATGATGATCTTCAAGTTATGCATAAACAATAGTACCCCCCATACCTGGAAAGTATTTCGGGGGTCAACGCCCCCGCGACCCGGTCCAAGACCAGGCTTCGTGATCATATTTGTCAAATGCCTTTGCAAAAAAAAATTTTTTTCCGCGTGCATCAAAACCCCTACCACCCTTTAAAAGGCCTGGGAGCTATAGCCTGGGGATTTAAGGGACACTTAAGTACTCCTGTATTCTAATAACATTGTGCTGTAAAGGTGTGAGCTTTTCTCAGACTTCTACAACACAATTGTCCTCAAATATTTGTTAAGTTATGCCATGACTTAAGGAAAGATCCTGGACTTCACTTTACGAAACAGACGAAGCAAATGCAATAGTAATTATGGACAAGGTAGATTATAGTGGAAAAACGAACTTGTTATTAGAAGACTGAGGAACTTAGGTGCCTCTTAAAGAACCTACCAGGAAACCTGGTCTCAGGTCATGGACCGTGAGTAGAGTGCTGGAAACCAGTCACGGCTATGTCACAAGTAATCACTGGCTCTCCCTCACCTCGGTTATCCACCAGAACACATTAATTATCCTTTCATTATCATATTTGTCTTATCCTCGCTATCCAATATTTTTTTCCGTATTTTCGATCATTCTTGTCCCATGATTATTTTAATTCTCACCTCTCAAGTTCATTAACTTGGTGCATCTTCCACAAAGTCCAACAGAGCAAACCTTTGCCGACAACATTTTGCTCAGGGAGAGTTTTATCAAGTCACCTTGAGCGAAACGTTCTCTCAATATCTTCCTCTGCTAGAAGTGTCTTCATATTAACATACTCATACTTTTGACATTAAGGATTAAGACGACGAGAGCTGTCGTGAGATGGGAAGGAAGAAGGATAAGTAAGGATGAAAATGACTGGAAAAGGATGATGAGTTTTGAGATTTTCTACACCTGGAACCCGGCCTTAAGCTAGGCTTATTTGGTGGTTGCCTGGTACACCAGGCTGTTGCTGCTGATGGCCCGTAGACCCACACATCCATCACAGCCTGGTTAATCTGGCACCTGGTGAAGATATTTGTCTAGTTTCCTCTGAAAGACTTCTACACTCGTCCCAGCAGTGTTTCTGATATCTTCTCTCAAGATGTTGAATAGTCTGGAGCCACGGATGTTGATACAGTGTTCTCTTATTGTGCTCACTGAACCCCTGTTTTTCACCAGGTTCTGCACTCCCATATCTCTCACTCCAATATGTTGTTATGGCAGTGTGCAGAACTGGGACAAGGCCCTTAAGTACGTCTCAGTACCCTGACCCTGATCTTTGCAGCACTCCTGGGGATCATCGCCCCTGTGACCCGCTCTCTTACCCCAATAATCGGCCAGGTTGTTGGTGCCTGCATCTCGTACTACGACAGAGGCAGGAATCCTCAAAACCTCTGACAGGTTTCGAGGGTTTTCTGCCTTTTCGGCCTGGCCTTAGGCCCGACTTCCTCACCGACTGCTGGTCAATCAGGCTATGGCTGTTATCCACCCGCGGCCCCACAAAACCATTATAACATGGATGATGTGACACATTTTAGTCCAGTTTCCTCTGGGAAACTTTACATCTGTCCCAACTGTTTACAAACGTAAAAAAACAATCACCATAATTATGTTTTAGTAGCGTGTACATCCACCAAGTAATGGAGGATAAACATCAACTCTGACAGCACCACAAATCTTCACCTCCGCCCTACGAAATAATACTTGTGAAAATTAGGTAATATTACTTTCAAACTTCGTGTAGTAAGGCTGTAACCCCGAGATGAATAGCTTAATAACACGCCATAGTGTCCTGCGCCCCTCCGCCTGTGACATACCAGTGGCTGGTATTCAGAGTTCCACTCTTGCAGCCGTGACGACGACCAAACTTCCCTATTGACAGCTTAATTAATCAAGCTGTTATTGCCAGCGGCCACCAGGACTACACAGCCACCATTTTCACGGAATTTTTATTTTATTATCACACTGGCCGATTCCCACCAAGGCAGGGTGGCCCGAAAAAGAAAAACTTTCACCATCAATCACTCCATCACTGTCTTGCCAAAAGGGTGCTTTACACTACAGTTTTTAAACTGCAACATTGACACCCCTCCTTCAGAGTGCAGGCACTGTACTTCCCATCTCCAGGACTCAAGTCCGGCCTGCCGGTTTCCCTGAACCCCTTCATAAATGTTACTTTGCTCACACTCCAACAGCACGTCAAGTATTAAAAACCATTTGTCTCCATTCACTCCTATCAAACACGCTCACGCATGCCTGCTGGAAGTCCAAGCCCCTCGCACACAAAACCTCCTTTACCCCCTCCCTCCAACCTTTCACGGAAATATTTATCATATCTGTAGATACCGCATTTTCCGGCATATAGGGCGCACGAGAATATAAGATATTAGGAGGGTGTTATCGAGCAGTTGTAACTTAACGTTAGTTAACAACCCCTAAAGCGTAACCCAAAGCCTACCCTTGACCTTGACCTCGAGCATATAAGGCGCAGGCTGATTTTCAAATACTTTTTTTTGGGGGGGGGGGAAATAGGAGCGCCTTATATCCCTGAAAATAGGGGAATACCTGTGATTTACCTATGACTGGGTTCAAGGGCTTTTCTACCCCTACAGCCCACCTTGAGACCATGTCAACCACACCGCAGTTACCTGCTTTCACATGTTTTCACTTGAGACCTCTCCAGAGGTTTTCCGGCTGTAAATTATGAGGGATTGTTGCTGCCTACAATCCAGGGAGCACAGTACAAAGGACTTCATATTTTCCAGTAACTTAGATGATTGACTGAGTTTATATGGTCACCGGAGGATCTCCGTACATTCTCCAGCTCTAGGATTTCGCTTTCCTTAAAGGGAGCTACTGATGTGCCTCAGTGTTCCACATTAATGGTATACATTACCGACAAGATGAAGAATTATACACGTGAAACGTCTGGGTATCTTTATTTGTAGACGTTTCGCCATCCAGTGGCTTTATCAGTACAAATTCAACGACATGATGAGAAGACAGTAGAACTATATACAAAAGATGAGGTAATCAGTCCCTCAGCCTTGTATATAGTTCTAAAGTCTTCCAATAATGTCCTTGAATTCGTGTTGATAAAGCCACTGGATGGCGAAACGTCTACAAATAAAGATACCCAGATGTTGCACATGTGTCTAACTCTTGATCAGTGCTTCAGCCTCTAGGCTGGAACACTGATAGATAGAATAATTTAATGACTACTACCTCGGCTTCTCTTTTTCTACTTGTCCAGCCTATTTTTTTTCTTTGCGACTAGGATAATAATATTATCGTTATCAATGAATATGAGATCTTCTAACATTACCATTCCAAAGTCTCGTTAAAATTTCACTCTATTCAATGACTGGGAACTCAGTAAAGTCTAAAAGTTCTGAGCAGGTACTCTCTGGAGAGGAGGAGGAAGAGATACAATGTATAAATGGAAGATACTTGAGGGCCTCGTCCCCAACATACACTTACCATTACGTACTGGAGAGCTATGGAAGGAAGAGTAATTAAATCCCAGTGAAAAGCTGGGACTGCATCGCCAAAATAAGGAAACACTATATCAACATCCCTGGACCCAGACTATTCAACATCTTACCAAAGGATATAAAAACACTTCATGGGGAAAGTCGATCAATATCTCAACCAAGTGTCAGATCAACCAGGCTATAATGGATATGTGGCCCAGCAGGCTGCTAACAGCAACAGCCTGGTTGACCAACACTACACATGTCATGACCAGGCTGCGGGAACAGGAAAAAAAAAACTCGAAACTCATCACAGGCACAGGGCCATAGGCCTATTTAACATTGTAGATAAATGGTTCAGAGAACCAATAAGTTGATAAATTAGACACATGTGCAACACTTGGGTAAATTTATTGTGGAAACGTTTCGCCATACAGTGACTTCATCAGTCCATACAAAGAAGAATGGTGATCAGTACGAGTTTGAAGTAATCAGTCCCTCAGCCTGGAGTCAGTGTAATTAGTCCATCAATCTTGATTGATGGACTCCAGGGACTGATTGCCTCAAACCCCTTCTAATTTTCACCATTCTTCTTTGTACTGGACTGATGAAGTCACTGTGTGGCGAAACGTTTCCTCAATAAATTTACCCAAGTGTTGCACCTGTGTCTAGTTTGCCTATATAACACTGTAACCAGACTGCTCGTACAGTTTAAGCGGGTAGTGATCTAGTTCTTGAACACCCGGAGTCATCCACCACGGATGTTAAACACAACAAGATGGCAAGCCAATGATAATACTCCAACAGCTCTGCTCATGGCAGGCGAGATTGTAGCCAACCTTCGCTGCTCGCATAAATTCAGTCAAGCAGCTAAATTACTGGGAACGTTTGAAGTCCCTCGGCTTGCACTCCCTGGAACGTAGAGGCAGAGATACATTATAATCCATACCTGGAAAATTCTAGGAGGATTTATCGAAATCTGTCTGAAGGAAGTTTCTGGGGGTCAATGCTCTCACAACCCGACCCCAGACCAGGCCTCCTGGTGGCTCAAGGCCTGCTCAACCAGGCTTTTAATGCTGGCCGCAAACAGCCCCACGTATCAACTACAGTCCAGCTGGTCATGAACTGAAAGTAAAAGGCTCGGCAGACGGTGTTAAATGCACCAATGAAAAGCAGAAGCGCAGCAAGTACGATAATGGAAACTTTAAAAAGCGTGAAGGGACCTAGACTCTTCAATGTCCTCCCTTCATGTATAAGTGGGATTACCAACCAACCCCTTAAGTCAGTGCGTAATGAGCAGGGCTGCGGTGCATACGCTGGACTTTGTGCGGCTAGCACCAACAGCCTGGTTGATCAGGCTATCCACCGGGAGGCGCAGGAGAGTTAATCGGAACACTCTCCAGGTAAACCCCAGGTGCCTTTGTTATCCCTTTGATGATTTGCGATAGCTTTACTACTCCCGGAGCCTAGCCATAGGCCAGGCTTGTCTGGTGCTTGCCTGGTCAACCAGGCTGTTGCAACTGGTATACTCCACACAGACCTCAGGTACACCCCGGTGTTCTACAACTGCACCAATGACAGAAGGTATGAGCGTTAGGGTAATGGTGAACATGATCTTGTACAGGGAACGTGCCGTGTTTCCTCACGAAGACACTCAGTGGTGAGGGAGGGTAATTACTTGTATATTTACAGAGGATGTGGGGAAGCCTGAGGCACTTGGTAATTTAGCTTCCAGTCAGGCAATTATCATCATCCTGTCTTCTTCTAAAATGTAAACAGCTCACACTATCAATGTATACAAAGCGCTTAAGCTGTGTTTCCTCGGTACGATGAACTAGCAATGTACCGATGTCTTCACGACTGATCTTAAGTCACTGACACAAGTTGCAGATCACCCAGGCTGTGGTGCTAATGCCGCGCTACGTTAGCGAGCACCAACAGCCTCAGAGATCATAAGAAATATAAGATACAATGAACACTGCAGTAGACCTGTTGGCCCATACTAGGCAGGTACTTCGCAAATCCAACCCACTAACGGAATAAACGGTACCCAAGCAATAAGCTTTGACATTTGTATTTACTTGGTACAGGACCAAACTGCGCTATGATGAAAATCTCAAACATCACCAATTAGGTCAACCTACCTGAAGATTACCTGTGGTCGATTTCGGTGGTGATGGTCCCGGGGTGCGGTCCCAGACCACGGAGGAGACGAACGTAAGCACCACAGCCAGGATGAACTGGAATTGACTTCAAGAACTTATCCAATTCTCTCTTGAAGATAGCGAGGGGTGTGTTAGAAATTCCCATTATGTATGAATGGAGAGTGATGAACACTCTTGGTCCCTTTACATTTATTAAGCTGGCTTTAGTGTGCTTACTAAATGTACTCAATGGGGTATTTTGTACCGTCTGCCGAACCTCTTGCTTGTGCAGGGACAGCGAGAGGCAAGTGTTTCCAAGAGGTAAGTGTTTCCAAACACCAACCAATCTGTGAAAGATAAGTGGACCAGGGAGCCACCAGCAGCAACAGCTTGGTTGATCAATCAACCACCAGAGGAGCCGGACCCAGGGCCGGGCTCCAGGAAAACTCTCGAAACCCTTCAAAGGTATATCAAAAGAACTTCCAGGAAGCCGACTTAACCAGTAATAACAATAACAACAACAACTTGCCAGCCTCTCAGCCTGAGGGGCCGTGTTTGTTGCTGTAACAATATCTAATCTATTTATCTTTGGTGCAGATAACCGAACTTTGTCAATATTATCACCTGTAATACAGTCACTGCTGAGACAACACTAAAACTGGACTACTAACATATATATATATATATATATATATATATATATATATATATATATATATATATATATATATATATATATATATATATATATATATATACATATATATATATATATATATATATATATATATATATATATATATATATATATATATATATATATATATATATATATATATATATAAGGGGCAGCTGCCAGCTTCAGGGAGTCCCAAAAGTCTAGAAAATATGGAGAACTTGCCCATCATTATATGTTTGTTCCCATAGGCTCAGAGACCCTTGGCTCATGGGGAAAGAGTGCATCTAAATTCCTTAAGGAGCTGGGAAAAAGACTCATCAGGGTAACTAGGGATCCCAGGGCAGCTAGTTTTCTGTTCCAGCGGCTCAGTGCGGCTGTTCAAAGGGGTAATGCCTGCTGTATTTTGGGCACACGCCCCAGCTCTGAGGAGCTGGATGAGATTTTCACCTTATAATCGGTGATACACACGTAACAACATGTACCGTATATGCCACCTTTATATCAATAATGTATCTCTTAAATCTTCTGTACCATATTATGTAATAAAATATTCCTATTAGTAAATATATATATATATATATATATATATATATATATATATATATATATATATATATATATATATATATATATATATATATATATATATATCAGAGCCTGGCCCATGGCCGGGCTCCGAGAGTAGTCAAACTCTCGAAGCTCTTCAAAGGAAGGTACCAGTGGTAGGGAGGCAGCAGTGACGAGTGGTAGGGAGTTAGTAGTGACCAGTGGTAGGGAGTTAGTAGTGACCAGTGGTAGGGAGTTAGTAGTGACCAGGTTTACAGGTTTTAATGTATTATGCCAGCCTGGCCTCATACCAGCCTTCCCTGTTGACCGCTTGATCAACCAGGCTGTAGGTGCCTACACAGCCCTAACAACCAGACTGATCTGCTCTTCCTAAAGCAGTGATATACAGTGAAATGAATAAAAAAATGATTGGAACACCCTGAACAGGCTTCCTGGTTGACAGCCTAGCATTCAGGCTGTTGGTGCTTGCATCATGCGCTCCCATGTAAGCACTGCTGCCAGACTGATTACTGCTTGTATACCCGAAGGATACTTCCGGTTGACAACCCCACAGCGGCCCGGTCCCAGACCAAGCCTCCCGATGCATCAAGGCCAGATCAACCAAGTTGCTGTTTTCAAGTTCCCTCGATAGGTGGTGCTAAATATCCCCAAAGAGAAGCAAGGATAAGAACATAAGAAAGGAGGAACACTGTAGCAGGCCTGTTGGCCCATACTAGGCAGGTCCTTCACAAATTCAATCCATTAACAAAATATTCGCTTGGAAGCACTTGACTTGTACTCGTTGGAACGCAGGAGGGAGAGATATATCATAATCTACACTTGGAAAATCTTGGAAGGAATGGTCCCAAATCTGCACACAGAAATCACTCCCTACGAAAGTAAAAGACTGGGCAGGCGAGGCAAAATGCCGCCAATAAAAAGTAGGGGCGCCATTGGTACACTAAGAGAAAACACCATAAGTGTCCGGGGCCCAAAACTGTTCAACAGCCTCCCATCAAGCATTAGGGGAATTGCCAATAAACCCCTGGCTGCCTTCAAGAGAGAGCTGGACAGATACCTAAAGTCAGTGCCGGATCAGCCGGGCTGTGGCTCGTACGTCGGACTGCGTGCGGCCAGCAGTAACAGCCTAGTTGATCAGGCCCTGATCCATCGGGAGGCCTGGTCATGGACCGGGCCGCGGGGGCGTTGATCCCCGGAATAACCTCCAGGTAACCTCCAGGTAACAATAAGCTCTAGGATGCAGTAAGTCCACTAAGAAATAACTTGATAAGTGTCAAGAGACCAAGACTTTTCAGCACCATTCCCTCATAAACAAAGAGATATTACAACAGCTTCCTAACTGTCCTCAAGGGAGAACTTGTTAAGTTCCTCAAGTTAGTGATCAACAGGACTGTGGTACCTACAGTGGACTGCAGGTTGTCAGTATCAACAACCTGGTCGGCTAGCCCATCAAACAGAAAGCGCTGAGAGCCGGCTAAGGACGGGGGCAGACCAGGAAAGCCACTGACAGCATGCCTCTGCACTCTATCCCAGGACCTGACTCATGGAACGTTATATTCATTAAGAGCTGCAAGAAACCACTGTCTCTTGCTTGGAACATCGTATGGAGAAGAGGAGGAGCCTGGACGCAGGAATCATCACGCTCTTTAAAACCCACAAAGGCGGCAGTAGAGCAATACTGAAAAGTAATTGAAGAATGTTTCCAAAAGTCAATGGATGCATCCAGCGGCCCGGTCCTAGACCAGGCTTACTTTTACCCGCATCTCTGTGAAAGCCACAAACAATACATTTGGTTCAGTAAGGAATCGACTAATAAAAGGGTATTGTGTTGTAACTTGTTTTTAAGAACTTGAGAGTAAGACACATGTGCAACATCTGGGTATCTTTATTGTAGACGTTTCGCCATCCAGTGGCTTTATCAATACAAATTCTAGGACATAACTTGGATGGCGAAACGTCTACAATAAAGATACCCAGATGTTGCACATGTGTCTTACTCTCATCTTGTCGGTATTATATACCATTTTAAGAACTTGTATGTTTGTAAATCTAAATAATGTCGTAGTGGGGGACTCTTTTTTTTTTGTCGTTCTTAAAAAGTGTGGCTCTGAGCCAGTCACTAGTCTTGTTTCCGGTCCAGCATGACTCCAAGGTGCGCTTACATTCTTATCATTTCTTACCATTCTTTTACAATCCTGGCATTAAAACAAACCACTGTCGTTCGTGTAAATGTCTTATGTAGCTGGCCGATCAGGAGGCCTTGTTCCCCTAGTTCCCTTTCTGGGGAATACACGACAAGATGTATCATAACACTGTTTCTTATTGGCGCATTTAGAAGAGGCATTAACAGGTCTTGGACGAATTATATGCCTTTTTTAAGGTGAGTGCGGCATTTCACTGGATGGTCGAATTGTCATCTTCCGTTTCTTGTACTAGTCGCTCCGAGTCTGCAAATCCACCCATAAATAGTGCCGGCACACTTGGATGAACTGTTGACTCTGGCCAATAGACTTTGCATTAGTGACTCTCATTTTCAATACTTACAACTAATTCAGGTTATTCTCAATTAGTACTCGGGTTGGAGGGTTGAGAGAGTACTTTCTCAGTGCTTCACTTACATGATGCACCGTAATGTTTCCTATTCGTTAACCAGTACTTCTCAGTCTTGTGAGAGTCGTGAACCTTTGAGAAATTCCACATTTGTTTAGGTCTGTATTTATCATTATACGAACTGCCTATAGAGGGACCGTTGTTACCAATACCTTTGATATATCTTTGTTTAGTTCCCAGAGTAGTTTCCTTCTTGAGAATAACGTTCTAATTTAGGGAAAACTAAAGAATAAAAAGACACAATATTGCGACTGGAACAAGTCGGACCGAAGCATGTTATTTGTATACGGAAAAAATGCCCCCCCCCAAAAAAAAAAATCACAACAATGTTACCTGTGACCTATTTCAAGGTTTCCTCTACCCTAGCAGCCCAGAAACAGTCTAGGCTTCCATGTTGAACGCCTGGTCAACCAATCTATTTGTACTTGGGTCCCCCAGGTCCACAAAGCGATCACAACTGCCGATCAGGAACTTGCAAGAGATAATAATTCATTTATAACCCCAATGAAGATGATATCCATAATTTTAAACCCCATGAGCTCTAAGGCAAGAGACTAATATGACAAAAAAGTGGTGACATGTACTTAGCTCAGTGAGGACTGAACCAAGATGCCCTCCATCGAGCAACTTTACCAGCAGCTTAAGGAAGAATTGAGGGTAGCGAAGATGGAGATACAGCGATTGACTGAGGAAAACAAGAGGGTTCGTAGTAGTCCTCCTGTTTTGAGTCCTCAGGTCAAGAAGGAAACCTGGACAGTGGCTGGACAGCATGGAACAACGTCGTTGGCGATCAAGAAGACGAATGGAAAGGTAGAAATGATGAAGAAGAAAGAGACTACAGTGGAAACTGTTGTGGAAACATCTAATGCATTCTCAGTGCTACCCGACGAATGTGAGTCGACTACTGGGAACGTCACGATGAAGGACACCATGGAAGGTAAGATATTGATGTTGTTGGGGATAGTCAGGTTAGATACATGGATAGGGCGTTCTTCTTGAAGGACAGGAGTAGGAGACAGAGGGTTTGCTTTCCTGGGGCTGAGATGGAGGATATTGTTAGCCATCTGGATGACATCATGAGAGGTAATGGGAGCAATCCTATTATCTGTCTCAGTGCTGGAGGCAATGATGTAGGCAGACGTAGGAGTGAGGACCTGATTAGCAGGTATAGGTCAGCAATAGAGATAATTAGGAGGAAGGGTGGGAACCCTGTCATATGTGGTATTTTGGCAAGGAGAGGAATTGGAAACGAATGGTTGTCTAGGGCAATTGGTGTCAACTGCTTGCTTGACAAATACTGTAAGGAAAATGCAGTAACATTCATTGACAACTTGGACCTCTTCTATGGCAGAAATGACATGTATGCCAGGGATGGGGTTCATTTATCTAGCTCTGGGGTGGGGGCACTGGCAACTGCAGTGGAGGGAGCTGTTAGGACTTTAAACTAGGAATAGTTAGTGGTATGGGTTTTGGCGGGAAAACAGTGAAGTCCCGATGTAGTAATATGAGTACTAGGAGAACTAGTAATAGGCAAAATGAGATGGATATTGGAAAGCCAGTGGCACTAGGTGACAAGGACAATAATAGGTTTAGTGGAAAAACAGAAATGAGCAGGAAGGGTAAAGAAAAATGAGGGTCATTAAATATACATTGTGCTAATTCCCGTAGTGCTAGGAATAAAATGGACGAGTTGGGATTAGCTGCTAGTGCAGGTAACATTGATGTATTTGCCATAACTGAGACATGGTTTAATTCAAAAAGTCGGGACATGCCTGCAGAATGTTACACTCAGGGTTTTAAATTGTTCCAAGTAGATAGAAGTATCGGGAAGGGGGGTGGGGTGGCACTGTATCCGAGATCGCTTGAACTGTTGCATAAAAACGGGTATTAAGTCTGAAGTAACACATACATAAGAACATAAGAACATAAGAACGAAGGAACACTGCAGAAGGCCTACTGGCCCATGCGAGGCAGGTCCAAGTCTCCTACCGGCTTAAGCCAATGCACCCAACCTAGTCAGGTCAGGTCACGTTGACTTAAGGGAGGAACACGGCAACCGACCTGGTAGCACAAGCTATCAGGTCCAACTCACACCCACCCACATCCACTCATGTATTTATCCAACCTATTTTTAAAGCTACACAACGTTCTGGCCTCTATAACTGTACTCGGGAGTTTGTTCCACTCATCCACAACTCTATTACCAAACCAGTACTTTCCTATATCCTTCCTGAATCTGAATTTTTCCAACTTAAAACCATTGCTGCGAGTCCTGTCTAGGCTAGATATTTTCAGCACACTATTTACATCCCCTTTATTTATTCCTGTCTTCCATTTATACACCTCAATCATATCCCCCCTAATTCTACGTCTTTCTAGAGAGTGCAGATTCAGGGCCCTTAGTCTATCCTCATAGGGAAGGTTTCTGATACATGGGATCAACTTTGTCATCCTCCTTTGTACATTTTCCAGAGAATTTATATCCATTCTGTAATACGGTGACCAAAACTGTGCAGCATAATCTAAATGAGGCCTAACCAAGGATGTATAGAGTTGAAGAACAACCTGAGGGCTCCTATTATTTATGCTTCTTGATATGAAGCCAAGGATTCTATTAGCTTTATTGCGAACACTTATGCACTGTTGTCTTGGTTTCAGATTACTGCTAACCAGAACTCCTAAATCTTTTTCGCAATCCGTAATATTAAGATCTACATTATTTAGTTTATATGTGGCATGGTTATTGTCCTGTCCAACATTTAGAACTTTGCATTTGTCTATATTAAACTGCATCTGCCACTTCTCCGACCACTGCATCAGTCTATTCAAATCTTCCTGGAGTGCTCGAATGTCCTCGTCAGAATGACTTCGACGGCCTATTTTGGTGTCGTCGGCAAACTTGCCGATGTCACTCTTTATGCCCTCATCTATGTCGTTTATGTAGATTGTGAACAGCAGGGGGCCCAACACTGACCCCTGTGGAACACCGCTCGTGACGCTTCCCCACTCTGATTTCTCCCCATTTATGCAAACTCTCTGCTGCCTATTTGTCAACCATGCCTCTATCCAGGAAAAAATTTCTCCTCCTATTCCATGTGCCTTAATTTTCCTCAATAGTCTCTGATGTGGGACCCTGTCAAAAGCCTTACTGAAGTCCATATACACAATATCATATTCATTACCATGATCTACCTCCTCAAATACCTTAGTGAAAAAAGTTAATAAATTCGTAAGGCAGGAACGCCCCTTTGTAAAACCATGCTGAGATTCGTTGATTAATTTATGCTTTTCAAGGTGGCTACGAACTGCCTCGGCAATTATTGATTCCATAAATTTTCCCACTATGGAGGTTAGGCTTATTGGTCTATAGTTCGAAGCTAAGGACCTGTCACCTGTTTTGAAAATAGGTATCACATTTGCCATTTTCCACTTATCTGGCACCATGCCAGTTTGTAGTGATATGTTGAAAAGATTAGCCAAAGGTGTGCTAAGCTCCTCTTTACATTCCTTTAGAACCCTTGCATACAGTTCATCAGGGCCTGGGGATTTGTTAGGTTTTAATTTATCTATTTGCCTAAGGACCATGTCACTTGTGACCCTAATCGTGCACAGTTTATTATCGTCCTGTTCTACATAATTTATCATTACTGGAATATCGCTGGTATCCTCCTGTGTAAAAACTGAGAGGAAGTATGTGTTAAAAATTCTACACATTTCCTTATCACTGTCAGTGAGCTGACCCGAGGAACTTTTGAGTGGGCCTATCTTGTCCCTGATCTTACTTCTGTATACCTGAAAGAATCCTTTTGGGTTAGTCTTCGATTCTCTTGCAACTTTAACCTCATAATCTCTTTTTGCTTTTCTAATTCCCTTTTTTATTTCTCTCTTTAACTGAATATATCGATTTCTTAATTGCCCCTCTCCTCTTTTGATTTGCCTATATATGCCTCTCTTTTGACCAATCAGATATTTTAATCTATTGTTCATCCATTTAGGATCATTTTTGTTTGATCTGATTTCCCTATTTGGAACATAATTTGACTGAGCAGCTAGAACTATGCCCTGGAAAGCATCATATCGGCAACCATCACCACCTACCTGACCCTTAGTCAGGTCATTCCAGTTCTGCCCACCTAAGTAATTTTTCAGTCCTATGAAATCAGCCAAGCGAAAGTCAGGGACGGAGACTTGATTGCCATTATTAGGGGAATTCCATGATATATTAAAACTGAGTGATTTGTGATCACTTTCCCCAAGCTCATCATTAACCTCAAGATTATTAATTAGTGTTTCCCTACTAGCAAGAACCAAGTCAAGGAGGTTATTTCCCCTAGTTGGCTCTGTCACAAACTGTTTTAAAAAACAATCCTGGATCGTATCAAGAAAGTCACCTGACTCTAAATTTCCTGTCAAATTGCTCCAGTCAATCTGTCTATAGTTGAAATCTCCCATTAGCACAACATTTTCGTATGGAGATGCCTTACGAATTTCGTCCCATAGAAGTTTACTGCGCTCCCTATCAAGATTTGGGGCCCTGTAAATCACACCCAAAATTAGTTTTTCTCGGCCCTCGAGAAGCTGTAACCAAACAGATTCAGTGGCTGACGCTTCTAATTTAATATCTTGTCTAACACAACAATTTAAATTGTCTCTGACATACATCGCTACTCCACCACCTTTCCTGTTGACCCTGTCAGTGTGGAATAATTTATAGCCTTGTATGTGACATTCAGAGGGCATCTCTCTATCTTTCAGATTGAGCCAGGTCTCTGTTATAGCAATAATATCTATGTTTCCTGCACTTGCAATTAATCTTAGCTCATCTATCTTATTTCTTACACTCCTGCTATTAGTATAGTAAACCTTAAGGGAGCTAGTCCCTTGCTGCCCTCTGCTGTCCCCCTTTGTTTGCTGACCTGATCTATTGTCTTTATTTATAACTTCATGCTGAATGCCTTTTATACATTTACTGTTTCCAACCCTAGTGTTGCAACCTGCTTGTTTCCCACACACACCCATACCTCTATCTTCCATCAGTTTAAAATCATAGGCATTTCACCAATGGCCTTCTCAATCGAGTCTGCAAGTGCTACCACCCCAGCCCCAGAGAGATGTACCCCATCCCTTGCATACATATCATGTTTGCCATAAAAGTTGTTCCAGTTGTCAATGAATGGGATTGCAAGTTCCTTGCAGTATCTGTCTAGCCAGCAATTTACACCAATTGCCCTAGACAACCATTCATTTCCTACTCCCCTTCTAGGCAAGATGCTACATATGATTGGGATCCCTCCCTTAGACTTAATGAAATCTATAGCTGACCTGTACTTATCTAGCAGCTCTTCTCTCCTACCCTTCCCAATATCATTTCCACCAGCACTGAGACAGATAATGGGCTTGTTCCCATTACCTGACATGATATTATCCAGCCTGTTGACAATGTCCCCAACACCAGCTCCAGGGAAGCACACTCTATCTCTCATCTTCTTATTCCTATTACAAAAAGCACGGTCAATATATCTTACCTGAGAGTCACCAACCACAAGAATGCGCTTACCTCCATTAGCAGGGGCAGTAGTACCCTTACCTTCACTGGCCACTGAAGTACATTCATCCTGAAGAACAGAGAAGCAATTTCCTACCTTCAGATCTTCACTCTTAACTTTCCTTACTCTGATGCGCCTCCCATTACTGTGAACCACTCGCCACTTGTAGCAGGTGCTGGGCTGCACCTCACTGCTGGTAGCCGTTGCTACCTCCCCAACTACAGCCTCCTCACAGTGAGAGACAGACTGCACCTCACTGCTAGAAGCCTCATTTCCCACAACTCCAGCCACCTCACACTCTCTCCCAGACCCATTGAGGTGGACCTTCAGCCTCCTAATCTCCTCCTGGAGAAGCAAGACCTCCTCCTTCAACTCTCCAACCTCAATTTTTAAAACACTGCAGAAGCAAACCATGCTTTGTAACCGTCCACGCTAATCCCCAAAGCAGCTCAGGGTCTGTGACCTCACGTGATGACTGACCACTGACCACTGTACAGAGTCTGTTAGGATAGAATTTTCAGAGGGGCATGAAAAATTTATTTTAGATGTAATATACTGTCCCCCAAACTTAGATAGGGACCAAAGGAGACTACTATGGGAGGAAATTGTTAAGGCCACAAGGCACAATAACGTAGTAATTCTAGGAGACTTTAACTTTAGTCATATTGATTGGAATTTCTTGACTGGGAATTTAGAATCAAACGACTTCTTAGAAGTAGTTCAGGATTGTTTTTTGAGGCAGTTGTGACAGAGCCTACATGGGGAAATAACCTGCTTGACTTGGTTTTGGCAAACAAGGAAACCCTTGTTAATAATTTAGAAATTACAGAGGAACTCGGCACAAGCAATCACAAATCAATTACCTTCAGCATTGAATGGAAGTATGATAGTAGGGATAATTCAGTAATGGTCCCAGATTCTCATTTAGCAGATTACAATCGGCTTAGAGAACACTTATCATCTGTAGACTGGAGTAACGAAGAGAGCTATCAGTATGACAGCTTTCTCAACACAATACATGCTGCCCAAAGGACATTTATCCCATATAAGGAAATTAGATCGAATAGAAATGACCCCAAATGGATGAATAATAGGCTCAAATATCTTTTAGGACAGATGACAGGAATTTATAGGCGTATCAAAAGAGGTGAGGGTCATCGTCAGGCAGCACTACACCTTCAGTTGTGGAATTCGTCAAGACGTTCTCGATGGCCTTTGTTGGGGTTTCTAGGGATGTCTCACTCACGTTTGCCAATGCTTCCTTGGTGCTTGTTGTGGCATTCCCAGTAGAACACCCACATTCGTCAGGTAGCACCGAAAATGGGTTGGAAGTTTCCACAGTAGTCTTCTGGTTCCTCGTTGTTTCTACCTCTCCAACAGTCTTCTTGATCCTCAGCTTGGTTCCATGTTGCCCGGCCACTGACCAAGTTCCCCTCTTAACCTGGGGACTCACAACAGGAGGATTACTGCGAATCCTCTTCTCCGTTAATCGCCGTATCTCCATCTTAGCAACCCTAAGCTCTTCTTTCAGCTGCTGGTAAAGTTTCTCAAGAGAGGGGATCCTGGTTCAGATTCACAGAGAGCACACAAACAGGTCTTCACAGAGCTAAGTACACGTCACCACTTTCACAAGCTAACACCAGAGTCGCCATCACTTCCAGCACTTCAATAAAGGATCTAACCAGGACAAAATCAAAGCACCACAAACCAGTCAATGCAGGGGTTTACACTATACCCTGTGGAGGCTGCGACAAGATTTATGTAGGTGAAACAGCAAGAAACCTCGACACCCACCTAAATGAACACATTTATGCATGTAGGAACGATAACTTGAACAACGCCTGTGTACAACACTGAAATTCCACCAATCATCTCATGAAATTCAGGGATGCCCAATTAGGACATAAGAACATAAGAATGGAGGAACACTGCAGAAGGCCTACTGGCCCATGCAAGGCAAGTCCTTATCAAAATGACCTCTACCCAAAGTAACCCAAAAATTAACTCCCATACCCAATGACACCAATCAAACCCAGCCTCTATCACCCTACTGGAAAGATTGCTCCACGCATCCACAACTCTGTTAGAAAATCAGTACTTACCTTTGTCCTTTCTTAATCTAAATTTATCCAACTTAAATCCACTAATTTTGTGGTTTCCAGTGTTACGTTCTATTGTGTCGGTGACGGCGACACTGCATTCTTCAGGTCACCGTGCGTCACTCACACCTCACTCTCCGCCTATATATAATGTCTTTCTACCTCTGTATGTTAGAAGTGATCAAGGTCCCAGAACCGAAATGTTTTCTAATAAATATGTCATAGTGTTTGCTTACGTGTCTTTCTAAACCATGTATAGAGCTGTAAAATAACTTTCGGACTTTTGTAACTTATACTTCTTGAGATAAATCCCAGTAATCTGTTAGCATTGTTGCACACACTTAGACACTGCTGTCTTGGCTTTAGATTTCTGTTTACCATGATCAAGTTCTACTTCACCTAGTTTATAGCTTTGAGGGTTATTTTCATTCCCAAGGACTAGTACCTTACACTTGTCCACATTGAACTTCATCTGCCATTTGTCAGGCCAAGACATTAATTTGTCCAAATCCTCCTGGACTTCATTGGAATCCTCCTCAGAATGAATCATACGGCCTATCTTTGTATCATCAGCAAATCTACTCATGCCACTTGTAATTACTTCATCAAGGTTATTAATGTAAATTATGAACAACAGAGGGCCCAAAACTGATCCTTGTGGAACGCCACTAGTGACTAATCCCAATTCAGATTTGACCCCATTAATGGAAACTCTCTGCTTTCTGTTGGTAAGCCATGCCTCTACCCATGCTAGAACATTACCTCCTATACCATGAGCTGCCACTTTTCTTAAGAGTCTCTCGTGAGGTACTCTCTTGAAGGCTTTACTAAAATCCAAATAGACGATATCATATTCTTTATTACTGTCTACTGCCTCAAATGCTTTATTGAAGAACGTCAGTGTTCTCCACAGAGACTCCACGGGGCATTTGATGAACTGGAATGAGGCACAACTAGTTCTTACCGAACCAGACCTCAGACGCCGACGGTGCCTAGAAGCCTCACTAATCGCCGTCACCGACACAATAGAACGTAACACTGGAAACTACAAAATTTCAAAAAACATTAGCATACATAATACTTAAGCACCACCAACCCAACAACACAGGAGTCACTTGATCTCATCCCAACATGGCATTCTTCAGGTCACCATGCGTCACTCACACCTCACTTTCCGCCTATATATAATGTCTTTCTACCTCTGTATGATAGAAGTGATCAAGGTCCCAGGACCGAAACGTTTTCTAATAAATATGTCATAGTGTTTGCTTACGTTTCTTTCTAAACCAAGAACGTCAGTAAATCTGTCAGGCACGAACGACCTCTCGTGAACCCATGCTGAGATTCATTAATTAAATTATGCTCTTCAAGGTTAATTCTAATGTCAGCTATAATTGATTCTAATAATTTGCCTACTATAGACGTCAGGCTTATTGGACGATAATTTGAAGGAATGGACTTATCCCTGGATTTAAATATAGGAACCACATTAGCCATCTTCCACGTCTCAGGCACAACACCAGTAAGGATGGACGCATTGAATACACTCGTTAATGGTATAAACCTTGGTAATAAATACCGACAAGTTGGTTTAGAAAGACACGTAAGCAAACACTATAACATATTTATTAGAAAACGTTTCGGTCCTGGGACAGTGATCAAGGTCCCAGGACCGAAACGTTTTCTAATAAATATGTTATAGTGTTTGCTTACGTGTCTTTCTAAACCACACTCGTTAATGTAGATGAATGGTTCAGAGAACCGACACGTTGATAAATTAGACACATATGCAACTCTTGGGTATCTTTATTGAGGAAATGTTTCGCCACACAGTGGCTTCATCAGTGATGAAGTCACTGTGTGGCGAAACGTTTCCTCAATAAAGATACCCAAGAGTTGTGATGAATGGTTTGAAAAACCGACATGTTGAAGATTGAGACACTTATGCAGCATATGGGAATCTTTATTCAGGAAACGTTTCGCCACACAGTGGCTTCATCAGTCCAATACAAAGAGGAAGGCGTAAGGAGAGGAGGAGAATGAGGTAATCAGTCCCTCAACCTGGAGTCGATGTGTTCAGTCCATCAATCTTGTAGAATGTACAGCATAGGGCCGTAGACGTGGCTTATATACTGTAGTGAGGTGACGTAAAGCAGGTGGAGGCGGGGTCATAGTGGTACCATCCACTAGTCGAAGTAGGTCTTCGTCCAAAGGTTGAACAAGTGTTGAAGAATTCTTTGTAACAAGATCCCATGATGCTGCAGTGTCTGACAGTTGTGATGAATGGTTTGAAAAGCCGACATGTTAAAGATTGAGACACTTATGCAGCATATGGGAATCTTTATTCAGGAAACGTTTCGCCACACAGTGGCTTCATCAGTCCAATACAAAGAGGAAGGCGTAAGGAGAGGAGGAGAATGAGGTAATCAGTCCCTCAACCTGGAGTCGATGTGTTCAGTCCATCAATCTTGTAGAATGTACAGCATAGGGCCGTAGACGTGGCTTATATACTGTAGTGAGGTGACGTAAAGCAGGTGGAGGCGGGGTCATAGTGGTACCATCCACTAGTCGAAGTAGGTCTTCGTCCAAAGGTTGAACAAGTGTTGAAGAATTCTTTGTAACAAGATCCCATGATGCTGCAGTGTCTGACAGTTGTGATGAATGGTTTGAAAAACCGACATGTTGAAGATTGAGACACTTATGCAGCATATGGGAATCTTTATTCAGGAAACGTTTCGCCACACAGTGGCTTCATCAGTCCAATACAAAGAGGAAGGCGTAAGGAGAGGAGGAGAATGAGGTAATCAGTCCCTCAACCTGGAGTCGATGTGTTCAGTCCATCAATCTTGTAGAATGTACAGCATAGGGCCGTAGACGTGGCTTATATACTGTAGTGAGGTGACGTAAAGCAGGTGGAGGCGGGGTCATAGTGGTACCATCCACTAGTCGAAGTAGGTCTTCGTCCAAAGGTTGAACAAGTGTTGAAGAATTCTTTGTAACAAGATCCCATGATGCTGCAGTGTCTGACAGTTGTGATGAATGGTTTGAAAAGCCGACATGTTAAAGATTGAGACACTTATGCAGCATATGGGAATCTTTATTCAGGAAACGTTTCGCCACACAGTGGCTTCATCAGTCCAATACAAAGAGGAAGGCGTAAGGAGAGGAGGAGAATGAGGTAATCAGTCCCTCAACCTGGAGTCGATGTGTTCAGTCCATCAATCTTGTAGAATGTACAGCATAGGGCCGTAGACGTGGCTTATATACTGTAGTGAGGTGACGTAAAGCAGGTGGAGGCGGGGTCATAGTGGTACCATCCACTAGTCGAAGTAGGTCTTCGTCCAAAGGTTGAACAAGTGTTGAAGAATTCTTTGTAACAAGATCCCATGATGCTGCAGTGTCTGACAGTTGTGATGAATGGTTTGAAAAACCGACATGTTGAAGATTGAGACACTTATGCAGCATATGGGAATCTTTATTCAGGAAACGTTTCGCCACACAGTGGCTTCATCAGTCCAATACAAAGAGGAAGGCGTAAGGAGAGGAGGAGAATGAGGTAATCAGTCCCTCAACCTGGAGTCGATGTGTTCAGTCCATCAATCTTGTAGAATGTACAGCATAGGGCCGTAGACGTGGCTTATATACTGTAGTGAGGTGACGTAAAGCAGGTGGAGGCGGGGTCATAGTGGTACCATCCACTAGTCGAAGTAGGTCTTCGTCCAAAGGTTGAACAAGTGTTGAAGAATTCTTTGTAACAAGATCCCATGATGCTGCAGTGTCTGACAGTTGTGATGAATGGTTTGAAAAACCGACATGTTGAAGATTGAGACACTTATGCAGCATATGGGAATCTTTATTCAGGAAACGTTTCGCCACACAGTGGCTTCATCAGTCCAATACAAAGAGGAAGGCGTAAGGAGAGGAGGAGAATGAGGTAATCAGTCCCTCAACCTGGAGTCGATGTGTTCAGTCCATCAATCTTGTAAAGATTCCCATATGCTGCATAAGTGTCTCAATCTTCAACATGTCGGTTTTTCAAACCATTCATCACAACTGTCAGACACTGCAGCATCATGGGATCTTGTTACAAAGAATTCTTCAACACTTGTTCAACCTTTGGACGAAGACCTACTTCGACTAGTGGATGGTACCACTATGACCCCGCCTCCACCTGCTTTACGTCACCTCACTACAGTATATAAGCCACGTCTACGGCCCTATGCTGTACATTCTACAAGATTGATGGACTGAACACATCGACTCCAGGTTGAGGGACTGATTACCTCATTCTCCTCCTCTCCTTACGCCTTCCTCTTTGTATTGGACTGATGAAGCCACTGTGTGGCGAAACGTTTCCTGAATAAAGATTCCCATATGCTGCATAAGTGTCTCAATCTTCAACTTGTCGGTTTTTCAAACCATTCATCACAACTGTCAGACACTGCAGCATCATGGGATCTTGTTACAAAGAATTCTTCAATACTTGTTCAACCTTTGGACGAAGACCTACTTCGACTAGTGGATGGTACCACTATGACCCCGCCTCCACCTGCTTCACGTCACCTCACTACAGTATATAAGCCACGTCTACGGCCCTATGCTGTACATTCTACAAGATTGATGGACTGAACACATCGACTCCAGGTTGAGGGACTGATTACCTCATTCTCCTCCTCTCCTTACGCCTTCCTCTTTGTATTGGACTGATGAAGCCACTGTGTGGCGAAACGTTTCCTGAATAAAGATTCCCATATGCTGCATAAGTGTCTCAATCTTCACCCAAGAGTTGCACATGTGTCTAATTTACCACACTCGTTAATGGCTGACTAAGTTCCATCTTACATTCTTAAAGTACCCTGGAAAACAACTCGTCGGGTCTCGGGGACTTACTTTGCTTCAGTTTGTCTATCTGTTTGATAACTATGTCCCTCGTGACAGTAGTATTAGTTAATTTGAATTCATCAGGAATTGAATTATCGTTATCAAAGCTTAGTTATTCCTTGAGTAGTATTGAAAACGGGTTGGGCAAATATTTTCGTTAGTGGGATTTGGTTTGAGGAAGACCTGCCTAGTGTGGGTCAGTAGGCCTGCTGCAGTGCTCCCCCTTATGGTCTTATTAAGAAACATAAGAACATAAGAAAGGAGGATCACTGCAGCAGGCCTGTTGGCCCATACTAGGCAGGTCCTTTACAATCCATCCATGTAATTCAAAGCCAAGTTGAATTCATTATAGTGCAAACAAGGCAAGAACAGAAACACTGCCGCTCCTAACCAAGTCTCATGAAAGACTGGAGGAACACTAACTAAGACAGGTTTGCGAGGAACTAAAATAAGCAGAGGTATCATAGAGGAACAAGAAATGATACTAGAGAAGTGGAACATCAAAATGATACACAATACAGACAGGTTGATAAGTAAGACACGTGTGCAAGTGTCTTAATTATCAAGATGAACATCCACACAAGAAAGGATGCTGTACTGGAGCACCTGGAGAGAGAGGCAAAACAAAAAAAGTGATAATATAATGAAAAGTAAAAGGACACAAGTGCAACTAATGTGACATTTTATTGTGGCAACGTTTCGCTCTCCAGGAGCTTTGTCAAGCTTGAGAGCGAAACGTTGCCACAATAAAATGTCACATTAGTTGCACTATGCACTACAGTCTGGCTGATCAGGAACTGTGGACAAGATGTACCGTCACTGAAAGACGGGATGACATTTTACTAGTCGACCCATGACTGTCCATACTGTATGTAAATGGCCTGACAGAAAAGATCGAATTGTGTGTCTCTGTTGACTATGAATCTTCTGAGAAGAATACAAATGAGAGAGGAAATAGACAGGCTCCAGGAAGACTTTGACAGGCTGCCGAGGTAGAGTAAGTGCTGCAGGAGATCATTCCAAGCAAGTGCATAGTCATGTTGATCAAGGAATGAGAGGGGAAAAATTAGACAGTGTACAGACAGTGAGAACAAAAACCTACAAATATCGATGAAAGGAAAGGATCTGAGAGTAAACAACACACCAAACATATCACTGGAGAAGGATAGCATATATTTAAAAAAAACTTCAGGATCATTAGTAAAGAATCGACTAGGACTCTAAACAGGTCATGTAAGACCTGTCTTAAAACGCCCAATACCATACCTGTGAAATACCTGTGACTGATCTCGAGAACTCTGCTCGTGAAACCCTGCCTGAAGCCAGACTTAACTGTTGATTGCCTGGTTAATTGGGCTGTTATTTACAGCCCTATCACAAGATGGTTTATCTTGAACATGCTGCAGATAATTGTCAGATTTCCTCTTGAAAGCCTCAACCTTTGTTCCAATATTTCTTGTATCATTTAGTATAAGACTGAAGAGCCTTGGACCACAGATTGTGACTTACGCGCTGGCCTGGAGTTTAACAACTCACTCGCCACGAGTTCAATCCCCACCCGTGGTGTGGGTTCTCTGTGTTTATCACACCCCCGTTTTTCACTGGGGTTATTCTACTCTTCTTCCCTCATCTTTCACTCCAGTTACTTATGGCAATGAGAACATAAGAACATAAGAATGGAGGAACACTGCAGAAGGCCTACTGGCCCATACAAGGGGCCAGTAGGCCTTATATCAAATATCAAATATCCCCTCTCGTCTACGTTCCAGAATGCACATTCCAAGCGCTGTGAGGCACTGCCAAAAATTGCCATGAAATCGCTCCTACTTCGAAAGGAAGTGGAAGGAATAATAATCCAGACGAGAGAGAACAAATTATCACAATGTTTATGTCTGGTCCCTCTGTCTCGCCCGGAGTCTACATAACGCAGTCTGTGATTGATGTTTCCCATTTCTTTAACCAGAGCTCCCTCATCCTCTTCTGCCGTAGAGGTGTCTGCAGCGTACTTCGAGTGCTAAAGAGGGTATCCTCTCGGGGAAGAAATTTAGATCTTGGGTGGTCATATCTTAACAGCGTATTCCAGCCTAGAGAAAACAATTCCACCTGCCTCCCTACCTGGAGATATTCCCGAGGGTCAACGCTCTCATGGCCCGGTTTCAGACCAGACCTCTCGTTGGATGGACTGATCAGGTCTGCAAACACACCGAAGTTCAGAGTTGAGGGTGTGCAGTATTAAGACTGATGGAACTGATGACGCCGAAAGAGAGAGATAGGAGAAACATGATTACGATGTACAAGATGCTTGCTAGGAATTGACAAGGGCAGACAGTCTGCAATCATTGCCACTAAGTCACGACACCAACTCATTACCGTCTAAGAATTTGCAGTTTTGCAACATGTTTTTTCCCAGGAGTATCCATTTACCTTGCAATATTATACATTAATTTGTATGTTATACAGTCTTGCTATTTCGTGCTGCGTCTCAGAGAGCTCTGGCTTAACTTAAAGCGCAGATATCACGCACCAGGGATGTTCTTAACCTTCAGCTGCGAGTTAAACGCTTCGACAGAACCGGTAAAATAAAACTTGACCAGTCCACCAATCTTCTCATTAACACAGTCCAAGGGCAAGAGCTCACCCTCGTCTTTTAACCAGCTCCTTGAAGTTGACCTTGAGAGTAGAGCTTCCCATCAAGCGGGAGCACACACACTTGAACCAGGCTCGAGGTTCACCGAGCAATGACAACAAATGAAAAACTTTTGGATGAAGAGGTGAGTTGCGTATTTGCAGCTCCTGGACTCCTCTGGCCACATCTCAACATTTTCACTCATCTCCTCCAGCAACTTACCTTCATTTTAGCTCGTTAATTTTCTGATAAAGCTCAGGATTCATTTACTTAAACCTGCTTTATTTTTTAAACCTTCCTTATTTTCTTAAACCTTCCTTATTCTCTTAAACCTTGCTCTTAATTCACAAACAGTTTTCTTTTATGTTGGTTTAGGTTGCAGTGTATTATTACATAAACCAATAAAACATATATATATATTTTTTTGCTTATTAAGATGGCAGGTAATTTTACAGACTAGTACTTACATGCAGTGTACGACTACCTTATCATGCTCGGTCCCAGACCAGACCTCCTAGTTGCTGGCCCGATTGACTAGGCTGTTAGAGCTGGCCGCACGCAGTCCAACGTATGAACCACATCCAGGTTGATCAAGAACTAATCTGAGGAATTTAAATGTTGAGGACCATTGGTACTTACCGAGTCCTCTCGGGAAGTACCAATGGTATATTATAATAGGTACCTTGCACAATCTGCCAAGTTCCTTACTTTAATACGGAGAGAGATTTCTGTGTGCAGGTTTGGGACCAGCCCCTCCAGCTGTAAATTATAATATACCTTTCTCGCCTACGTTCCAAAGAATATATTTTAAGGACTTTCAAGTGTTCTCAGCAGTTCAGATGTTTGACTTAACTGAAAGTTCTCCGCCCTCTTTCTAGCTAAGCACTCTCTCCCACCTTAACCTAACCTTGTCAATCCACGTGTAAAAAAAACAAGAGAGAGAAAAAGAGAGAACGAGATTGAGAGAGAGAGAGAGAGAGAGAGAGAGAGAGAGAGAGAGAGAGAGAGAGAGAGAGAGAGAGAGAGAGAGAGAGAGAGAGAGAGAAAGAGAAAACGAGAGAAAATTATTAATTATATAGAGAAACATAGTAAGTAAGAGAACGGAAGGGTACATAAAGCGCGTAGCAGTGTTGATGCTGGTCAATGTGACCTTTAGAGGGAGCAAGAAAGCGTCTTTCTTAACTGTCAACAACATGATAGAATGTTCTGACCTTTAGAACAAAGAACAGTATCACTCAACTGTCAGGACTGTGATAGGATGGGCTGACCTTTACAGGGATAAGTGGAACTTTACAAATAAGATATACCAGCCCAACACCGCAGTAGTCTTCATGTGGTGTTATAGCGCAAAAAAGTATGCACCAGAGGAATGTCTGAGAAATTGGGAAGATGGCTATTTAACTTTCTAATAAATAGAACAAAAAAGTAATAGCGAAAAGAGTTAAATCAGAGGCTGTCAGAGTGAAAAGTTCTGTTCCCCACGACACAGTACTCACCCATGCCTTCCCTTCTTCCCTGTGGTGTTCCCCAGGACACAGTACTCACCCCTGCCTTCCCTTCTTCCCTGTGGTGTTCCCCACGACACAGTACTCACCCCTGCCTTCCCTTCTTCCCTGTGGTGTTCCCCACGACACAGTACTCACCCCTGCCTTCCCTTCTTCCCTGTGGTGTTCCCCACGACACAGTACTCACCCCTGCCTTCCCTTCTTTCCTGTGGTGTTCCCCACGACACAGTACTCACCCCTGCCTTCCCTTCTTCCCTGTGGTGTTCCCCACTACACAGTACTCACCCCTGCCTTCCCTTCTTCGCTGCGGTGTTCCCCACGACACAGTACTCACCCCTGCCTTCCCTTCTTCCCTGTGGTGTTCCCCACGACACAGTACTCACCCCTGTCTTCCCTTCTTCCCTGTGGTGTTCCCCACGACACAGTACTCACCCCTGCCTTCCCTTCTTCCCTGTGGTGTTCCCCACGACACAGTACTCACCCCTGCCTTCCCGTCTTCCATATGGTGTTCCCAACGACACAGTACTCACCCCTGCCTTCCCTTCTTCCCTGTGGTGTTCCCCACGACACAGTACTCACCCCTGTCTTCCCTTCTTCCCTGTGGTGTTCCCCACGACACAGTACTCACCCCTGCCTTCCCTTCTTCCCTGTGGTGTTCCCCACGACACAGTACTCACCCCTGCCTTCCCGTCTTCCATATGGTGTTCCCAACGACACAGTACTCACCCCTGCCTTCCCTTCTTCCCTGTGGTGTTCCCCACGAGACAGTACTCACCCCTGCCTTCCCTTCTTCCCTGTGGTGTTCCCCACGACACAGTACTCACCCCTGCCTTCCCTTCTTCCCTGTGGTGTTCCCTACGACACAGTACTCACCCCTGCCTTCCCTTCTTCCCTGTGGTGTTCCCAACGACACAGTACTCACCCCTGCCTTCCCTTCTTCCCTGTGGTGTTCCTCACGACAAAGTACTCACCCCTGCCTTCCCTTCTTCCCTGTGGTGTTCCCCACGACACAGTACTCATCCCTTCCTTCCCTTCTTCCCTGTGGTGTTCCCCACGACACAGTACTCACCCCTGCCTTCCCTTCTTTCCTGCCGTGTTCCCCACGACACAGTATTCACCCCTGCCTTCCCTTCTTCCCTGTGGTGTTCCCCACGACACAGTACTCACCCCTGCCTTCCCTTCTTCCCTGTGGTGTTTCCCACTACACAGTATTCACCCCTTCCTTCCCTGTGGTGTTTCCCACGACACACTATTCACCCCTTCCTTCCCTTCTTCCCTGTGGTGTTTCCCACTACACAGTACTCACCCCTTCCTTCCCTTCTTCCCTGTGGTGTTTCCCACGACATAGTACTCACCCCTGCCTTCCCTTCTTCCCTGTGGTGTTCCCCACGACACAGTACTCAACCCTGTCTTCCCTTCTTTTCTGCGGTGTTCCCCACGACACAGCACTCACCCCTGCCTTCCCTTCTTCCCTGTGGTGTTCCCCACGACACAGTACTCACACCTGCCTTCCCCTCTTCCCTGTAGTGTTCCCCACGACACAGTACTCACCCCTTCCTTCCCTTCTTCCCTGTGGTGTTCCCCACGACACAGTACTCACCCCTGCCTTCCCTTCTTTCCTGCGGTGTTCCCCACGACACAGTACTCACCCCTTCCTTCCCTTCTTCCCTGTGGTGTTCCCCACGACATAGTACTCACCCCTGCCTTCCCTTCTTCCCTGTGGTGTTCCCCACGACACAGTACTCACCCCTGCCTTCCCTTCTTCCCTGTGGTGTTCCCCACTACAGAGTACTCACCCTTGCCTTCCCCTATTCCCTGTGGTGTTCCCCATGACACAGTACTCACCCCTGCCTTCCCTTCTTCCCTGTGGTGTTCCCCACGACACAGTACTCACCCCTGTCTTTCCATCTTCCCTGTGGTGTTCCCCACGACATAGTACTCACCCCTACCTTCCCTTCTTCCCTGTGGTGTTCCCCACGACACAGTACTCAACCCTGTCTTCCCCTTTTAACTGCGGTGTTCCCCACGACACAGTACTCACGCCTGCCTTCCCTTCTTTTCTGCGGTGTTCCCCACGACACAGTACTCACCCCTTCCTTCCCTTCTTCCGTGTGGTGTTCCCCACGACACAGTACTCACCCCTGCCTTCCCTTCTTCCCTGTGGTGTTCCCCACGACACAGTACTCACCCCTGCCTTCCCTTCTTCCCTGTGGTGTTCCCCACGACACAGTACTCACCCCTGCCTTCCCTTCTTCCCTGTGGTGTTTCCCACTACACACTATTCACCCCTTCCTTCCCTTCTTCCCTGTGGTGTTTCCCACTACACAGTACTCACCCCTTCCTTCCCTTCTTCCCTGTGGTGTTTCCCACTACAGAGTATTCAGCCCTTCCTTCCCTTCTTCCCTGTGGTGTTCCCCACGACACAGTACTCACCCCTGCCTTCCCTTCTTCCCTGTGATGTTCCCCACGACACAGTACTCACCCCTGCCTTCCCTTCTTCCCTGTGGTGTTCCCCACTACAGAGTACTCACCCCTGCCTTCCACTCTTCCTTGTGGTGTTCCCCACGACACAGTACTCACCCCTTCCTTCCCTTCTTCCCTGTGGTGTTCCCCACGACACAGTATTCACCCCTGCCTTCCCTTCTTCCCTGTGGTGTTCCCCACTACAGAGTACTCACCCCTGCCTTCCCCTCTTCCCTGTGGTGTTCCCCATGACACAGTACTCACCCCTGCCTTCCCTTCTTCCCTGTGGTGTTCCCCACTACAGAGTACTCACCCCTGCCTTCCCCTCTTCCCTGTGGTGTTCCCCATGACACAGTACTCACCCCTGCCTTCCCCTCTTCCCTGTGGTGTTCCCCACGACACAGTACTCACCCCTGCCTTCCCTTCTTCCCTGTGGTGTTCCCCCCACGACACAGTACTCAACCCTGTCTTCCCCTTTTCCCTGCGGTGTTCCCCACGACACAGTACTCACCCCTGCCTTCCCTTCTTTTCTGCGGTGTTCCCCACGACACAGTTCTCACCCCTGCCTTCCCTTCTTCCCTGTGGTGTTCCCCACGACACAGTACTCACACCTGCCTTCCCCTCTTCCCTGCAGTGTTCCCCACGACACAGTACTCACCCCTGCCTTCCCTTCTTCCCTGTGGTGTTCCCCACGACACAGTACTCACCCCTGCCTTCCCTTCTTTCCTGTGGTGTTCCCCACGACACAGTACTCACTCCTGCCTTCCCTTCTTCCCTGTGGTGTTCCCCACAACACAGTACTCACCCCTGCCTTCCCTTCTTCCCTGTGGTGTTCCCCACGACACAGTACTCACCCTGCCTTCCCTTCTTCCCTGTGGTGTTTCCCACGACACAGTACTCACCCCTGCCTTCCCTTCTTTCCTGCGGTGTTCCCCACGACACAGTACTCACCCCTGCCTTCCCTTCTTACCTGTGGTGTTCCCCACGACACAGTACTCACCCCTGCCTTCCCTTCTTTCCTACGGTGTTCCCCACGACACAGTACTCACCCCTGCCTTTCCTTCTTTCCTGCGGTGTTCCCCACGACACAGTACTCACCCCTGCCTTCCCTTCTTTCCTGCGGTGTTCCCCACGACACAGTACTCACCCCTGCCTTCCCTTCTTTCCTGCGGTGTTCCCCACGACACAGTACTCACCCCTGCCTTCCCTTCTTTCTTGCGGTGTTCCCCACGACACAGTACTCACCCCTGCCTTCCCTTCTTTCCTGCCGTGTTCCCCACGACACAGTACTCACCCCTGCCTTCCCTTCTTCCCTTTGGTGTTCCCCACGACACAGTGCTCACCCCTGCCTTCCCTTCTTCCCTGTGGTGTTCCCCACGACACAGTACTCACCCCTGCCTTCCCTTCTTTCCTGCAGTGTTCCCCACGACACAGTACTCACCCCTTCCTTCCCTTCTTCAGTGTGGTGTTCCCCACGACACAGTACTCACCCCTGCCTTCCCTTCTTTCCTGCGGTCTTCCCCACGACACATTACTCACCCCTGCCTTCCCTTCTTCCCTGTGGTGTTCCCCACGACACAGTACTCACCCCTGCCTTCCCTTCTTTCCTGCGGTGTTCCCCACGACACAGTACTCACCCCTGCCTTCCCTTCTTTCCTGCGGTGTTCCCCACGACACATTACTCACTCCTGCCTTCCCTTCTTTCCTGCGGTGTTCCCCACGACACAGTACTCACCCCTGCCTTCCCTTCTTCCCTGTGGTGTTCCCCACGACACAGTAATCACCCCTGCCTTCCCTTCTTTCCTGCGGTGTTCCCCACGACACAGTACTCACCCCTGCCTTCCCTTCTTTCCTGCGGTGTTCCCCACGACACAGTACTCACCCCTGCCTTCCCTTCTTTATTGCGGTGTTCCCCACGACACAGTACTCACCCCTGCCTTCCCTTCTTTCCTGCCGTGTTCCCCACGACACAGTACTCACCCCTGCCTTCCCTTCTTCCCTTTGGTGTTCCCCACGACACAGTGCTCACCCCTGCCTTCCCTTCTTCCCTGTGGTGTTCCCCACGACACAGTACTCACCCCTGCCTTCCCTTCTTTCCTGCGGTGTTCCCCACGACACAGTACTCACCCCTGCCTTCCCTTCTTCCCTGTGGTGTTTTCCACGACACAGTACTCACCCCTGCCTTCCCTTCTTCCCTGTGGTGTTCCCCACGACACAGTACTCACCCCTGCCTTCCCTTCTTTCCTGCGGTGTTCCCCACGACACAGTACTCACCCCTGCCTTCCCTTCTTCCCTGTGGTGTTCCCCACGACACAGTACTCACCCCTGCCTTCCCCTCGTCCCTGTAGTGTTCCCCACGACACAGTACTCACCCCTTCCTTCCCTTCTTCCCTGTGGTGTTCCCCACGACACAGTACTCACCCCTGCCTTCCCTTCTTTCCTGCGGTCTTCCCCACGACACATTACTCACCCCTGCCTTCCCTTCTTCCCTGTGGTGTTCCCCACGACACAGTACTCACCCCTGCCTTCCCTTCTTCCCTGTGGTGTTCCCCACGACACAGTACTCACCCCTGCCTTCCCTTCTTTCCTGCGGTGTTCCCCACGACACAGTACTCACTCCTGCCTTCCCTTCTTTCCTGTGGTGTTCCCACGACACAGTACTCACCCCTGCCTTCCCTTCTTCCCTGTGGTGTTCCCCACGACACAGTACTCACCCCTGCCTTCCCTTCTTTCCTGCGGTGTTCCCCACGACACAGTACTCACTCCTGCCTTCCCTTCTTTCCTGCGGTGTTCCCACGACACAGTACTCACCCCTGCCTTCCCTTCTTCCCTGTGGTGTTCCCCACGACACAGTACTCACACCTGCCTTCCCCTCTTCCCTGCAGTGTTCCCCACGACACAGTACTCACCCCTGCCTTCCCTTCTTCCCTGTGGTGTTCCCCACGACACAGTACTCACCCCTGCCTTCCCTTCTTTCCTGTGGTGTTCCCCACGACACAGTACTCACTCCTGCCTTCCCTTCTTCCCTGTGGTGTTCCCCACAACACAGTACTCACCCCTGCCTTCCCTTCTTCCCTGTGGTGTTCCCCACGACACAGTACTCACCCTGCCTTCCCTTCTTCCCTGTGGTGTTTCCCACGACACAGTACTCACCCCTTCCTTCCCTTCTTCCCTGTGGTGTTCCCCACGACACAGTACTCACCCCTGCCTTCCCTTCTTTCCTGCGGTGTTCCCCACGACACAGTACTCACCCCTGCCTTCCCTTCTTACCTGTGGTGTTCCCCACGACACAGTACTCACCCCTGCCTTCCCTTCTTTCCTACGGTGTTCCCCACGACACAGTACTCACCCCTGCCTTTCCTTCTTTCCTGCGGTGTTCCCCACGACACAGTACTCACCCCTGCCTTCCCTTCTTTCCTGCGGTGTTCCCTACGACACAGTACTCACCCCTGCCTTCCCTTCTTTCCTGCGGTGTTCCCCACGACACAGTACTCACCCCTGCCTTCCCTTCTTTCTTGCGGTGTTCCCCACGACACAGTACTCACCCCTGCCTTCCCTTCTTTCCTGCCGTGTTCCCCACGACACAGTACTCACCCCTGCCTTCCCTTCTTCCCTTTGGTGTTCCCCACGACACAGTGCTCACCCCTGCCTTCCCTTCTTCCCTGTGGTGTTCCCCACGACACAGTACTCACCCCTGCCTTCCCTTCTTTCCTGCGGTGTTCCCCACGACACAGTACTCACCCCTGCCTTCCCTTCTTCCCTGTGGTGTTCCCCACGACACAGTACTCACCCTGCCTTCCCTTCTTCCCTGTGGTGTTTCCCACGACACAGTACTCACCCCTTCCTTCCCTTCTTCCCTGTGGTGTTCCCCACGACACAGTACTCACCCCTGCCTTCCCTTCTTTCCTGCGGTGTTCCCCACGACACAGTACTCACCCCTGCCTTCCCTTCTTACCTGTGGTGTTCCCCACGACACAGTACTCACCCCTGCCTTCCCTTCTTTCCTACGGTGTTCCCCACGACACAGTACTCACCCCTGCCTTTCCTTCTTTCCTGCGGTGTTCCCCACGACACAGTACTCACCCCTGCCTTCCCTTCTTTCCTGCGGTGTTCCCTACGACACAGTACTCACCCCTGCCTTCCCTTCTTTCCTGCGGTGTTCCCCACGACACAGTACTCACCCCTGCCTTCCCTTCTTTCTTGCGGTGTTCCCCACGACACAGTACTCACCCCTGCCTTCCCTTCTTTCCTGCCGTGTTCCCCACGACACAGTACTCACCCCTGCCTTCCCTTCTTCCCTTTGGTGTTCCCCACGACACAGTGCTCACCCCTGCCTTCCCTTCTTCCCTGTGGTGTTCCCCACGACACAGTACTCACCCCTGCCTTCCCTTCTTTCCTGCAGTGTTCCCCACGACACAGTACTCACCCCTTCCTTCCCTTCTTCAGTGTGGTGTTCCCCACGACACAGTACTCACCCCTGCCTTCCCTTCTTTCCTGCGGTCTTCCCCACGACACATTACTCACCCCTGCCTTCCCTTCTTCCCTGTGGTGTTCCCCACGACACAGTACTCACCCCTGCCTTCCCTTCTTTCCTGCGGTGTTCCCCACGACACAGTACTCACCCCTGCCTTCCCTTCTTTCCTGCGGTGTTCCCCACGACACATTACTCACTCCTGCCTTCCCTTCTTTCCTGCGGTGTTCCCCACGACACAGTACTCACCCCTGCCTTCCCTTCTTCCCTGTGGTGTTCCCCACGACACAGTAATCACCCCTGCCTTCCCTTCTTTCCTGCGGTGTTCCCCACGACACAGTACTCACCCCTGCCTTCCCTTCTTTCCTGCGGTGTTCCCCACGACACAGTACTCACCCCTGCCTTCCCTTCTTTATTGCGGTGTTCCCCACGACACAGTACTCACCCCTGCCTTCCCTTCTTTCCTGCCGTGTTCCCCACGACACAGTACTCACCCCTGCCTTCCCTTCTTCCCTTTGGTGTTCCCCACGACACAGTGCTCACCCCTGCCTTCCCTTCTTCCCTGTGGTGTTCCCCACGACACAGTACTCACCCCTGCCTTCCCTTCTTTCCTGCGGTGTTCCCCACGACACAGTACTCACCCCTGCCTTCCCTTCTTCCCTGTGGTGTTTTCCACGACACAGTACTCACCCCTGCCTTCCCTTCTTCCCTGTGGTGTTCCCCACGACACAGTACTCACCCCTGCCTTCCCTTCTTTCCTGCGGTGTTCCCCACGACACAGTACTCACCCCTGCCTTCCCTTCTTCCCTGTGGTGTTCCCCACGACACAGTACTCACCCCTGCCTTCCCCTCGTCCCTGTAGTGTTCCCCACGACACAGTACTCACCCCTTCCTTCCCTTCTTCCCTGTGGTGTTCCCCACGACACAGTACTCACCCCTGCCTTCCCTTCTTTCCTGCGGTCTTCCCCACGACACATTACTCACCCCTGCCTTCCCTTCTTCCCTGTGGTGTTCCCCACGACACAGTACTCACCCCTGCCTTCCCTTCTTCCCTGTGGTGTTCCCCACGACACAGTACTCACCCCTGCCTTCCCTTCTTTCCTGCGGTGTTCCCCACGACACAGTACTCACTCCTGCCTTCCCTTCTTTCCTGTGGTGTTCCCACGACACAGTACTCACCCCTGCCTTCCCTTCTTCCCTGTGGTGTTCCCCACGACACAGTACTCACCCCTGCCTTCCCTTCTTTCCTGCGGTGTTCCCCACGACACAGTACTCACTCCTGCCTTCCCTTCTTTCCTGCGGTGTTCCCACGACACAGTACTCACCCCTGCCTTCCCTTCTTCCCTGTGGTGTTCCCCACGACACAGTAATCACCCCTGCCTTCCCTTCTTTCCTGCGGTGTTCCCCACGACACAGTACTCACCCCTGCCTTCCCTTCTTTCCTGCGGTGTTCCCCACGACACAGTACTCACCCCTTCCTTCCCTTCTTCCCTGTGGTGTTCCCCACGACACAGTACTCACCCCTGCCTTCCCTTCTTCCCTGTGGTGTTCCCCACGACACAGTACTCACCCCTTCCTTCCCTTCTTCCCTGTGGTGTTCCCCACGACACAGTAATCCCCCCTGCCTTCCCTTCTTCCCTGTGGTGTTCCCCACGACACAGTAATCCCCCCTGCCTTCCCTTCTTCCCTGTGGTGTTCCCCACGACACAGTAATCCCCCCTGCCTTCCCTTCTTCCCTGTGGTGTTCCCCACGACACAGTACTCACCCCTTAGTTCCCTTCTTCCCTGTGGTGTTCCCCACGACACAGTAATCCCCCCCTGCCTTCCCCTCTTCCCTGTGGTGTTCCCCACGATACAGTAATCCCCCCTGCCTTCCCTTCTTCCCTGTGGTGTTCCCCACGACACAGTAATCACCCCTGCCTTCCCTTCTTCCCTGTGGTGTTCCCCACGACACAGTAATCACCCCTGCCTTCCCTTCTTCCCTGTGGTGTTCCCCACGACACAGTAATCCCCCCTGCCTTCCCTTCTTCCCTGTGGTGTTCCCCACGACACAGTAATCCCCCCTGCCTTCCCTTCTTCCCTGTGGTGTTCCCCACGACACAGTATTCACCCCTGCCTTCCCTTCTTCCCTGTGGTGTTCCCCACGACACAGTACTCACCCCTGCCTTCCCTTCTTCCGTGTGGTGTTCCCCACGACACAGTAATCCCCCCTGCCTTCCCCTCTTCCGTGTGGTGTTCCCCACGACACAGTAATCCCCCCTGCCTTCCCCTCTTCCGTGTGGTGTTCCCCACGACACAGTAATCCCCCCTGCCTTCCCTTCTTCCCTGTGGTGTTCCCCACGACACAGTAATCACCGCTGCCTCCTTGTCCATTTCTCATTCTCATATACGACAGAGAGACAGACATGAAACATAACACCATATCTTTTTTTTTCCAGACGATACTAGAATTTAACTGAGCAATATCCATTGATATAAAGTCTTCCTGTGAGTCAGCTACAACAATGTAATGTTCAAGGAGGAAATAAAAATAGTAACAGAGAGCAAAACTAACTTGAATCACTTCAACGCAGCGAAAATTTAATGTGAGAGACCTGGGAGTGATAATGTCAGATTACCTCACATTCAATAATCAAAGTGAAAATGATAAGCTGGATAATGAGAACCATCACAACAAGAGATTCCAAGCTGATAAAGTCACTTCTCTCTAGGCTGAAATATTGCTATATATTAACGTAGGTGAGAAAGATACATCAAGATTTATACCAGGAAAATACTTGAGGGACTGTTCCCAAATCATCCTCCATGAAAGTCAGAGACTTGGTAGACGATGGACAGGCATCATCATCCACCGAGGACACAACAAACCTTCAACCTAATATAGTTTTTCAGTGGGATGCTGACAAAAATATGCTGTTCAATGAAGACAACCGTCAATTATTCTATTATGTAAAGACTGAGAAAACAAAGACTGAAACAGAGTATCTACCATATCAATCATTACAACATCAGATTAATGTGAGAGACCTAGGAGTGATTATATTAGATCTCACTTTCAAGGATCACAACAATGTCACTTTTACAACTGTAAGGTAAATGATAAGCTGAATAACTAGCGTGGACGACTATATGTGTGTATACTTGACTGGCTGTTAATCAGTGCCAATCTATTCACCCAGAGTATGAGAACCTCTCTACAAGCCCTGACAATGATTTAGTAAAACCACTTTTCTGGACTAGAAAAGAGGGGGGGGGGGTTACAGTACATAAAACAGGTACACTAGACACTATACACTTACCGTATAATGTCCTTGTTAACGCCTGGTTCCTGGTTTATTACCAGGGTGAATGGTCCTGCTTAATTGGTCTTTGGATGAGGCTGGGACCGACACAACGGTAAATACACGACGTGTTGAAACGACACTCTGACCAGCACTAGAGATTAACCACCTCACTTGCCCTACACCAACACCACTGTATTGCAATTAAGTTCCTACCTACCTTGTACAATATTATGGATAGGGGACAAAATAGACTTTTGTGCCCCAGGTCCTTCACTCTGTACTTGGGCTCGTGGTGGCATCAGGACTGGACGATGATTATGTTCTGCTGAATAACGAGAGCTGTCGCTATATCCAAATATTAAATTATAGTTGACACTTACTCGGCGCATGATTAGATTTTGCCATCGAAGTGGCCAGTTTATTGTGCACCCCATATTCATCTTGTGGATGGTAGCGCAAGAGCGTATGGATACACAAAAGGCCTAGGAATTAAGAACATAAGAAAGAACTGCAACAGGCCTACTGACCCATGTGGAGCAGGTTCATTCCCCCCCCCCCGGATAAGTCCAATGACCCCCCCCGGGTTAGCCCAATGACCCACCCAGTCTGGTCACCTCCACTCAAGGAAGGAGAACGGCACCTGACCCAGCAGCACAAGCTAGTCAGGTCCAACTCACACCCACCCACACCCACTCATGTATTTATCTAACTTATTTTTAAAACTACATAACGTTTTAGCCTCAATAACGGTACTCGGGAGTTTGTTCCACTCATCCACAACTCTATTACCAAACCAGTACTTTCCTATATCCTTCCTGAATCTGAATTTTTCCAACTTGAAACCATTGCTGCGAGTCCTGTCTTGGCTGGAAAATTTCAGCACGCTATTTACATCCCCTTTGTTTCTTCCTGTTTTCCATTTATACACCTCAATCATACTCTCCCTAATTCTACGCCTTTCGAGAGAGTGCAGATTCAGGGTCCTCAGTCTATCCTCATGGGGAAGATTTCTGATACATGGGATCATCTTTATCATCCTCCTCTGTACGTTTTCCAGAGCATTTATATCCATTCTGTAATACGGTGACCACAACTGAGCAGCACAGTGTAAATGAGGCCTAACCAAGGATATATAGAGTTGAAGAACAACTTGAGGACTTCTATTATTTATACTTCTAGATATGAAGCCAAGAATTCTGTTAGCTTTATTGCGAACACTAATGCACTGCTGTCTTGGTTTTAGATTACTGCTAACCAGAACTCCTAAATCCTTTTCGCAATCAGTAGTATTAAGATCTACATTATTTAGTTTATATGTGGCATGGTTATTTACGTGTTCCATTTAGAACTTTGCATTTGCCAATATTAAACTGCATCTGCCACTTCTCCGACCATTGCATCAGTCTATTCAAATCATCCTGGAGTGCTCTAGTGTCCTCATTAGAATGAATTGGACGGTCTATTTTGGTGTCATCAGCAAATTTGCTTATGTCGCTATTTATTCCCTCATCTATGTCGTTTATGTAAATTGTGAACAACAACGGGCCCAACACTGACCCCTGAGGAACACCGCTTGTGACGTGCCCCCATTCTGATTTCTGCCTATTTATGCAAACTCTCTGCTGCCTATTTGTCAGCCATGCCTCTACCCAGGAAAAAATTTATCCTCTTATTCCGTGTGCCTTAAGTTTCCTCAATAGCCTCCGGTGTGGAACTCTATCGAAAGCCTTACTGAAGTCCATATACACAATTTCATATTCATTACCATGATCTACCTCCTCAAACACCTTAGTGAAAAATGTTAGTAAATTCGTAAGACAGGAACGCCCCTTTGTAAAACCGTGTTGAGATTCATTAATCAATCTGTGTCTATCAAGATGGCTACGAATTGCTTCGGCAATTACTGATTCCATAAATTTTCCCACTATGGAGGTAAGGCTTATTGGTCTATAGTTCGAAGCCAAGGACCTGTCACCTGCCTTGTAAATAGGTATTACATTTGCCATTTTCCACTTATCAGGCACTATGCCAGTTTGTAGTGATATGTTAAAAAGATTAGCCAAAGGTATGCTAAGTTCCTCTTTACATTCCTTTAACACCCTTACAAACAGTTCATCAGGGCCTGGGGATTTGTTAGGTTTTAGTTTCTCTATTTGTCTGAGTACCATGTCACTAGTTACCGCAATCGTGCACAGTTTATTATCACCCTGTTCTACATAATCTATTATTTCAGGAATATCGCTAGTATTTTCCTGGGTGAAAACTGAGAGGAAGTAGGTAATGAGAATTTCACACATATCCTTATCAATGTCAGTGATCTGTCCCGAGTTACTCTTAAGTGGGCCAATCTTGTCCCTAATCTTACTTCTGTATACCTGAAAGAACCCTTTTGGGTTAGTCTTTGAATACCTTGCGACCTTAGCCTCATAATTAAGCCCCAAAAAGGTTTACAGAAGTACATCTGGTTTTATATCTACAGTGGATTCTGACTTTAGTCCAGCAAGTCCTAAGATAAATATTTAAATGAATCTGAATTCTTACCCCGATAACGAAGAGGTGTCAGAGCACACGAAAAATAGAGTTCCGAGCTTTCTCTCACTGATACGTTGAGGGAGCAATACTAAATTAATATGGTTTCCTGACTGAGGAATCACATCTGGCCATGTCTGCTCTCTCTCTGGTTCCAGACCCCAGCCATTCAAAAGCCTGGCCTACAGTCTGGCTGGTCATGGGGCTCCGCTGTCAGATGACTGGGAAAGGTGAGTGTGAATCAGCGTGGATATGTCAGAACGTCAGACACTATGATATTCATAACTCATCAAAGTTCTGAGATCTAATATCAAATTGATTTTATTTTCTAACACTGCAACTGACACCTGCCAGGCAGGTGTAGACACGGCACTACAGTATGCCGGGGAAAAGATGGTTGTACCCGTCTTCTCCCGTCACTGGACAGAGGGGTTAACGCTTACTCTGACATTCTAGACAGGGAGGAGAGGGTTACTACACTATACAATATTCTAACATATGGGAGGACTCAAAATTCCCCACAACTAGAACTTTCAGAGGAAGATATGCAAAGAAAATAATGATACTCATGAATTTAGTCACTTAATCTCCCTAGACTGCATACCCGGAGAATGTGCAGAGAACCTTCACTGCTCTCATAAATTCAGTCAGCCACCTAAATTAATGGGTACGCTTGAAGGCCCTAACTCTGTTTTTCTAGGAACATCTGAGAGATATATATTAAGTAAAACTGGAAAATTCTTGAGAGATTGGTCCCAAATTTGCACACACAAATCATTTATTATGAAATTACGAGACTCATCAGACTGTGTCAAAATGCCCCAATGAAAAGCAGAGGTGCAATGAATATATTAAGGGAAACTGAATAATTATGAATAATAATAATGTTTATATTTATTTACGTGATACAACTTGTACAGACCATAGCTGACATCAATGACGTACTACATTAGAAAGCCTCTTGTTATGCAGAGCATTTCGAACAAATTAGGTTTTGTCCCCAGGATGCGACCCACACCAGTCAGCTAACACTCAGGTACCTATTTACCGCTTGGTGAACTGGGGCAGTAGGTGTCTTAAGGAAACACGCCGGGGATCGAACCGTGGACCGTGAAGTGAGTGCACTACCAACCGAGATACCCCCCCCCCACTTCCTTCATATATAAGTGGAATTACCGACAAACCCGTAGGTGCCAAGAGACAAGTGAACAAGTTCCATATGTCAGTCCCAGATCAGCCACATTGCTGCTCACCAACAGCCGGTTGATCATCCACCGGGATACCTAGTCTGGCACCAGGCTACGTAATCTTTGACTCTCGGAACACTCTGCAGGTAGCCCCAGCAGGCCTACATAGCCTCCACACCCTGACTCATCTGACGTAGAAAATATGAAGAAATTAAAAATTTGCAGATGGATGTTATTCAAAAAAGTCAGCAACTGAGGGCATCTATTACATTAGTTTTAAATTTGGGCAGACAACTTAGGATGTACTAACCTGTCCTTAATGTGATGGGTTATTTTTCGAAGTTTGGTGCCCAACGTGGATTTGTTAAAGCTTCCAACATATTTCCAAAAGCTAATTTGTTTATTTTGTTAGTTTTAGTTCGGTTAGTTAAGGTTGACCTGTAGTGTATTCTGGGAGTCATCCCCCAGTGGCCTGGTCCCACCTCTGATATGCCTTTGATGAGTTCCGAGAGTTTTTTCTACTCCCGGAGCCCGGCCATGAGTCAGGCTCGTTTGATACTTGCCTGGTCAACCAGGCTGTTGCTGCTGGTGGCCCGCTGCCCCCCATATCCATCACAGCCTGGCTGATCTATTACCTGGTGAAGATACTTGTCCAGTTTCCTCTTGAAGACTTCTACACTTGTCCCAACAGTGTATCTGATATCTTCTGGTAAGATGTTGAATAGTCTGGTGCCACGAATGTTGATACAGTGTTCCCTTATTGTGGTCACTGCACCTTACCTACCTACAAAAGCTCCTTTTTGTTGGTAGCAAAGAATTTGCTGGTAATTTATCGTAGGCGTAATGGAAGAGTCTTGGTCCCCTTACAGATGGATATGTGGGTCAGCGGAACACCAGCAGCAACAGCATTGTTGACCAAGCAAGCACAAGACGAGCCTGACCCATGGTCGGGCTCCGGGAGTAGAGAAACTCTCAGAACTCATCAAAGGTATATATCAAAGGTAAAGGTATACAACTCTCCTTTCCCTGGATGTATTCTAACACCATCTGCCAATCCTCTTACTTCCAATATGAAATGAGTTTGACGTGCAGTTTTGGGACTGATCCTTCCAGGATTTTCCAGGTATAAACAATGAAGCATTTTTCTCAGTCTTCGTTCTGAGGAGTACACATCGAGGGACTTCCAGCCTTCCCAATAATTTAGCCGCTTGACTGAATTCATGCGACCAGTGAAAGTTTTCTGATATGTTTGGGAGAAATGATGTTAGTGACTGAAGGATTTTTTTAATTAATATAATTTGATACACGGTCACCTTTACCCCCAAAACTTTAACACTTCCAGCGGGGTATTGAACTCCGTCATACTCATGACTCTGATGTTTTCTGACACGGGAGCTGTCTAACACTTTTTTCTTTCCCCTCGGGATGCAATTCACAACAATCGCCTCACAGTCAGGTACGTATTTTTACTGGTAGGTGGACAAGGGCAGCTGGAGTGTGAGGAAACACGACCAAATGGTTTTCCTGTGCCAGGGAATTGAACTTGGGACCTTGCGAGTGGGTGGAATGCTCTCCCCACTGAGCTGTGTTCACGCATAGAGGGAGAGGAGAGAATAGTGGGGTGGGAGGGAGGCCAGGGTTGTTGCTCTTGTTATTTACAATATTAAAGTGAGAGTGAAGGAAGGAGAGACTGATGAAGTGTGAATAAGGGACAGTGAAAAAAAGGAGACAGTGAAGGAGTAAGGAAGAATGAAAAGTGGACAGGAGACGGGAGTGATGGAGGTGGTGTAAAGGAAGGAGAGGAGGTGGTGGTATGAGAGAAGGAGATAAAGTAGTGTTAATAAGAGGGAAGAAAAAGAAGAATTACCAAGAAGGGTAAACCTCTGATAAGTGTCACTGTGAAAAGTATAAGAACACTCCACTTGGAAAGTGTTCCTGACACTGCACACTCATGGCAGTGGTTTACACACGAGGACAATTACCTATTTTCCATTTGATACCTAGAATTTCTACTGTATTATTCGCAGAATTCAGCAATTTTGTGCAACCAAAATTATCTTTCATATAGAATCTAATTCTTTCCTGTGACCTCTTAACTCTCTCACATTGTTATCTCACTAAAACATCCCTTGTGTGTTTCTGTGAATGCTGTAAACATGGCATTCACTTGTGAGAAGAGCCCACCAATAAAACTAACTTCGTCACTTTTATTTAATTTTAAACCCTGTATGCTTGCAAAAAAAAAAAAAAAAAAGGTAACAGGATTCATCATTTAGGATGTCGTGGGTTAGTGTGTGTGAATAAAAAACAGTAAAGGCCCCAGGACTGTGCTTTGAGGTACTGAGCTTTTTACCTCACTAATGATGAATTGTGCTCTGCTTCCTACTACTCTCTGAAAATCCATTTACCTTCCCCGTTATGCCTATGACCCTCATTTTGTGTGCAATCTCATGATAGCAATTGTCAAACGAAAAATCCGTGTATATCTCATCTGCGTTTTGCTGTTCTTCCGACGTCTCTGTAATTCTGTCATCGTGGTTTACCAGTTGTGAAGAGCATAATCTCCCAGTGCTGGTTTGGACTGTGCAGAGTGTACTGTGCCATGAAGTTCGTAATTTGACATCACATCACTCACTCGAAGATTTTATGTCAGAAGTTAAGGCTACTGGTCTGTGATTTTTGGAAAGTGCTCTGCTACCTCCCTTATGCAAAGAACCTGTGTCTGCACTCTTTAAGGTCCCTGGTATTTCACCTGGATTTAAGCTCTTCCTCCAAAGAATATTGAAGGCTCGTGCTAGTGGTAAAAAAGGGAATTACATGAATCTGGTCTAGGTGCTGGGTGAGGACGCATGTTTTCTCTTTCTTTTTTCGAATTTCATGGGGCTTTCAATTAATGGGTTGATGAACATCGACTCATGTGGATCTATAAGAATTTCGTTCATTTCCTGTTCACAGTCAGTACAGAAATCTCTTCGTATTAAGGGTACAATTCAACAGGTAGGTCTTAGTTTGGATTTTGCATCCGTATAGATATATTTGTCCCACTGCCATAACAACATACTGAAGTGAGAGATATGGGAGGAAATGCAGGGGGGCGGTGGACACAATAAGAGAACAATGTATGAATATCCGTGGTCCCAGACTATTCAACTTCTTCCCAGAAGATATCAGGAACACTGCTGGAACAAGTATAGAAGTCTTCAAGAGGTATCTTCACCAGGTGCCAGATCAACCAGGCTGTGATGGTTATGTGGGGCAGCGGGCCACCAGCAGCAGACTGGTTGACCAGGCAAACACCAGACTAGCCTGGCCCAGTACTCGCCCCACTTCGCTTCCTCATTTTTACATGTAACACAGACAGAGACAAATCACAGCACCGTACCAACCTCTACAGATGATAAGCGAATGTGTACGAGAGTAAAGTCCGTCGAAACCACAGTGAACCTTGAAGCTAATTTCAGCTACGTCTTCCAGTGGGCCAACGACAGTAATATAATGTCCAACTTGGACAAAATTCAGTTAATGCACTATGGAAAAACTGAGGATTTAAAGAATGAAAGAGATCAAAACAAGGCTGAATAAGTCAACAGAGCAGAAGGTCAGTGTGAGAAATGTGGGAGAGATAATGACGAAGGAAGGCACGTGCAAAGATCATGACATTTGACTATTGCAACCTTTACCTTTGATGAGTTTCGAGAGTCTCTCTACTCTCGGAGCCAGGTCATGGGTCAGGCTCGTCTGGTGCTTGACTGGTCAACCAGGCTGTTGCTGCTGGAGGCTCGCTGCCCCACATATCCATCACAGCCTGGTTGATCTGGCACTTGGTGAAGATACTTGTCCAGTCTCCTCCTGAAGGCTTCTACTCTTGTACCAGCCGTGTTTCTGATAACTTCTGGACCTTAAGGAAAATGAAACCTGAGAATATTCAAAACAAGAGATGACAAGCCAGTGATGATTTTCTTCAAGTCACTTGTTCTCTCTAGGTTGGAATATCACTAAACTATCGGCTCACTTCAAGGCAGAAAAAATTGCAGAGCCTTCACTGCTAGAATAAATTCAGCCAAATATCTGAACTACTGGGAATGCCTGAAGTCCACTGAACAGTACTCCTTGGAATGTAGGAGTTGGCGATACATCATAATTTATAATGTATTTTCGGTTTTCAAATCATAATTTATACCTGGAGAAATCTAGAAGAATTAGTTATAAATCTGCACAGAACTCATCCACATGAGAGCAAGAGCTTGTCAAACAGTGCAAAATACCTCCACTGAAAAGAAGAGATGCACTGAATACACTAAGGGAGAATTAAATAAATGTAAGGGGACCAGGAATGCTTAAAACGCACCCATCGTATATATATTGAATTACTAACAAATCCCTAGCTGTTGTCAAGAGGGAATTTGGTTAGTTCCTGATCAGCCAGGCTGTGATGCATACACTGGATTGCGTGTGGCTGTCACTTGGTATAGGACCAATCACCAGACATCACAGGCTGGCAGTAGGCAGGGCCATGAGAGTGGACCTAGCAGCGACTAGAGAAGAAGCGGGGCTAGGAGCTGTGAATCGACCCCTGGAACCACAAATAGGTGAGTACACCCGAAACCAACCATTTTGGCAGGTGTAAAAAAGTGTCCAAGACACTAACCCCAGGCAACACTAACACTGGATCATAAACCAGGCTTCCATAACGGCTCTCAACACGCATTCCAGCGTCACAACCCGTCAGTACCCCCGCCACTACACTCGCAGAAAACGGAGTGCGGTTCCAGGGAAGTTTTTAACTGATGGTTCCAGGGAACGTTGCCAATTCGTAAATGAGACTTCTCTTATTCCCCCCGGGATCCGAAGGTGAGACTTCTCTTATTCCCCCCGGGATCCAAAGGTGAGACTTCTCTTATTCCCCTCGGGATCCGAAGGTGAGACTTCTCTTATTCCCCCCGGGATCCGAAGGTGAGACTTCTCTTATTTCCCCCGGGATCCGAAGGTTATCCGAAGACAATTCCGAGGTGGGTTACCGCCCCCCCCCGCGATCCGGTCCCAGACTAGACCCCCACCCGGGAGGCTTGAGGAACCTATCAGCTTCTCTCTTGGGGTCTGTTGGAAATCTTCCCTACTAATACCTTTACCTTTGATATACCTTTGAAGAGTTTCGAGAGTTTATCTAAACAGTAATTTCATACGAGTAACTACAATATTTAAAGTAATGAAGTTTCTAGGTAAAAATAATAAAGTAATAAATACACAAATAACGACGACGTTTCGGTCCGATTTGGACCATTTATCTGGTGCAAGTCGGACCGAAACGTCGCCGTAAGTTTCTCTCTCCTATCACCTGGAGTTTACCTGGAGAGGGTTCCGGAGGTCAACGCCCCCGCGGCCCAGTCTGTGACCAGGCCTATGTCCGGGTTATTTGTGTAATGTCACAGTACCGTGACAAAAAGTCACAGTACTGTGACTTATTGTCCTTTAAAGTGACAAATTTTCTATCTATAAAATATTTAAAGCGACAATCTTCAAGGTTAGACAATATCCTCCTTAAGACAGTGACAAATGACTTAGTGCAGGCGACGTGTGTAACTGGGGGGAGGGGGGAGGGGGAGGGGGGGGTGAGACAAATTCGTGAAGAAAATTATGGATAATTAAGAAACGTAGAATTTCGCCTTTAAAGCAAAATTATATAATCACCTCAGTTTCCAAGAGGTAATGACACTTGTTGTTGTGGTGTAGTGGCACTCAAAGTGGTGTTTGACTGGCCCTCGGGGGCGGTGACCCCTCCCTGCACCGTCCTTCAGGTATCCTTCACACAGACCCTCTTCAGGTGGTGAAAAATATACCAATGAAGAGGTATTCGATAAGTGTAAAGGGACCAAGACTTTTCATTATCCTCCCTTCATGCCTTACCTTTGCCTTTGGCCCCTGGAACAAGTGTAGATGTTTTTAAAAAAGGGAAACTGGATCTGTACATACGTGATGTGTGAGATCAATCAGGCTGTGATGTAGGTCGGGTGGCCGCTAACAGCAACAGCCTGGTCGATCAACAGGAAGGTCCAAAACTGGACCTTCCTATTGATCGGAACATATTCCTTACGTTCAATGAGATGATCCTCCTATCTGTTGTGTCCAGTGCTCAGTTTGAGTTATTTTTCGACTGTGCACTAAAACTCTTTTATTAATTATCTACTTGTCTTGTACCGAGGCCCATATATATTCAAACAGGCCCGTATATATCCCAGCAACAACAGCCTGGCTGACCAGGCAAGCACCAGATGAACCTGGCCCATGGCGGGCTCAGAGTAGAGAAGCTCTCGAAACTCTTCAAAGGTATATCAAAGGTATGTCAAAGATATCTATACTAATGGTAATGTTTGAAGTACATTCAACTGTATTCCTTAGAAAGTAGGCGAGAAAGGTACATTATTTTCTACACCTGGGAAATCCTGAAGTGACTGGTGCCAAACCTGCACATCGAAATTACTCCATATAAGCACAAGACACTTGTCAGACATTGCAGAGTATCTCCAATTAAAGGCAGGCGTGACACGAGTCAAGTAAGAACTAGATAAGTGTCAGAGGTCCCCGACTCTTCAACTCCCTCCCTCCATGCATAAAGGGAATAACTAATAAACAAACTTCTGGCTGTTTTCAAAAGGGAACTTGACAAGTTCCTCACATCAGTTACTGACCAGCGAGGCTGTGGTTCGAACGCTGGACTGTGCGCGGCCAGCAGTAATAGCCTGGTTGATCAGACCTTGATCCACTAGGACGCCTACTCGCGCCTGATTAAGACACATGTGCAACAATGTCTTATTCATCAATTTCTCGGTATTTTATACAGTTTTCAACATGATTGTTGGTCTGTCTCCTGAGAAAACATCTGCCACCGAGATTCACACCCTGGTGAAGCATATATCCCTTTGTATATATGTTGGTAGAATTACCGACAATATGTAAAGTAAAAGGACACAAGTGCAACTAATGTGACATTTTATTGTGGCAATGTTTCCCTCTCCGGGCTTGACAAAACTCCTGGAGAGCGAAACGTTGCCACAAAAAAATGCCACATAAGTTGCACTTGTGTCCTTTTACTTTGCGTATATCCCTTTTGATGAGTTTCCAGAGTTTTTCTACTACTAGAGCCAAGTTCCTCTGGTCTTTGCCTGGTCAACCAGGCTGTTACTGTTGGTGTCCCGCAGCCCCACATATCTTTGATCTTTCTTTTAGGAACATTGATCTTTGATCCTACCTGGCTACCTGCAGGGTATTCCGGGAATCAACGCCTCCGCGGTCCGGTTTACGACCAGGCCTCCCGGTGGATCAGGGCCTGATCAACCAAGCTATTACTGCTGGCCGCACGTAGTCCAACGTATGAACCACAGTCCGGCTGATCCGGCACGGACTTTAAAGTATCTGTCCAGCTCCCTTTTGAAGACAGCCAGGGACCTATTAGTAATTCCCCTGGATTCAAACCCCACCCGTTCCGCGGTTTGTTCGCAATCCCATTACTACGATTTAGAGAACCTAAATCTTTTTCTTTGACAGATCCTATATGTTTCTGTAGACAGCTTCACCTCGTGCTGGTGCAGCTGAGACGTACTCAGCAGGACTGTCTCCCAAGCTATGTCTGATATCTGTCCCAGTCAATTATCTGATTGTTGAAGTTAAATATACTGGACATCTCTTCACGCTGGTTATATTACAGGTTTTCTGTACATGTATTCATGCTTCTCTATACCTTAGTAAGGTTGTGGTAGTAATATACTGCATCTGAGAGAGTGATGTAAAGTGGTGAGGGGGAATAAAGCCGAGAGTGATAGCCGAAGAACGTTTCCGGGGGTCAAAGCCCCCCAAGGCATGGTCTGGGACCTCCTGGTCCTAGACCAGGCCTCCTGATCTCAGACCAGGCCTTCTGGTCTCAGACCAGATTTCCTAGCCCCAGACCAGACCTCCAGGTCCCAGACCAGGCCTTCTGGTCCCAAACTGGACCTCCTGGTCTCAGACCAGACCTCCTGGTCACAGACCAGGCCTCCTGGTCGTACAAAGAGCGTAAGAAATTCAGGGAGGCAGAGAGAGGAAACTTAAAAAGGGGTGTTAAGTAGGAAGGGGGATGTAGTTAGGGAATGTAAAGTAAGACAGCGTAAAGTAGAAGGGGCGTAGAGAGAAGGCATAAAGTAGGAAGTGCAGCACAGAGACGGGAGACGTAGAGAATAAGGAGGAAAAAGTAGAGAGAATTACAGTACACAAATTAGGAACGGTAGTGCAAAGCAAGAAAAAGGATATAAAGTAGCCAGCTTGTGGTTCGTACGGTGGACTGCTTGCGATCAACAGTAACAAGCTGGTTGATCATGCCTTAATACACCAGAAGGCCTGGTCTGGGACTGGGCTGCGGGGGCGCTGATCCCCTGAAACCTTCTTCAGGTATCCTTCAGGGAGGAGGGTGTAAAGAAAGGAGGAAAATATAAAGCAGAAAGGGGGTGGTAAGTAGGAAGGGTGATTTATGAATCAAGGGTAGCACTGAGGTAGAGGAGGAGGTTAAGAATCAAGGGTAGCACTGAGGTAGAGGAGGAGGTTAAGAATCAAGGGTAGCACTGAGGTAGAGGAGGAGGTTAAGAATCAAGGGTAGCACTGAGGTAGAGGAGGAGGTTAAGAATCAAGGGTAGCACTGAGGTAGAGGAGGAGGTTAAGAATCAAGGGTAGCACTGAGGTAGAGGAGGAGGTTAAGAATCAAGGGTAGCACTGAGGTAGAGGAGGAGGTTAAGAATCAAGGGTAGCACTGAGGTAGAGGAGGAGGTTAAGAATCAAGGGTAGCACTGAGGTAGAGGAGGAGGTTAAGAATCAAGGGTAGCACTGAGGTAGAGGAGGAGGTTAAGAATCAAGGGTAGCACTGAGGTAGAGGAGGAGGTTAAGAATCAAGGGTAGCACTGAGGGAGAGGAGGAGGTTAAGAATCAAGGGTAGCACTGAGGTAGAGGAGGAGGTTAAGAATCAAGGGTAGCACTGAGGTAGAGGAGGAGGTTAAGAATCAAGGGTAGCACTGAGGGAGAGGAGGAGGTTAAGAATCAAGGGTAGCACTGAGGTAGAGGAGGAGGAGGTTAAGAATCAAGTGTAGCACTGAGGTAGACGAGGAGGTTAAGAATCAAGGGTAGCACTGAGGTAGAGGAGGAGGTTAAGAATCAAGGGAAGCACTGAGGTAGAGGAGGAGGTTAAGAATCAAGGGTAGCACTGAGGGAGAGGAGGAGGTTAAGAATCAAGGGTAGCACTGAGGTAGAGGAGGAGGAGGTTAAGAATCAAGGGTAGCACTGAGGTAGAGGAGGAGGTTAAGAATCAAGGGTAGCACTGAGGTAGAGGAGGAGGTTAAGAATCAAGGTTAGCACTGAGGTAGACGAAGAGGTTAAGAATCAAGGTTAGCACTGAGGTAGACGAGGAGGTTAAGAATCAAGGGTAGCACTGAGGTAGAGGAGGAGGTTAAGAATCAAGGGTAGCACTGAGGTAGATAAGGAAGTTAAGAATCAAGGGTAGCACTGAGGTAGAGGAGGAGGTTAAGAATCAAGGGTAGCACTGAGGTAGAGGAGGAGGTTAAGAATCAAAGGTAGCACTGAGGTAGAGGAGGAGGTTAAGAATCAAGGGTAGCACTGAGGTAGAGGAGGAGGAGGTTAAGAATCAAGGGTAGCACTGAGGTAGAGGAGGAGGTTAAGAATCAAGGGTAGCACTGAGGTAGATAAGGAAGTTAAGAATCAAGGGTAGCACTGAGGTAGAGGAGGAGGTTAAGAATCAAGGGTAGCACTGAGGTAGATAAGGAAGTTAAGAATCAAGGGTAGCACTGAGGTAGAGGAGGAGGTTAAGAATCAAGGGTAGCACTGAGGTAGAGGAGGAGGTTAAGAATCAAGGGTAGCACTGAGGTAGATAAGGTAGTTAAGAATCAAGGGTAGCACTGAGGTAGAGGAGGAGGTTAAGAATCAAGGGTAGCACTGAGGTAGATAAGGAAGTTAAGAATCAAGGGTAGCACTGAGGTAGAGGAGGAGGTTAAGAATCAAGGGTAGCACTGAGGTAGAGGAGGAGGTTAAGAATCAAAGGTAGCACTGAGGTAGAGGAGGAGGTTAAGAATCAAGGGTAGCACTGAGGTAGAGGAGGAGGTTAAGAATCAAGGGTAGCACTGAGGTAGAGGAGGAGGTTAAGAATCAAGGGTAGCACTGAGGTAGAGGAGGAGGAGGTTAAGAATCAAGGGTAGCACTGAGGTAGAGGAGGAGGTTAAGAGTCAAGGGTAGCACTGAGGTAGAGGAGGAGGAGGTTAAGAATCAAGGGTAGCACTGAGGTAGAGGAGGAGGATAAGAATCAAGGGTAGCACTGAGGTAGACGAGGAGGTTAAGAATCAAGGGTAGCACTGAGGTAGAGGAGGAGGTTAAGAATCAAGGGTAGCACTGAGGTAGAGAAGGAGGTTAAGAATCAAGGGTAGCACTGAGGTAGAGGAGAAGGTTAAGAATCAAGGGTAGCACTGAGGTAGACGAGGAGGTTAAGAATCAAGGGTAGCACTGAGGTAGAGGAGGAGGTTAAGAATCAAGGGTAGCACTGAGGTAGACGAGGAGGTTAAGAATCAAGGGTAGCACTGAGGTAGAGGAGAAGGTTAAGAATCAAGGGTAGCACTGAGGTAGACGAGGAGGTTAAGAATCAAGGGTAGCACTGAGGTAGAGGAGGAGGTTAAGAATCAAGGGTAGCACTGAGGTAGACGAGGAGGTTAAGAATCAAGGGTAGCAATGAGGTAGAGGAGGAGTTAAGAATCAAGAGTAGCACTGAGGTAGACGAGGAGGTTAAGAATCAAGGGTAGCACTGAGGTAGAGGAGGAGGTTAAGAAACAAGGGCAGCACTGAGGTAGAGGAGGAGGTTAAGAAACAAGGGTAGCACTGAGGTAGAGGAGGAGGTTAAGAATCAAGGGTAGCACTGAGGTAGAGGAGGAGGTTAAGAATCAAGGGTAGCACTGAGGTAGAGGAGGAGGTTAAGAAACAAGGGTAGCACTGAGGTAGACGAGGAGGTTAAGAATCAAGGGTAGCACTGAGGTAGAGGAGGAGGTTAAGAATCAAGGGTAGCACTGAGGTAGAGGAGGAGGTTAAGAATCAAGGGTAGCACTGAGGTAGAGGAGGAGGTTAAGAAACAAGGGTAGCACTGAGGTAGAGGAGGAGGTTAAGAATCAAGGGTAGCACTGAGGTAGAGGAGGAGGTTAAGAATCAAGGGCAGCACTGAGGTAGAGGAGGAGGTTAAGAATCAAGGGTAGCACTGAGGTAGAGGAGGAGGTTAAGAAACAAGGGTAGCACTGAGGTAGACGAGGAGGTTAAGAATCAAGGGTAGCACTGAGGTAGAGGAGGAGGTTAAAAATCAAGGGCAGCACTGAGGTAGAACAGTAGTAGGAGTTAAGAATCAAGGGTAGCACTGAGGCAGAACAGTAGTAGAAGGTTAAGAATCAAGGGTAGCACTGAGGCAGAACAGTAGTAGGAGGTTAAGAATCAAGGGTAGCACTGAGGCAGAACAGTAGTAGGAGGTTAAGAATCAAGGGTAGCACTGAGGCAGAACAGGAGTAGAAGGTTAAGAATCAAGGGTAACACTGAGGCAGAATAGTAGTAGGAGGTTAAGAATCAAGGGTAACACTGAGGCAGAATAGTAGTAGGAGGTTAAGAATCAAGGGTAGCACTGAGGCAGAACAGGAGTAGAAGGTTAAGAATCAAGGGTAACACTGAGGCAGAATAGTAGTAGGAGGTTAAGAATCAAGGGTAGCACTGAGGCAGAACAGTAGTAGGTTAAAAATCAAGGGTAGCACTGAGGCAGAACAGGAGTAGGATGTTAAGAATCAAGGGTAACACTGAGGCAGAACAGTAGTAGAAGGTTAAGAATCAAGGAAGTAGTAATGTCTGAGGATCTTACTTTCAAGGATCACAACAGTGCCACGATCACAAGTGCAAAGAAAATGATAGGATGGATAATGAGAACGTTCAAAACGAGAGATGCCAAGCCAATGATGATCCTTTTCAAATCACTTGTTCTCTCTAGGCTGGAATACTGCTGTACATTAACATCTCCATTCAAAGCAGGTGAAATTGCAGATCTAGAGAATGTACAGAGATCCTTTACTGCACGTATAAGTTCTGTCAAGCACCTTAACTACTGGGAATGCTTGGAAGCACTTGACTTGTACTCGTTGGAACGCAGGAGGGAGAGATATATCATAATCTACACTTGGAAAATCTTGGTAGGAATGGTCCCAAATCTGCACACAGAAATCACTCCCTACGAAAGTAAAAGACTGGGCAGGCGATGCAAAATGCCCCCAATTAAAAGTAGGGGCGCCATTGGTACACTAAGGGAAAACACCATAAGTGTCCGGGGCCCAAGACTGTTCAACAGCCTCCCATCAAGCATTAGGGGAATTGCCAATAAACCCCTGGCTGCCTTCAAGAGAGAGCTGGACAGATACCTAAAGTCAGTGTCGGATCAGCCGGGCTGTGGCTCGTACGTTGGACTGCATGCGGCCAGCAGTAACAGCCTAGTTGATCAGGCCCTGATCCATCGGGAGGCCTGGTCATGGACCGGGCCGCGGGGGCGTTGATCCCCGGAATAACCTCCAGGTAACCTCCAGGTAAGGGTAGCACTGAGGCAGAACAGTAGTAGGAGGCTAAGAATCAAGGGCAGCACTGAGGCAGAACAGTAGTAGGAGGTTAAGAATCAAGGGTAGCACTGAGGCAGAACAGTAGCAGAAGGTTAAGAATCAAGGGCAGCACTGAGGCAGAACAGTAGTAGGAGGTTAAGAATCAAGGGTAGCACTGAGGCAGAACAGTAGTAGGAGGCTAAGAATCAAGGGCAGCACTGAGGCAGAACAGTAGTAGGAGGTTAAGAATCAAGGGTAGCACTGAGGCAGAACAGTAGTAGAAGGTTAAGAATCAAGGGCAGCACTGAGGCAGAACAGTAGTAGGAGGTTAAGAATCAAGGGTAACACTGAGGCAGAACAGTAGTAGGAGGTTAAGAATCAAGGGTAGCACTGAGGCAGAACAGTAGTAGAAGGTTAAGAATCAATGGTAGCACTGAGGCAGAACAGTAGTAGAAGGTTAAGAATCAAGGGTAGCACTGAGGCAGAACAGTAGTAGAAGGTTAAGAATCAAGGGTAGCACTGAGGCAGAACAGTAGTAGAAGGTTAAGAATCAAGGGTAGCACTGAGGCAGAACAGTAGTAGGAGGCTAAGAATCAAGGGTAACACTGAGGCAGAACAGTAGTAGAAGGTTAAGAATCAAGGCTAACACTGAGGCAGAGCAGTAGTAGGAGGTTAAGAATCAAGGGTAGCACTGAGGCAGAACAGTAGTAGAAGGTTAAGAATCAAGGGTAACACTGAGGCAGAACAGTAGAAGGAGGTTAAGAATCAAGGGTAGCACTGAGGCAGAACAGTAGTAGGAGGTTAAGAATCAAGGGTAGCACTGAGGCAGAACAGTAGCAGAAGGTTAAGAATCAAGGGTAGCACTGAGGCAGAACAGTAGTAGAAGGTTAAGAATCAAAGGTAGCACTGAGGCAGAACAGTAGTAGGAGGCTAAGAATCAAGGGTAGCACTGAGGCAGAACAGTAGTAGAAGGTTAAGAATCAAAGGTAGCACTGAGGCAGAACAGTAGTAGGAGGTTAAGAATCAAGGGTAGCACTGAGGCAGAACAGTAGTAGAAGGTTAAGAATCAAGGGTAGCACTAAGGCAGAACAGTAGCAGAAGGTTAAGAATCAAGGGTAGCACTAAGGCAGAACAGTAGTAGGAGGTTAAGAATCAAGGGTAGCACTGAGGCAGAACAGTAGCAGAAGGTTAAGAATCAAGGGTAGCACTGAGGCAGAACAGTAGCAGAAGGTTAAGAATCAAGGGTAGCACTAAGGCAGAACAGTAGTAGGAGGTTAAGAATCAAGGGTAGCACTGAGGCAGAACAGTAGTAGAAGGTTAAGAATCAAGGGTAGCACTGAGGCAGAACAGTAGTAGAAGGTTAAGAATCAAGGGTAGCACTGAGGCAGAACAGTAGTAGGAGGTTAAGAATCAAGGGTAGCACTGAGGCAGAACAGTAGTAGAAGGTTAAGAATCAAGGGTAGCACTGAGGCAGAACAGTAGTAGGAGGTTAAGAATCAAGGGTAGCACTGAGGCAGAACAGTAGTAGAAGGTTAAGAATCAAGGGTAGCACTGAGGCAGAACAGTAGTAGAAGGTTAAGAATCAAGGGTAGCACTGAGGCAGAACAGTAGTAGAAGGTTAAGAATCAAGGGTAGCACTGAGGCAGAACAGTAGTAGATGGTTAAGAATCAAGGGTAGCACTGAGGCAGAACAGTAGTAGATGGTTAAGAATCAAGGGTAGCACTGAGGCAGAACAGTAGTAGATGGTTAAGAATCAAGGGTAGCACTGAGGCAGAACAGTAGTAGAAGGTTAAGAATCAAGGGTAGCACTGAGGCAGAACAGTAGTAGAAGGTTAAGAATCAAAGGTAGCACTGAGGCAGAACAGTAGTAGAAGGTTAAGAATCAAGGGCAGCACTGAGGCAGAACAGTAGTAGAAGGTTAAGAATCAAGGGTAGCACTGAGGCAGAACAGTAGCAGAAGGTTAAGAATCAAAGGTAGCACTGAGGCAGAACAGTAGTAGAAGGTTAAGAATCAAGGGTAGCACTGAGGCAGAACAGTAGTAGAAGGTTAAGAATCAAGGGTAGCACTGAGGCAGAACAGTAGCAGAAGGTTAAGAATCAAAGGTAGCACTGAGGCAGAACAGTAGTAGAAGGTTAAGAATCAAGGGCAGCACTGAGGCAGCACTGAGGGAGCCACCAACAACAGTGGAATACAGTCACTAAGAAAACACAAGATACCAGCACCATTCATAAACAAGGTGGAGAGCAATTCAATAAGAGGAGCCGTGCGTCTGCCTCCTACAAACTAAACTCATTATCAAGCCACAATAGACGATAAATTAAGGCTCATTCAAAGCCATAATAACAATAATTTAATATTAATAATGGACCCCCAAAACGTGGACTGCGATGTTTTTTTGCAATCATTTATAAAGGAACTTCAAAGGTCTTTATTCGTAGTCGAAGAGGATAATAATTAAACGCCAAACAGTAGTGATTAAGAACAACAGGAGAAAATACTCTTGTGTATATACCGTTATAAATCATCTCTAAAATTATTCAACGAATGTCAGGGTATAAATTATATTAGCTGGAGAGTAGAACTTCAGAAATATGTTTTTCTCCTCTTGGAAATCGTAGGAGTAACAGAAGTATCAAAGCAGTAAGAAAAGATCTTAGTTTAAATCCTTCTTTCCAAGTGAAGGTTGTTTTGTACATGTTCAAGTTTATTCCAACATGATACGATCTTGATACAGTAATGGGCGACACCGGAGTACATGTTGAAAGCCCATGATTAAATAGGTACCTGAGTGTTAGTCGACTGGTGTGGGTGGTATCACGGGGACAAAACTTACCTAGTTTGCCCGAAATGCTCCGCATAACAAGGGACTTCTATATAGTTTGTCACTGATGTCAACTAGTCATGTATACGTTGTACATGTACTTGTAGAAATAAAGATTATGGTCATGAGGAGCATTTTGGGCAGCAACTGTGATGTTTGAGATTTGTTTCTTTCACACATCGTCACTCCCCCACAAACATCTTGGAACTGATGCCACTGACTCAATTTTCAAGAAGAAATTGGATGATCTGAGAAAGATGGAACAATGAATAGGCAATGTTGACACCCACGATGCCTTGTACCTCCTCTAAAATGCCAGGGAGGAAAATCTAGTGAAGTTATACTCTCCAGATATTACCGAGAACTACTGTAAGTCGCCAAAAAAAAAACTGAGAATCTCCATTCCTTGTTTACGTTCGTCAACTTGGCAGACTTTCAAGTCACTCTTGTATAAACTTTAATATCCAGTCTTACCTTTGGTCTAACTCATTCGTTGTATTTCCTTTAAATTTACGTTGTTAAGCGCTAAGAATGGTGGTGGGGTAAGTAGGTATGATCCGAAGGGAGGGATAGCTCCAATTCCTTGGATCAAGAGTCCTTAATAAGTACTAAGGCACCCTATGATTTTAGTCAGCTTTACAAAGTCAAACTTGCAATTTACTGTAACTCTTAAGAGCTCCTCAAAGTGTACTTCCTGGAATGAACACGAGCAACAAACATCACAGAACATTCCTGTAAAATCCTGGAAGGACTTAGAGATACTCTGGGCGAAACGAGCTCGATAAAGGATCGTAGATAAATGGTTCACAGAACCAACAAGTTGATAAATTAAACACTGACACGTTTCGCCACACAGTGGCTTCCTCAGTCCTATACAAAGAAGAATGGTGAAGCTCAGAAGGAGTTTGAGGTAATCAGTCCCTCAGCCTGGAGTCGAGGTAATCAGTCCCTCAGCCTGGAGTCGAGGTAATCAGTCCCTCAGCCTGGAGTCGAGGTAATCAGTCCCTCAGCCTGGAGTCGAGGTAATCAGTCCCTCAGCCTGGAGTCGAGGTAATCAGTCTCTCAGCCTGGAGTCGAGGTAATCAGTCCATCAAACTTAAAAAGACTGATGGACTGATTACATGTGGATCCTGTTTCCACGGTTGTTTCAGCACTAACCCATCCTATTTCCAGCACCATATAACAAACTTGATGAGTTCCCAGAGCCCGGCCATGGGTCAGGCTTGTTTGGTGCTTGCCTGATCAACCAGGCTGTTGCTGCTGGTGCCCCGCTGACCCACCACAGCCTGGTTGATTTGCCACCCCCACTTCAACTTCTTGTCAATACTTACTCAGCTCTCACAACCGCTACACCCTATTTTTTAACATCAATTTACCCTGTTTTTAACACCAATTCACCTTATATTAGCACCAACTTATCTAATTTTTTACAATTAACCCCATTTCTAATTAGATATTTTTGTCGGTAATACACAGCAACATTTGTTACCAACTTCTCTGACCAAGAATCTGTCTAATTACCTCTGGAATTTCCAATCAGGGCGTACAAAGGTAGGTATTATGGGCAGGTCAGAGCTGGTGGAGAGGCAGAGGAGTATACTTTGGCGTAACCAGCGTAAGGCTCAGGCTTGTTACGCAGCTGGGTGTACTCTTCTGACGCAGGTAGAGGCACTGCTGAAGGTTACCTGAAGATAAGTGTCTGGGTCACCACCGCTGCGGGCCGGTCCCAGACGAAGCCTCCTAGTTGATGGCCTGATCACATTAGGCTGTTGGTGCTAGCATATTCTATATTATATGTCGGTACATCCACTCGCTATCCCAGTCACCAACCTGCACTAACTCATCCAGATGTACTGACACTTCAGGCACAGTTTCAAGAGAAGGTATGACAAAGCCCCGGTGTCAAAAAAACAGCAATTCCAATTCATGATTCAGGAATCGTCGGTCTCCCTGGCCTGGTCCTAAATCAAGTCTCTTGGGTAACAGTCAGTCAAGGTGTTGGTGGTCATGGCACGTAGTCTGATGTACACTGTATGAGTACAATACAAGGGCATAAATATGGGTAGCGGATTAATGCATATCCATGAACTAGACGTATGTCGGGAGCTGCGTAAACCGAGAAAGGTATCCCCGTATTGCATAACCCCAGCCCCCTCCACCTCAACACAGGCGAAAAGATTAATGCAGTGAGGCAATAGCTGGTATATGCAAGTTATCTGATGAATAAAAGTGGTAAGTTAGGATATTACGGCTCAAAATTCAGAGCTTTCTCTAAGAAAAAAACAACTTTGTAGCTAAACCAAGAATAACTTCTCTTGTTATCTCCGAGGGACCAATATCATAAAACACACCAGCACATCAAGTTTGAAGCCAGTCTAAACATGAAACCTCTCACAGGTATGTCACAGGTAAGAGTCTAAGACTTTTCAACAGCCTTCATGTATAAGAAAAATTTGGGAGGGAAACAAAAGTATTCAGTGAAGAGCCCAACAGTTTCTGATCAGCCAGGCTGTGGTGTTTATGCCGGAGCATGGGTTGCTAGCACCAACAACCTGAGGAGGCACTAGCGTGAAAGCCGCGGGAGAGATTATCACCCGATCAAGACACGAAGTAGACAGAACTAACCCAGTTAACCTACAGTCAATCCCATTAATCAAACAATTTACACAGTCAGTCCCATTAACTGAATCATTTATACAGTTAATCCCATTAATCGAACCATTTACACAGTCAATCCCATTAATCGACCCATTTATACAGTCAATCCCATTAATCGAACCATTTATAATCAATCCCATTAATCGAACCATTTACACAGTCAATCCCAATAACTGAATCATTTATACAGTTAATCCCATTAATCGAACCATTTATACAGTTAATCCCATTAATCGAACCATTTATACAGTCAATCCCATTAATCGAACCATTTATACAGTCAATCCCATTAATCGAACCATTTATACAGTCAATCCCATTAATCGAACCATTTATACAGTCAATCCCGGAAGAAACAGAGCCAGTCATTAACGAACATCGGTACAGTGCCGAAACAACTCGTTGCCAGTGGCATACCCGTGACCAGTCACGAGAGTTGTTCCAGCCTCAGATCTCCTTGCTGCATTCTGATCAACCAGGCTGTTGCTGCTCAATTTGATTATGCACGAAAGTCATTCAGGGGGCTGTTTCCCCGAGACTTCAGGACTCCCCTTACCTAAATAGTCAACCGGGAGTCCTGGAGCTGGTGAAGTGCTCTTGATCCAATGGACTGGAGCTACTCTCTGCTTCCTTGGATCAAACGTGATTACCACTCATTCTTCAGCAGCAGTATTACTCTTATGGGATTAACACTAACCCATAATAATAATAGTAATAATAACAATAATAATAGTAATAATAATAATAATAATAATAATAATAATAATAGTAATAATAGTAATAATAACAATAATAATAGTAATAATAGTAATAATAATAATAATAATAATAATAATAATAATAACAATAATAATAGTAGTAATAGTAGTAATAATAGTAATAATAACAATAATAATAATAATAACAATAATAATAATAATAATAACAATAATAATAGTAGTAATAGCAGTAATAATAGTAATAATAACAATAATAATAATAACAATAATAATAATAATAATAATAACAATAATAATAATAATAATAATAATAATAATAATAACAATAATAATAATAATAATAATAATAATAATAACAATAATAATAGTAGTAATAATAGTAATAATAACAATAATAATAATAATAATAATAATAATAATAATAATAATAATAACAATAATAATAATAATAATAATAATAATAATAATAATAACAATAATAATACCTGGAGTTTACCTGGAGAGAGTTTCGGGGGTCAATGCCCCCGCGGCCCGGTCTGTGACCAGGCCTCCTGGTGGATCAGCGCCTGATCAACCAGGCTGTTGCTGCTGGCTGCACGCAAACCAACGTACGAGCCACAGCCCGGCTGATCAGGAACTGACTTTATGTGCTTATCCAGTGCCAGCTTGAAGACTGCCAGGGGTCTGTTGGTAATCCCCCTTATGTGTGCTGGGAGGCAGTTGAATAGTCTCGGGCCCCTGACACTTATTGTATGGTCTCTTAACGTGCTAGTGACACCCCTGCTTTTCATTGGGGGGATGGTGCATCGTCTGCCAAGTCTTTTGCTTTCGTAGTGAGTGATTTTCGTGTGCAAGTTCGGTACTAGTCCCTCTAGGATTTTCCAGGTGTATATAATCATGTATCTCTCCCTCCTGCGTTCCAGGGAATACAGGTTTAGAAACCTCAAGCGCTCCCAGTAATTGAGGTGTTTTATCTCCGTTATGCGCGCCGTGAAAGTTCTCTGTACATTTTCTAGGTCGGCAATTTCACCTGCCTTGAAAGGTGCTGTTAGAGTGCAGCAATATTCCAGCCTAGATAGAACAAGTGACCTGAAGAGTGTCATCATGGGCTTGGCCTCCCTAGTTTTGAAGGTTCTCATTATCCATCCTGTCATTTTTCTAGCAGATGCGATTGATACAATGTTATGGTCCTTGAAGGTGAGATCCTCCGACATGATCACTCCCAGGTCTTTGACGTTGGTGTTTCGCTCTATTTTGTGGCCAGAATTTGTTTTGTACTCTGATGAAGATTTAATTTCCTCATGTTTACCATATCTGAGTAATTGAAATTTCTCATCGTTGAACTTCATATTGTTTTCTGCAGCCCACTGAAAGATTGGGTTGATGTCCGCCTGGAGCCTTGCAGTGTCTGCAATGGAAGACACTGTCATGCAGATTCGGGTGTCATCTGCAAAGGAAGACACGGTGCTGTGGCTGACATCCTTGTCTATGTCGGATATGAGGATGAGGAACAAGATGGGAGCTAGTACTGTGCCTTGTGGAACAGAGCTTTTCACCGTAGCTGCCTCGGACTTTACTCTGTTGACGACTACTCTCTGTGTTCTGTTAGTGAGGAAATTATAGATCCATCGACCGACTTTTCCTGTTATTCCTTTAGCACGCATTTTGTGCGCTATTACGCCATGGTCACACTTGTCGAAGGCTTTTGCAAAGTCTGTATATATTACATCTGCATTCTTTTTGTCTTCTAGTGCATTTAGAACCTTGTCGTAGTGATCCAGTAGTTGAGACAGACAGGAGCGACCTGTTCTAAACCCATGTTGCCCTGGGTTGTGTAACTGATGGGTTTCTAGATGGGTGGTGATCTTGCTTCTTAGGACCCTTTCAAAGATTTTTATGATATGGGATGTTAGTGCTATTGGTCTGTAGTTCTTTGCTGTTGCTTTACTGCCCCCTTTGTGGAGTGGGGCTATGTCTGTTGTTTTTAGTAACTGAGGGACGACCCCCGTGTCCATGCTCCCTCTCCATAGGATGGAAAAGGCTCGTGATAGGGGCTTCTTGCAGTTCTTGATGAACACAGAGTTCCATGAGTCTGGCCCTGGGGCAGAGTGCATGGGCATGTCATTTATCGCCTGTTCGAAGTCATTTGGCGTCAGGATAACATCGGATAGGCTTGTGTTAATCAAATTTTGTGGCTCTCTCATAAAAAATTCATTTTGATCTTCGACTCTCAGTCTGGTTAGCGGCTTGCTAAAAACTGAGTCATATTGGGACTTGAGTAGCTCACTCATTTCCTTGCTGTCATCTGTGTAGGACCCATCTTGTTTAAGTAGGGGCCCAATACTGGGCGTTGTTCTCGATTTTGATTTGGCATAGGAGAAGAAATACTTTGGGTTTCTTTCGATTTCATTTATAGCTTTTAGTTCTTCCCGCGATTCCTGACTCCTAAAGGATTCTTTTAGCTTAAGTTCGATGCTTGCTATTTCTCTGACCAGTGTCTCCCTGCGCATTTCAGATATATTGACCTCTTTTAGCCGCTCTGTTATTCTTTTCCGTCGCCTGTAAAGGGAGCGCCTGTCTCTTTCTATTTTACATCTACTCCTCCTTTTTCTTAGAGGAATAAGCCTTGTGCATACATCGAGTGCCACCGAGTTAATCTGTTCAAGGCATAAGTTTGGGTCTGTGTTGCTTAGTATATCTTCCCAGCTTATATCGGTTAGGACTTGGTTTACTTGGTCCCACTTTATGTTTTTGTTATTGAAGTTGAATTTGGTGAATGCTCCCTCGTGACTAGTCTCATTTTGTCGGTCTGGGGCTCCTCGCATACATGTCTGAACCTCAATTATGTTGTGATCTGAGTATATTGTTTTTGATATGGTGACATTTCTTATCAGATCATCATTGTTAGTGAATATGAGGTCTAGTGTATTCTCCAGTCTAGTAGGCTCTATTATTTGCTGGTTTAAATTGAATTTTGTGCAGAGATTTAAAAGCTCGTGTGAGTGTGAGTTTTCATCAGAGCTGCCTCCTGGTGTTATTACTGCAACAATATTATTTGCTATATTCCTCCATTTTAGGTGCCTTAAGTTGAAATCCCCCAGGAGCAAGATGTTGGGTGCAGGAGCTGGAAGATTTTCCAGACAGTGGTCAATTTTTAACAGCTGTTCCTGGAATTGCTGGGATGTTGCATCCGGAGGCTTGTAGACTACCACAATGACTAGGTTTTGGTTCTCGACCTTTACTGCTAAAACTTCCACTACGTCATTTGAGGCATTAAGCAGTTCTGTGCAAACAAGTGACTCTGCAATGTACAGGCCAAATAATAATAATAATAATAATAATAATAATAATAATAATAATAACAACAATAATAATAATAATAATAATAATAATAATAATAATAATAATAATAATAACAATAATAATAAAAACAATAATAATAACAATAATAATAATAACAATAATAATAATAACAATAATAATAATAATAACAATAATAATAATAATAATAATAATAATAATAATAATAATAATAATAATAATAATAATAATGTGCACATCGGTGGGTGTACAAAACCAAAACAAAAGAACTTCAGACGAGACAAACAACTGTTGAAAATCAATAATATATATAATTCCTAACAGGGCCTCCAAAAAAAGCGAACTCCAAATACAGAACTTTCAAAGCATTAAATATACCACATATAAAAAAAAGATCCATTTTATTGCATATCAAGACAAACTAACACAATCAAATTATATAATCGAAAACTCAATTGTTTTCAGAAATATTACGAAGAAAACGTTAATATTTTCTTGCTCAAAAAAATACCACCAGTAAATATTAAAAGTTTTAAAAGTTCAATTTGAAGTAATAAGAGAAACAACGTGGTAGGGAAGATTTTTTTTTTTAAGTTCACGTCAAGTTTCATTTTGGCAGGATGAATATATAGGGCAAAAATTGTGATAAATTATTCAGATGAGAGAGAGAGAGAGAGAGAGAGAGAGAGAGAGAGAGAGAGAGAGAGAGAGAGAGAGAGAGAGAGAGAGAGAGAGAGAGAGAGAGAGAGAGAGAGAGAGAGAAAGTGAAGGGGAGGATGGATTAAAACCACCATTTATACCTGGAGGTTACCTGGAGGTTATTCCGGGGATCAACGCCCCCGCGGCCCGGTCCATGACCAGGCCTCCCGATGGATCAGGGCCTGATCAACTAGGCTGTTACTGCTGGCCGCACGCAGTCCGACGTACGAGCCACAGCCCGGCTGATCCGGCACTGACTTTAGGTATCTGTCCAGCTCTCTCTTGAAGGCAGCCAGGGGTTTATTGGCAATTCCCCTAATGCTTGATGGGAGGCTGTTGAACAGTTTTGGGCCCCGGACACTTATGGTGTTTTCTCTTAGTGTACCAATGGCGCCCCTACTTTTTATTGGCGGCATTTTGCATCGCCTGCCCAGTCTTTTACTTTCGTAGGGAGTGATTTCTGTGTGCAGATTTGGGACCATTCCCTCCAAGATTTTCCAAGTGTAGATTATGAGCTAGTTCCTAGGACCACTAGAGCACCTCCCAACATTCAACATTGTCTCTTCACGTATTCACCCAAGCTCTCCAAACTGACTGATTACCTGGAGAGAGAGAGAGTTATGGGGGTCAACGCCCCCGCGGCCCGGTCCATGACAAGGCTTCATGACTGACTTAATTTCCTCCACATTTAACTACTGATTCTCGTGATAGCGCCCGATACTGACCTAAGGAAAAAGGACCAACACCCCCCATCCCAACATGGATTCACAACAGGAAGGTCGTGCCTGTGATACATATTACGTTATTAAGACAATTCTTGAGGCTCTGGAAGAAAACCAAAACAGTTTACATGATGTGATATACCTATGAAATATGCTTAATAAATTTTTATTATTATTATCACACTGGCCGATTCCCACCAAGGCAGGGTGGCCCGAAAAAGAAAAACTTTCACCATCATTCACTCCATCACTGTCTTGCCAGAAGGGTGCTTTACACTACAGTTTTTAAACTGCAACATTAACACCCCTCCTTTAATAAATATACCTACTAATATACCTCATCCTCAGAGAAGACAATAAACGTACCTCGGGGAAAACTCAAGGTTCTCCCCGGAGTTGTTTGAATATATATATTAATAAGTCCATTAACTCATTTCATAGGCTAATAAGGAAAGTTGATCCCATGGAGTCTAGGGATCCTATGGAGGCTAGGGATCCTATGGAGGCTAGGGATCCTATGGAGGCTAGGGATCCCACGGAGAATAGGGATCCCATTGTGGCTAGGGACCCCATGGAGTCTAGGGATCCCGTGGAGTCTAGGGATCCCATGGAATCTCGGGATCCCATGGAGACTAGGGATCTCATGGAGGCTAGGGATCCCATGGAGGCTAGAGATTCCATGGAGACTAGGGATCCCATGGAGACTAGGGATCCCTCACAGGATAGAGATCTTGGGAGGATGGAGGCCTAAGGATTAAGGTGATCCCGGGGAGGATAGGGATCCTAGGAAGGATGATGACTATCAAGGAACGAGAAGGCAGGAGGAGGGGGAGGAGGAGGATGAGAGGGAAGAGGAGGAGGGGAGGAATGAGAGGGGAAGGAGGAGGGGGAGCATGAGGTACATGGCTGCCAACACTACCTCAGTCACCCTTCGCCAGTGTCTCACACAAACATCATTCACCACCCACCATCTCTAGACAGTTCAATCTCGACTCCCAAAATATTCACAGTTTACAGAAAACGTAAACCCTGCACACCCAAGATGCAGCCGGGGAGAGGAGGGGCAGGAGTTCTTAGGATGGAATAAAATTCACGTGATGAGAATGTTGTTAGTGTGTAGAAGAGACAGGCAGACACTGGCGCTACACCGAAAATAAGTTGACAGCCTCACACCACCCCCTCACAGCATCCCCCCTCCCCTCTGTATAAATCTCCCCCCCCCCTCTGCTCTCCCCCTTCCCTCATTCGAACCTTGAGAGCGTTCTACTCACACTCAAAGGGTTCCCAGTAGTTCAGATGCTTGAGTGTACACGAGCAGTGAAAGTTCTTTGTATGTTTTCCATCTCATCAGTCTCACGTCTCTTGAAGGAGCCCGTCAGAATACAGCAGTATTCTAGCTTGGAGGTACTTGTGCCTCCTCCCATGGGAGACGTAGGTCTCACGACACTCCCTAGACAGGGAGCCAAGGCCTGGCCACCATCTGGAAAAGACCCGGGCCGGGAGAGCACCGGTGAATCAAGAAGATGATAACAAGTGACCTGAGTATCATCTTGTCTTGAAGGTTCTAGTTATCCAGCGTATTATTTTCCTTGTGGTACAATGACAAAAACTGTTGTGATGCTGGAATGTGAGATCTTCTCACATCATTACTACCCATCTCGCACATGAAATTTTTCGTTCTACTGAATGAATTGAGTTTATCCTGGACTCTGTTACAATCTTGATTTCCTCCAAACTTCCACAGCAGAGCAACTGAAACTTGTCCTCGTTAAACATCATACCGTTGTCTGAGGCCCACTTGAAGACTTGATTTCTATCCGCCTGCTACTGTTAACAATTTGTTATCGTCATTTGTTCTCTCCAGGCTGATATACTACTGTATACTAACGGCCTCCTTCAAAGCAGGTGAAATTGCTGTTTCAAAACATACAGGGAACTTTCACTGCCCGTAAACACTCAGTAAAGCATCAGAACTACTGGGAACGCTTGAAGTCTCCTCGACTGTTTTTCTTGGAAAGTAGTCGAGAAAAATGCATCATAATTTGTTCCTGGAAAATCCTGAAGGGAATGGACCCAAACTTACTCACAAAAAACACTCCATTTGGAAACAAGAGACTTAACAGACGGTGCAGAGTACTGCCAATTAAAAAAAAAGTGCAACGAGTCTAAGAGAGAGAACAAGTTGCCAGGGGTTTCTGACTCTTCCTTTCTTTGTGCATATGGGAAACCACCAACAAACCTCTGGCATCTCGGAAGAGGGAACTTGGGAAGTTCTTCAAAGCAGTTCCTGATCAGCTGGGCTAAGGTTCGTACGTTGTGATGCGTGTAGCTAATAGTAACAGCCTGGTTGATCAGGCCTTGAATCAGCAGGAGCCCTGTTGTGACCAATCCACAGGATGGGGCGTTAACCCCCGGAAGCGTCCTTTAGGAATCATTACCAATTTACTGCTATCATTATGTGATATCTTGAGAGTGGGTCTCCAGTGTCTGCTTGTAACCGCAGTTATCACAAGTGCTTATTACCCTGAGAGCCTGTCTCGGTCAGAGGGTGTGGAAGCCTTTATAAGCCCAGATGAAAGTAATTCAGAGAAGACTTGGTAGGGAGTCTTGGTTAGGCACAGAGCTGGAAGATTTGGTGTTTAGACTTTGACGGGAACAGAGCTAAGGTGCTGTCTGAGATCATGGACCATTTACAAAGTTACAATGTGACTTTGTAAATGGTCCAGTCACGGTATTGTGCCTTTTTGTTCTTCAGTGTTATATATAGCTTTCACTCTTCCAAACATTGATTTGTGTGTACCTAGTTGAGTGGAAACAAGCAGTCCCGAATGGAGTGTAGTGTCTACCTGGCTACCTACCTGGAGAGTGTTCCGTGGGTCAACGCCCCCGCGGTCCGATCCATGACCAGGTCTCCCGGTGGATCAGGAATCAGGCAGAGATTGTAGATGAATGGTTCAGAGAACCGACAAGTCGATAAATTAGACACATGTGCAACACTTAGGTATCTTTAAAAAAGGAAACGTTACGCCATACATATGCTGTATTCTTTTCAAGACTGATGGACTGATTCCATCGACTCAAGGCTCAGGGACTGATTACCTCAAACTCCTCCTGTTCTTCACTATTCTCCTTTGTATGGACTGATGAAGCCACCGTGTGGCTAAACGTTTCCTCTTTAAAGATACCCAAATGCTGCATATGTGTCTAATTTATCAAGGCAGAGATTGTATCCTCGCTGTCTCGATTCACTACTCATTACCTCCCAGTGTTGAGGGTAAGACTGGTCTGACCTCCTCGCCTCTTATCCGACTTGTATTAAAAATCAGTCCTATATACTATTTGATTGCTCGGTTATATGCTACCAGTTATTTTTTTCCTATTGAAAAATTAAAAAAATAATTAGATTATCTTAGGAAAGTTAAATTGAGTATCTTACCCTGCGATATTATACATTCTAAAAACTGGATGAAATATTGGGGAAAATACTCCCATAGTACAAGATGACCTCTGCTGACCCATTTGTGACCGTAATATATTTTTTAAGATATGTGGGGAGAGTAATTAGTGTTTTCCTTGAGAGATTTTTTGGAAGTACTTACAGGACGAAACCGAATATTTAGATTAAAAAAAGTCACCCTGCTGGATTTGGCTCATTTATTGCCCTTATTGATACAGCTGTTGAATTAGCGTGACGTCACCATCACCCAGCCTGGGGTATTGTAGTGAGGGATCATCGCCCTGAGTCACCCATCGTACCGTCTGTCACATGAAGGCGGCCCTCAAAACCTGTTGTATCGAGAGATGTCACCCAAGACAAGATAGACAATCCAAACAATTTTTTCATGAATGAGCCTCAAAACCCTGTCAATGTATGCCAAATTTCTGACATAACCCTAACTCCACTAGACTTTGAGAAAGCCATTGACAACATGCCCATGCACTCAGCCCCAGGCCCAGACTCGTGGAACTCTGTGTTCATTAACAACTGCAAGAAACCCCTCTCACAGGCTCGAAGTATGCTATGGAGAAGGAACATAAAACACATAAGATTCTACAGTCGCTAAAAACAACGGATATACCCCCACTCCATAAAGGTGGCAGCAAAGCAATATGTAACGTAAAAGGACACAATTGCAACTAATGTGACATGTTACTGTGGCAACGTTTCGCTCTCCAGGAGCTTTGTCAAGCCGTTACAAACAATACATGGACACAGAGCGCTATATATAGGCTGTGATGAATGGTTTAAAAAACTGACAAGTTGAAGGTTGAGATACTGATGAAGCCACACAGTGGCTTCATCAGTCCAATACAAAGCAGAAAGGTGTAAGGAGAAGAGGTGTTTGAGGTAATCAGTCCCTCAGCCTGGAATCGATGTATTCAATCCACCAATCTTGTAGAATGTACAGCACAGGGCCGTAGACGTGGTTTTTTAAGCCATTCGTCACATCTGTCAGACACTGCAACATCATGGGATCTTGATACAAAGAATTCTTTAACACTTGTCCAACCATTGGACGAAGACCTACTTACACTAGTGGATGGTTCCACTATGACCCCGCCTCCTCCTGCTTCGCCTCACCTGACTACAGTATAAAAGCCACGTAAATCAGTGAAGGTTCGGTGAATGTATGTACATTCCTCGTCAAGAAACTCAGGACTACAAATTCAGTATTATGCTCTTAGGAAAAACCCGATGATGATGCCTCTTTTGGTCTTAATATCTTGACTGGAATAGAAGTGTGTGAGATTATTTTTATTTGTACGTTTCCGGTAAACATGAAATCTTGGGTTGTTGTCTACTTTGTGAATGAGGACGTCGAGGAAAGGTAGCTTGTCACTGGATAACCAAGTGACCAAGTGACGCTTGAAGGGATGATGTTGGCGAAGTGTTCGGACTCTAGGTGTTCCATGTATAAGTTGGCTAGGACGGCACTGATGGGGGACCCCATTCCCATGCCGTAGGTTTGTTTGTAGAGCTTGTTATTGTAAGAAAAGAGATCTTCAGATCATCAATTCTCCATGCACCAACACCATTCCTAACAAAGTTATAATTCTTTCCAACAGCCAGGTTGCATTGAACGTTCCTAAAGTACTTGCACAAGCTAACACCAGAGTCGCCATCACTTCCAGCACTTCAATAAAGGATCTAACCAGGACAAAATCCAAGTACCATGAACCAGTCAACGCAGGGGTTTACACTATACCCTGTGGAGGCTGCGACAGGATTTATATAGGTGAAACAGCAAGAAACCTCGGAACCCGCCTCATTGAACACATTTATGCATGTAGGAACGATAACTTGAACAACGCCTGTGTACAACACCGAAATTCCACCAATCATCTCATGAAGTTCAGGGACGCCCAATTAGTGCCTTGAATCAACACTAATCGCTGTTTCTAATACAATTAAACAAAACAACGGCAGCTTCACCATCTCTGAAGTCTTATCAAGAATCCTCCTGAAAACAGTAAACCCTGCAATCACATAGTCTCTCCTGTTATACTACACAAGCACATTACAGAGAATGAACATTAAAACAGGCTTTCCTCATTCAGCCTCCAATAGAAATATTTGTCTAACCTATTTTTGTTACCCAAGTAATAGCTTTTATATCCTTTTACTCGTGTGCGAGTTAATTGTTCTACCATATTGTATTACTACTACTACTACAACTAATATCACTACTACTACTACCACTTATATCATTACTACTACTACTACTACCACTAGTATTGCACCTCACTCTAAGCCTATATATACCCTCTGTGTCCATGTATTGTTTGTAATGGCTTGACAAAGCTCCTGGAGAGCGAAACGTTGCCACAATAAAAATGTCACATTAGTTGCACTTGTGTCCTTTTACGTTACGTTATATTGTCGTTAATTCTACCAACATATATACAGCAAAGCAATAGCTAAGAACTACAGACCAATAGTTTTAACGTCCCACATCATAAAAATCTTTGAAAGAGTTCTAAGAAGCAGGATTGCAAACCATCTGGACTCCCAACAATTGTACAATCTATACACAATCCAGGGCAACGTGGGTTCAGAGCAAGTCGCTCCTGCCTCTCGCAACTACTGGACCACTGGAAAACAAACAGAATGCAGATGTACTATACACAGATTTTGCAAAAGCCTTTGTAATAGCGCACAAAATAGCGCTGTTAAAGGGATAACTGGCAAAGTAGGCAGATGGATCTTCAACTTTCTAACCAATCGCACACAAAGAGTAGTGGTCAACAGAGTTAAATCAGATGCTGCCATAGTGAAGAGCTCTGTCCCACAAGGCACATTACTCGCACCTAACCTGTTCCTCATCCTCGTATTAGACATAGAGAGAGATGTAAACCATAACACCGTATCATCCTTTGCAGACGATACTAGGATCTGCATGAGAGTGTCATCCATTGAGGACACTGTTAACCTCCAAGAAGATATAAACCAAGTTTTCCAATGGGCAACAGAGAACAATATGATGTTCAATGAAGACAAATTCCAACTACTCCGTTATGGAAAACTGGAGGAAATAATAACTAGAACTGAGTATACTACAAACTCCAATCACACAATAGAGCGGAAAAGTAATGTGAAGGACCTGGGTGTGGTAATGTCCGAAGACCTCACCTTCAAGGATCACAACAATGCCACTATCACATCTGCTAGGAAACTGATAGGATGGATAATGAGAACATTCAAGACAAGAGATGCCAAGCCAATGATGATCCTTTTTAAATCACCTGTTCTATCTAGGCTGGAATACTGCTGTACATTAACATCTACATTCAAGGCAGGTGAAATTATAGATCTAGAGAATGTACAGAGAACCTTTAATGCACGTATAAGCTCCATCAAACACCTTAACTACTGGGAACGCCTGGAAGCACTTGATTTGTACTCACTGGCGAGCAGGCGAGAGAGATACGTCACAATCTATACCTGGAAGATCTTGGAGGGACTGGTCCCTAATCTGCATACAGAAATCACTCCCTACGAAAGCAGACTTGGCAGGCGATGCAGTATACCCCCAGTGAAAAGTAGGGGCGCCACTGGTACACTAAGAGAAAACACAATATGTGTCTGGGGCCCAAGACTGTTCAACAACCTCCCACCACCCATATGGGGAATTACCAATAGACCCCTGGTTGTCTTCAAGATGGAGCTGGACAGATACCTAAAGTCAGTGCCGAATCAGCCTGGCTGTGGTTCGTATGTTGGACTATGTGCGACCAGCAGTAACAGCCTAGTTGATTAGACTCTGATCCACCATAAGGCCTGGTCATGGACCGGGCCGCGGGGGAGTTGATCCCCGGAATACCCTCCAGGTAAAACTCCCACCTCCTGATGATAGCCCATTACCGGTCACCTGCCAGATGTTACCCACTGGACGTATTCAACCCTTGACCTAGGTCCATTGTGGTGGATGCCTAGTGAATGTCGCCCCACATTCCTTGCCTGAGTCACCCGCTGGCATCCATGGATAGGTGACCAAGTTGCTGAATTACCTATTGTGAGTCTGTGACCTGCAAGGAGACTGCAGTGTAACACAAGGGCGCTATGGCCCCTGTCGGCCCCTTGATACTCCTGCCACACTCACCCAATGGAATATAGAGAGCTCTCCTCCGAGGTCAACAGTCTGCCTCAGTCGTACCCATCACGACCCTCGCCCTAGCGTATGGTGCTTGAGGAAATATGAAGACCCATGATTAGGTAGCGGTGGTGGTTGGTACAAACAGCCGGAAAAGGATAAGTTAAGAAATCAATGAGGATAAGATGCAGATTAAAAAAATGGCATGGAAAATCCATAAGTTTAATCCCTTTTATAAGACCCCCCAGGGAGGGCGAAGACAGGCCCAAGAATTTTAGTCTTGTAGCGAAGAGAATGGTTGTAGTTACGTACTCTTGTAGCGAAGAGAATGGTTGTAGTTACGTACTCTTGTAGCGAAGAGAATGGTTGTAGTTACGTATTCTTGTAGCGAAGAGAATGGTTGTAGTTACGTATTCTTGTAGCGAAGAGAATGGTTGTAGTTACGTATTCTTGTAGCGAAGAGAATGGTTGTAGTTACGTATTCTTGTAGCGAAGAGAATGGTTGTAGTTACGTATTCTTGTAGCGAAGAGAATGGTTGTAGTTACGTATTCTTGTAGCGAAGAGTGGAAAAGGGAATACATGATTACAGAGGCTCTCTCTCTCTCTCTCTTTCTCTGTCTGTCTGTCTGTCTCTCTCTCTCTCTTTCTCTGTCTGTCTCTCTGTCTGTCTGTCTGTCTCTCTCTCTCTCTCTCTCTCTCTCTCTCAGTACGGTGATAATAACTGACTGGAACAAAGGGGTTAATATTAAAAAAATAATATTCTTAATACTGTAATATTACCTCCTTTTTTTAACAATTTAAAATGATCAGTCCTTGATCAGACCTCCCGGTGGATCAAGGTCTGATCCACCAGGCTGTTACTGCTGGCAGCATGTAATCCAACCGACGAACCACAGCCCAGCTGATCGGGTTAAATTTTTTTTTGGGGGGGGGACAGGATTTTTAAACATAAAGTAGATTTTGGAATGCCATTTTGATTTTGATTTCAATTTCTATTGTGTGATTATTTTTTTTTATTGAGTTTTGTTACCACATTTTATTTTTTATTTATATACAGTAAATATCTGATAATATCTAAATAAATGGCCCTTATAGAAGAATGTCATGAATTACCATTACTTATGGAATTTATCTATTTTTGTTGAGATTTTTTTTTACTATAAATATTTTTGTTAAATTTTCTCTGAATTTAATTCTAGTTTATGTTAATTATTCATTTTAACATCCGTGTCATTTTTTTTATTTTTGATAATAGAATACCATATATATATATATATATATATATATATATATATATATATATATATATATATATATATATATATATATATATATATATATATCCCTCCAAGTGTGAAATCATCACAGCGAACCAGGAAATAATCAATGCTGTGCGAAGAATCCTCCCGGAAGTCTCAACTACAACTCCGTCCAACAGTACCCTCTTGGGGGCACCGCTGGGTCACCAGGCCATCAACACTGTCCTCAGGGACAAATTGAATGACCTGATGAGAATGGAGGAGAGAATAAGCGATCCTGATGCCCATGATGCTCTGTATCTCCTCACAAGGTGTCTTACTATGCCAAGACTCACTTACTTCTTGAGGTATACACCCTCTTTTGACAACCCAACACTCGATGAATATGACGCACACCTGAGATCAACTTTTAAGAAGGCACTGAACCTGTCACTAGAGGATGAGCAATGGGATCAGGCAACCCTCCCAGTGCGACTGGGAGGTATAGGGGTGCGTAAAGCAACGCATGTTGCTTTACCTGCTTTTCTGTCTTCATGTTTGGCTTCCAGTGCATTAGTCAAGAAGATAGTTCCCGAATGCTTGGAGACGTGGAAGGAGCTCAAGACCCCAGGTTTACTGAAGCAGCGATTCGGTGGGACACCCTTACAGACTCCTCCAGTAGACCAGCTCCTCCCAAAGAGCACAAACAGTCCCACTGGGACAAACCGATCATGGAAAAAATCGCCAACACAATGCTCTCCAATGCTTCAAGAAAGGACAAAGCTCGTCTCCTGGCAGTGAAGGCACCACACTCAGGAGATTTCCTGTTAGCTGTTCCCAATTCCTCCCTGGGCACCCGTCTCGACCCACAGGCCATTTGGATTGGTGTTGCTCTTCGCCTAGCCGCCCCTAACCTCACCGAACATAGGTGTATTTGCGGCAGGGCGACAGCTGATCAATTCGGACTTCATGGTCTCGTGTGTCACACAGCAGAAGGGAAGTATGCCAGACATGAGGAAGTCAATGACATCATAAAGAGAAGCCTCGCCACAGCCCGTTGCCCAGCTCAACGGGAACCCCAAGTACAGAGGTCTGATGGAAGTCAAAAGTGTCCTGATGGAGCCACTATGCTACCCTGGAAGGATGGAAAGCAGATTGCCTGGGACTACACCTGTGCTGCCACATTGGCAGACACCTACTTGCCATACTCCGTAGTGGAAGGGAGTGGAGCTGCCAGCCACAGGGAGACCCAGAAGATCCGAAAATATGAAGACCTTCCCCCTTGCTATAACTTCATTCCAATAGGGTCGGAGACCCTTGGAGCATGGGGCAAGTGTGCTCTAAAGTTCCTCAAAGAGCTGGGTGAAAAGCTCATCATAGAAACCAAGGACCACAGGGCGACCAGCTTCCTCTTTCAGAGACTCAGTGTTGCGATCCAGAGAGGAAATGCCTGCAGCATTCTGGGCACACAGCCCACTGCAGGGGAGCTGGACGAAGTATTCGAGATGTAGCTCTGAGTTACCTATGTTGTTTTGCTTTCTGTTGTATTTTTGCGAATGTTTGGCCAATGTATTTTGTCTTTAAATAATATATATATATATATATATATATATATATATATATATATATATATATATATATATATATATATATATATATATATATATATATATATATATATATATATATATATATATATATATATATATATATATATATATATATATAATATATATATATATATATATATATATATATATATATATATATATATATATATATATATATATATATATATATATATATAGGTAAAACTTGCTAATTAGGCCGAATAGGGCAAGCGAAAATTTGTGTATGCAATAATTTCGGAA
>NC_091292.1:60144939-60279939 GCF_038502225.1 Cherax quadricarinatus
ACACCCCCAAGGCAACTGAACAATCCAAACCAACCATCACACACCGATCCCTCTGTTTCCACCCCCCGCACCACAGTTACAGTATTAGAACAGAAGTTGAAGGTTTGGTACACAAATGCAGATGGATTAACGAATAAACATGAGGAATGGCAAGAAAGAATCAAAGAGAAGTCCCCAGACATCATAGCAGTTACAGAAACAAAACTCATGGAGACAATAACAGATGCAATCTTCCCACCAGGATACCAGATCATGAGGAAAGATAGAAGGGGCAGGGGGGGAGGTGGGGTTGCTCTGCTCGTAAAAAACAGATGGAAATTCGAGAAAATGGAAGGAATAGATGAGACGGGAGAAAGAGACTACATAGCAGGTACACTTCAGTCTGGGGAACACAAAGTGGTCATTGCAGTGATGTATAATCCACCACAGAACTGCAGGAGGCCAAGAGAGGAATATGAAAAGAGCAACAGAGCAATGGTGGACACACTTGCTGAGGTGGCAAGAAGAGCTCACTCCAGCAGAGCAAAGTTGCTGGTTATGGGGGATTTCAACCACAGGGAGATTGACTGGGAAAACCTGGAGCCACATGGGGGTCCCGAAACATGGAGAGCCAGGATGTTGGACGTGGTGCTGGAAAACCTCATGCACCAACATGTTAAGGACACTACCAGAGTGAGAGGGGAGGATGAACCAGCAAGATTGGACCTTGTGTTCACCCTGGGCAGCTCAGACATTGAGGACATCAAGTATGAGAGTCCCCTAGGAGCTAGCGACCACGTGGTTCTGTGCTTTGAATACATAGTAGAGCTGCAAGTGGAGAGAATAACAGGAGTAGAATGGGAAAAGCCTGACTATAAAAGAGGGGACTACATAGGGTTGAAGAACTTCCTGCGGGAGGTCCAGTGGGACAGAGAACTGGCAGTAAAGCCAGTAAATGAAATGATGGAATATGTAGCAACAAAATGCAAGGAGGCAGTGGAAAGGTTCATTCCCAAGGGCAACAGTAACAACGGGAAGACCAGAACAAGCCCCTGGTTCACCCGACGGTGTAAGGAGGCAAAAACAAAGTGCAATAGAGAATGGAAAAAGTACAGAAGGCAGAGAACACACGAAAATAGGGAGATCAGTCGCAGAGCCAGGAATGAGTACGCACAGGTAAGGAGGGAGGCCCAGCGACAGTATGAAAATGACATAGCATCGAGAATCAAGACAGACCCGAAACTGTTGTATAGCCACATCAGGAGGAAGACAACAGTCAAAGACCAGGTGATCAGATTAAGGACAGAAGGTGGAGAACTCACAAGAAATGATCAGGAGGTATGTGAGGAGCTGAACAGGAGATTTAAGGAAGTTTTTACAGTAGAGACAGGAAGGGCTGTGGGAAGACAGAACAGAAGGGAACATCAAGAGGGAATATACCAACAAGTGTTGGATGACATACGAACAACTGAGGAGGTGAAGAAGCTCTTAAGTGACCTTGACACCTCAAAGGCGATGGGACCGGACAACATCTCCCCATGGGTCCTTAGAGAAGGAGCAGAGATGCTGTGTGCCTCTAACCACAATCTTCAACACATCCCTTGAAACTGGGCAACTACCTGAGAAATGGAAGACAGCTAATGTAGTCCCCATATTTAAGAAAGGAAACAGAAACGAGGCACTAAACTACAGACCTGTGTCTCTGACATGTATTGTGTGCAAAGTCATGGAGAAGATTATCAGGAGGAGAGTGGTCGAACACCTGGAAAGGAACAAGATTATAAATGAAAACCAGCATGGGTTCATGGAAGGCAAATCTTGTATCACAAACCTCCTGGAGTTTTATGACAAGGTAACAGAAGTAAGACATGAGAGAGAGGGTTGGGTAGATTGCGTTTTCCTAGACTGCAGGAAGGCCTTTGACACAGTTCCCCACAAGAGATTAGTGCAGAAGCTGGAGGATCAGGCACACGTAAAAGGAAGGGCACTGCAATGGATAAGGGAATACCTGACAGGGAGGCAGCAACGAGTCATGGTACGTGAAGAGGTATCACAGTGGGCGCCTGTTACGAGCGGGGTCCCACAGGGGTCAGTTCTAGGACCAGTGCTATTTTTGATATATGTGAACGACATTATGGAAGGAATAGACTCTGAAGTGTCCCTGTTCGCAGATGACGTGAAGTTGATGAGAAGAATTAAATCGGACGAGGATGAGGCAGGACTGCAAAGAGACCTGGAGAGGCTGGACATGTGGTCCAGTAACTGGCTTCTCGAATTCAATCCAGCCAAATGCAAAGTCATGAAGATTGGGGAGGGGCAAAGAAGACCGCAGACAGAGTATAGGCTAGGTGGACAAAGACTACAGACCTCACTCAGGGAGAAAGACCTTGGGGTGACCATAACACCGAGCACATCACCGGAGGCACACATCAACCAAATAACCGCTGCAGCATACGGGCGCCTGGCAAACCTGAGAATAGCGTTCCGATACCTTAATAAGGAATCGTTCAAGACACTGTACACTGTGTATGTTAGGCCCATACTGGAGTATGCAGCGCCAGTCTGGAACCCACACCTGGTCAAGCACGTCAAGAAGTTAGAGAAAGTACAAAGGTTTGCAACAAGGCTAGTCCCAGAGCTCAAGGGAATGTCGTACGAGGAAAGGTTAAGGGAAATCGGACTGACGACACTGGAGGACAGAAGGGTCAGGGGAGACATGATAACGACATACAAGATACTGCGGGGAATAGACAAGGTGGACAGAGATAGGATGTTCCAGAGAGGGGACACAGGGACAAGGGGTCACAACTGGAAGCTGAAGACTCAGACGAGTCACAGGGACGTTAGGAAGTATTTCTTCAGTCATAGAGTTGTCAGCAAGTGGAATAGCCTAGCAAGTGAAGTAGTGGAGGCAGGAACCATACATAGTTTTAAGAAGAGGTATGACAAAGCTCAGGAAGCAGAGAGAGAGAGGATCCAGTAGCGATCAGTGAAGAGGCGGGGCCAGGAGCTGAGTCTCGACCCCTGCAACCACAATTAGGTGAGTACAATTAGGTGAGTACACACACACACACACACACACACACACGCACGCACACACACACACACACACGCACGCACACACACACACACACACACACACACACACACACACATACACACACAGGATTCACAGTCTGGTTGATCTGGTATTCTTAGAAGGTAGTTGTCCAGTTTCCTACATACAAAGGTCTACTTCCACAATAATGAAGACAGTACAAGTACCTTTGATGAGTTTCCAGAGTCTCTCTACTCCCAGAGCCCGGCCGTGGGCCAGGCTCGTCAGAGAATGCTTTACTGATCCAGCTCAACAGAGTTTAACGTGACCATAATAAAAGGCCTTGTTATAAACTTGCTTTATATCATTTTTTCTGAAAAAATTATACTTAGTGCCAAGATGTGGACAGTGCCACCATAACAGTTAGCTAGAAGTTGTATAACCCCGTGTTATGTTACATTAGGATAACTCCATGTTATATAACTCGATGGTGTATAACCTATCATAACTCGATGGTGTATAACCTATCATAACTCGATGGTGTATAACCTATTATAACTCGATGGTTTATAACCTATTATAACTCGATGGTTTATAACCTATTATAACTCGATGGTTTATAACCTATTATAACTCGATGGTTTATAACCTATTATAACTCGATGGTTTATAACCTATTATAACTCGATGGTTTATAACCTATTATAACTCGATGGTTTATAACCTATTATAACTCGATGGTTTATAACCTATTATAACTCGATGGTTTATAACCTATTATAACTCGATGGTTTATAACCTATTATAACTCGATGGTTTATAACCTATTATAACTCGATGGTTTATAACCTATTATAACTCGATGGTTTATAACCTATTATAACTCGATGGTGTAAAATTACTCAAGACGAGAGTACTTACCGCGTGCTAACATTCTCTTGGTAAGCGATTCTGGATGCCCAGTTCGAATCCCGTTACTGTACTGCTGTCAGTCACTGTGCTGCTACCTCTCACTCACCTGTAAAGAAGAGTTAGCACTGTGTGAGTTAAATAAATTAGCCAGGCGGCTGTGAAAGCAGAATAAACAGACATGTATTTACTGTAGTGGTCCTTGGGATTATCTTCCCCACAGTCGGGTCTGGGACCAGGCTTCCTAGGCTGGAGACCAAACATTATAAGATGAAGAACTATTAAGAAGCACGTGAATTAAAATGTATAAAATTAACATAAGTTTAAGTTTGTAAGATCTGCCTGTCATTTTTTTACGTATTCTTAAGACAGAAAGAAAAGCTCAGCAATACTGCCAGTTTAAGTTTCCCGAACATTTTCCAGCTCAGCAATTGCTTACCTTGACGGGTGTATACCTGGAGTATACCTGGAGAGGGTTTCGGGGGTCAACGCCCCCGCGGCTCGGTCTGTGACCAGATAGTTGGTATTCACCAGTATTCCAGTCTGGGGAGAGCAAGTGATATAAAGAGTATCATTAATGGCTTAGTATGTTTTGTCTTGAAAGTTCAAGTTATCCGGCCTGTCATTTTCTCTGTGGTAGCAACGATAACATTGATATGACCCTTGAATGTGAGATCTTTTGACATTGTTACTCCTAAGTCTCGCACATGGTACTATCCAATTTCCTCTTGAATACTTCTACATTTGTTCCGGCAGTGTTTCTAATACATTCTTGCAGTGTTAAACAGTCTGTGGCCACGGCTATTGATACAATGTTCTCTTATGTTCACAGCTCCCCTATTTTTGCTGACTTCACATTTTCTTTCATATCTCTAACTCCAAAAACCCCTAAAGTATCTTCCACACATATATTATCATGTATCTCTATTTCCTCTGCTCCAGAGAGTGCATATCCAGGACTCTGAGGAATTCCAAGTAATTTAAATGTTTTATTGGCTCTATGCTGGCCGTAAATGATCTCTGTCTTTGTTCCAGCTCTGATATCTCTCCTGCCCTGAACGGGGCCGTCAACACTGAACAATAACCTAAGCAAGAGAGCGCAAGTGATTTGAAAAGTGTCACCACTGGTGCTGTTTCCCTTGTTCTGAAAGAGAACAAAGGCACTTCAGATGGGTGAACAAAAGTGCTTAAGGTGAGTGCTGATTAGCACTCACAAGTGAAATGGTATGTTAGTCAGGTACTCTCAAGACACTGATAGGTAAACAAAGGTGCTTCAGGCGGGTGAACAAATATGCATCAGGCGGGTGAACAAAGGTGCTTCAGGCAGTTGAACAAAGGTGCTTCAGGCGGGTGAACAAAGGGGCTTCAGACGGGTGAACAAAGGTGCTTCAGGAAAATGAACAAAGGTGCTTCCGACGGGTGAACAAAGGCATTTCAGACGGGTGAACAAAGGTGCTTCAGACGGGTGAACAAAGGTGCTTCAGGCGTGTGCAAAATAGCAGTCAGCGCTGAGCAATTTACCGCCAGCCCGCGCCACCATTTCCGCCGCTAGTACACTCACCCCCTTCCTTTCCACCCTTCCACTTAACAACCTCTCCCCCCTACATCCCCCTCCCTTCTAAACCTCCCTCCCTGTACGTTCCACGTTCACGCCCGGTTCACAGCCAGTTTACCTAAGTTCACTCTCGGCTCACTCCACCTTACCTGCCTGACACTCCTCTCTCCTCCTCCAATCACCTACAACCATCCTACTTCAGTCCTCTCTCCTTCTCCAATCACCTACAACCATCTTACCTCACAAGTCTCTCACTGCCAATCACCTACAACCATCCTACTTCAGTCCTCTCTCCTTCTCCAATCACCTACAACCATCTTACTTCACAAGTCTCTCACTGCCAATCACCTACAACCATCCTACTTCAGTCCTCTCTCCTTCTCCAATCACCTACAACCATCTTACCTCACAAGTCTCTCACTGCCAATCACCTACAACCATCCTACTTCCTAAGTCGTTCATCATAAATCTTTTTCGGCCGATGGAGATACATTAAAATCTAATATGCAAAACTCTAGATGGATTAGTCCCAAAGCTCTACACTCCAGGTGTAGAAAGCCTTCGAAACCCATCAAAGGTATACCAAAGGTATATATATCTCAAGTTAGTCTACATGAAAGCAAGAGAGGCTTGGCAGGCAGTAAAAATCCCTCTCGTGACAAGCACTGGCTTCACGAGTAAGGAGAATGACTAAGCCTTAAATCCCTGGCTGTCCGTGAGTAGGTAAGTACCTCAAGCCCGGTCCCGATTACCTTTGATATACCTTTGAAGAGTTTCGAGAGTTTATCTACTCCCTGAGCCCGGCCATGGGCCAGGCTCGTCTGGTGCTTGCCTGGTCAACCAGGCTATTGCTGCTGGAGGCCCAACAGCCTGTTACGGACACCAATAGCCTGGTCTGAGACCGAGGCGCGGGGGCAGTGACCCCCCGATATTAACTTCAGGTATGCTCCTGGTACTGAATTACGAAGTAAGTTATAAGACAATGGCCGAAACAATTCAGCAAAACCCTTACTTAAGAAAGGGCACTTATGACGACGTTTCGCTCCGTCCTGGATCAATATGGCCTGACAATGAATGGTCCAGGACAGAGCGAAACATAATCGAAAGGCTCCTCTACAACTGTCATACATATATGTGTAAATTACCCACCAGTCAAAGTGACTTATTTCTACTGGGGTCTTTAGTTTCCACTGGGGTCTTCAGTTTCCACTGGGGTCTTTAGTTTCCACTGGGGTCTTTAATTTCCACTGGGGTCTTTAGTTTCCACTGGGGTCTTTAGTTTTCACTGGGGTCTTTAGTTTCCACTGGGGTCCTTTGTTTTCACTGGGGTCTTTAGTTTCCACTGGGGTCATTTGTTTCCACTGGGGTCTTTAGTTTCCATTGGGGTCCTTTGTTTCCACTGGGGTTTTTAGTTTCCACCGGGGTCTTTAGTTTCCACTGGGGTCCTTTGTTTCAATTGGGATCTTTAGTTTCCAATGGGGTCCATAGTTTCCACTGGGGTCTTTAGTTTCCACTGGGGTCCTTTGTTTCCACTGGAGTCTTTAGTTTCCACTGGGGTCCTTTGTTTCCACTGGGGTCTTTAGCTTCCACTGGGGTCCTTTGTTTCCACTGTGGTACATAGTTCCCATTGGGGTCTTTAGTTTCCACTGGGGTCCTTTGTTTCCACTGGGGTCTTTAGTTTCCACCGGGGTCTTTAGTTTCCACTGGGGTCCTTTGTTTAAATTGGGGTCTTTAGTTTCCAATGGGGGTCCTTTGTTTCCACTGGGGTCTTTAGTTTCCACTGGGGTCTTTAGTTTCCACTGGGGTCATTTGTTTCCACTGGGGTCTTTAGATTCCACTGGGGTCTTTGGTTTCCACTGGGGTCCATAGTTTCCACTGGGGTCTTTAGTTTCCACTGGGGTCCTTTGTTTCCACTAGGGTACTTTGCTTCCACTGGGGTCTTTAGTTTCCACTAGAGTCTTTAGCTTCCACTGGGGTCTTTAGTTTCCACTGGAGTCTTTAGCTTCCACTGGGCTCCTTTGTTTCCACTGCGCTCCTCTGTTTCCACTGGGGTCTTTAGTTTCTACTGGGGTCCTTTGTTTCCACTGGGGTCCTTTGTTTCCACTGGGGACTTTAGTTTACACTGGGGTCCTTTGTTTCCACTAGGGTCCTTTGCTTCTACTGGGGTCTTTAGTTTCCACTGGGGTCCTTCGTTCCCACTGGGGTCCTTTGTTTCCACTTGGGTCCTTTGTTTCCACTGGGGTTCTTTGTTTCTGCTGGGGACCTTTGCTTCCACTGGGGTCTTCAGTTTCCACTGGGGACCTTTCTTTCCACTGGGGTCTTTAATTTCCACCGGGGTCCTTTGTTTCCACTGGGGATCTTTGTTTCCAATGGGGACCTTTGTTTCCACTGGGGACCTTTGTTTATACTGGGGTCTTTAGTTTCCACCGGGGTCCTTTGTTTCCACTGGGGACCTTTGTTTCCAATGGGGATCTTTGTTTCCACTGGGGACCTTTATTTCCAATGGGGACCTTTGTTTCCACTGGGGTCCTTTGTTTACACTGGGGTCCTTTGTTTCCACTGGGGACCTATGTTTCCACTGGGATCTTTAGTTTCCACCGGGGTCCTTTGTTTCCACTGGGATCTTTAGTTTCCACCGGGGTCCTTTGTTTCCACTGGGATCTTTAGTTTCCACCGGGGTCCTTTGTTTCCACTGGGGACCTTTGTTTCCAAGGGGGACCTTTGTTTCCACTGGGGACCTTCGTTTCCAATGGGGACCTTTGTTTTCACTGGGGTCCTTTGTTTCCACTGGGGACCTTCGTATCGACTGGGGACCTTTGTTTCCACTGGGGACCTTCGTTTCCAATGGGGACCTTTGTTTTCACTGGGGTCCTTTGTTTCCACTACGGACCTTAGTTTCCACTGGGGACATTTGTTTCCACTGGGGACCTTTGCTTCCACTGGGGACATTTGTTTCCACTGGGGACATTTGTTTCCACTGGGGACATTTGTTTCCACTGGGGACCTTTGTTTCCACTGGGGACATTTGTTTCCACTGGGGACATTTGTTTCCACTGGGGACCTTTGCTTCCACTGGGGACATTTGCTTCCACTGGGGACCTTTGCTTCCACTGGGGACCTTTGTTTCCACTGGGGACCTTTGCTTCCACTGGGGACATTTGTTTCCACTGGGGACCTTTGTTTCCACTGGGGACCTTTGTTTCCACTGGGGACCTTTGTTTCCACTGCGGACCTTTGTTTCCACTGGGGACCTTTGTTTCCACTGGGGACCTTTGTTTCCACTGGGGTCTTTTGTTTCCACTGGGGACCTTTGTTTCCACAGGGGACCTTAGTTTCCAATGGGGACCTTAATTTCCAATGGGGACCTTCGTTTCCACTGGGGACCTTCGTTTCCTCTGGGGACCTTTGTTTGCACTGGGGACCTTAGTTTCCAAGGGGGACCTTTGTTTTTACTGGGGACCTTTGTTTCCACTGGGGTCCTTTGTTTCCACTAGGGTCCTTTGTTTCCACTGGGGACCTTTGTTTCCAATGGGGACCTTCGTTTCCACTATGGACCTTCGTTTCCACTGGGGACCTTTGTTTCCACTGGGGACCTTCGTGTCGACTGGGGACCTTTGTTTCCACTGGGGACCTTCGTATCCACTGGGGACCTTAGTTTCCACTGGGGACCTTTGTTTCCACTGGGGTCCTTTGTTTTCACTGGGAACCTTTGTTTCCACTGGGGACCTTTGTTTCCACTGGGGACCTTTGTTTCCACTGGGGACCTTTGTTTCCACTGGGGACCTTTGTTTCCACTGGGGACCTTTGTTTCCACTGGGGACCTTTGTTTCCACTGGGGACCTTTGTTTCCACTGGGGACCTTTCTTTCAACTGGGGTCCTTTGTTTCCACTGGGGACCTTTGTTTCAAACTGGGGATCTTTGTTTCCACTGGCGACCTTTGTTTCCACTGGGGACCTTTGTTTCCACTGGGGACCTTTGTTTCCACTGGGGACCTTTGTTTCAAACTGGGGATCTTTGTTTCCACTGGCGACCTTTGTTTCCACTGGGGACCTTTGTTTCCACTGGCGACCTTTGTTTCCACTGGGGACCTTTGTTTCCACTGGGGACCTATGTTTCCACTGGGGTCCTTACTTTCCACTGGGGATCTTTATTTCCACTGGGGACCTTTGTTTCCACTGGGGACCTTTGTTTCCACTGGGGACCTTAATTTCCACTGGGGACCTTCGTTTCCACTGGGGACCTTCGTTTCCACTGGGGACCTTTGTTTGCACTTGGGGCCTTAGTTTCCACTGGGGACATTTGTTTCCACTGGGGACATTTGTTTCCACTGGGGACCTTTGTTTCCACTGGCGACCTTTGTTTCCACTGGGGACCTTAGTTTCCACTGGGGACATTTGTTTTCACTGGGGACCTTTGTTTCCACTGGGGACCTTTGTTTCCACTGCGGACCTTTGTTTCCACTGGGGTCTTTTGTTTCCACTGGGGACCTTTGTTTCAACTGTGGACCTTAGTTTCCAATGGGGACCTTAATTTCCAATGGGGACCTTCGTTTCCACTGGGGACCTTCGTTTCCACTGGGGACCTTTGTTTGCACTGGGGACCTTAGTTTCCACTGGGGACCTCAGTTTCCACTGGGGACCTTTGTTTCCACTGGGGTCCTTTGTTTTCACTGGGGACCTTTGTTTCCACTGGGGACCTTTGTTTCCACTGGGGACCTTTGTTTCCACTGGGGACCTTTGTTTCCACTAGGGTCCTTTGTTTAAACTGGGGACCTTTGTTTCCACAGGGGACCTTTTGTTTCCACTGGGGTCCTTTGTTTTCACTGGGGACCTTTGTTTCCACTGGGGACCTTTGTTTTCACTGGGGACCTTTGTTTCCACTGGCGACCTTTGTTTCCACTGGGGACCTTTGTTTCCACCGGGGACCTTTGTTTCCACTGGGGACCTTTGTTTCCACTGGGGTCCTCTGTTTCCACAGGGGAACTTTGCTTCCACTGGGGACCTTTGCTTCCACTGGGGACCCTTGTTTCCACTGGGGACCTTTGTTTCCACTGGGGACCTTTGTTTCCACTGGGATCTTCAGTTTCCACCGGGGTCCTTCGTTTCCACTGGGGACCTTTGTTTCCAAGGGGGACCTTTGTTTTTACTGGGGACCTTTGTTTCCACTGGGGACCTTTGTTTCCACTAGGGTCCTTTGTTTAAACTGGGGACCTTTGTTTCCACAGGGGACCTTTTGTTTCCACTGGGGTCCTTTGTTTTCACTGGGGACCTTTGTTTCCACTGGGGACCTTTGTTTTCACTGGGGACCTTTGTTTCCACTGGCGACCTTTGTTTCCACTGGGGACCTTTGTTTCCACTGGCGACCTTTGTTTCCACTGGGGACCTTTGTTTCCACCGGGGACCTTTGTTTCCACTGGGGACCTTTGTTTCCACTGGGGTCCTTTGTTTCCACTGGGGACCTTTGCTTCCACTGGGGACCCTTGTTTCCACTGGGGACCTTTGTTTCCACTGGGGACCTTTGTTTTCACTGGGATCTTCAGTTTCCACCGGGGTCCTTCGTTTCCACTGGGGACCTTTGTTTCCAAGGGGGACCTTTGTTTTTACTGGGGACCTTTGTTTCCACTGGGGTCCTTTGTTTCCACTAGGGTCCTTTGTTTCCACTGGGGACCTTTGTTTCCAATGGGGACCTTAGTTTCCACTGGGGACCTTCGTTTCCACTATGGACCTTCGTTTCCACTGGGGACCTTTGTTTCCACTGGGGACCTTTGTTTCCACTGGGGACCTTCGTATCCACTGGGGACCTTAGTTTCCACTGGGGACCTTTGTTTCCACTGGGGTCCTTTGTTTTCACTGGGAACCTTTGTTTCCACTGGGGACCTTTGTTTCCACTGGGGACCTTTGTTTCCACTGGGGACCTTTGTTTCCACTGGGGACCTTTGTTTCCACTGGGGACCTATGTTTCCACTGGGGACCTTTCTTTCAACTGGGGTCCTTTGTTTCCACTGGGGACCTTTGTTTCAAACTGGGGATCTTTGTTTCCACTGGCGACCTTCGTTTCCACTGGGGACCTTTGTTTCCACTGGGGACATTTGTTTGCACTGGGGTCCTTTGTTTCCACTGGGGACCTTTGTTTCCACTGGGGACCTTTGTTTGCACTGGGGACCTTTGTTTCCACTGGGGACCTTTGTTTCCACTGGCGACCTTTGTTTCCACTGGGGACCTTTGTTTCCACTGGAGACCTTTGTTTCCACTGGGGACCTTTGTTTGCACTGGGGACCTTTGTTTCCACTGGGGACCTTTGTTTCCACTGGAGTCCTTACTTTCCACTGGGGACCTTTGTTTCCACTGGGGACCTTTGTTTCCACTGGGGACCTTTGTTTCCACTGGGGTCCTTTGTTTCCAATGGGGACCTTTGTTTCCACTGGGGTCCTTACTTTCCACTGGGGACCTTTGTTTCCACTGAAGACCTTTGTTTGCACTGGGGTCCTTTGTTTTCACTAGGGACCTTTGTTTTTACTGGGGTCCTTACTTTCCACTGGGGACCTTTGTTTCCACTGGGGGCCTTTGTTTCCACTGGGGTCCTTACTTTCCACTGGGGACCTTTGTTTCCACTGGGGACCTTTGTTTCCACTGGCGACCTTTGTTTCCACTGGGGACCTTTGTTTCCAATGGGGACCTTTGTTTCCACTGGGAACCTTTGTTTCCACTGGGGTCTTTAGTTTCCACCGGGGTCCTTTGTTTCCACTGGGGACCTTTGTTTCCACTGGGGTCCTTACTTTCCACTGGGGACCTTTGTTTCCACTGGGAACCTTTGTTTTCACTGGGGTCCTTACTTTCCACTGGCGACCTTTGTTTCCACTGGCGACCTTTGTTTGCACTGGGGTCCTTACTTTCCACTGGGGACCTTTGTTTCCACTGGGGACCTTTGTTTCCACTGGCGACCTTTGTTTCCACTGGCGACCTTTGTTTGCACTGGGGTCCTTACTTTCCACTGGGGACCTTTGTTTCCACTGGGGACCTTTGTTTCCACTGGCGACCTTTGTTTCCACTGGGGACCTTTGTTTCCACTGGGAACCTTTGTTTCCACTGGGGTCTTTAGTTTCCACCGGGGTCCTTTGTTTCCACTGAGGACCTTTGTTTCCATTGGGGACCTTTGTTTCCACTGGGGACCTTTGTTTCCACTGGGGACCTTTGTTTCCACTGGGTTCCTTACTTTCCACGGGGGACCTTTGTTTCCACTGGGGACCTTTGTTTCCACAGGGGACCTTTGTTTCCACTGGCGACCTTTGTTTCCACTTTGGTCCTTACTTTCCACTGGCGACCTTTGTTTCCACTGGGGACCTTTGTTTCCACAGGGGTAGTTAATTTCCACTGGTGACCTTTGTTTCCACTGGGGACCTTTGTTTCCACTGGGGACCTTTGTTTCCACTGGGGAAGTTTGTTTCCACTGGGGTCCTTACTTTCCACTGGCGACCTTTGTTTCCACTGGGGAAGTTTGTTTCCACTGGGGTCCTTACTTTCCACTGGCGACCTTTCTTTCCACTGGCGACCTTTGTTTCCACTGGGGACCTTTGTTTCCACTGGCGACCTTTGTTTCCACTGGGGACCTTTGTTTCCACTGGCGACCTTTGTTTCCACTGGGGACCTTTGTTTCCACTGGGGACCTTTGTTTCCACTGGCGACCTTTGTTTCCACTGGGGACCTTTGTTTCCACTGGGGACCTTTGTTTCCACTGGCGACCTTTGTTTACACTGACGACCTTTGTTTCCACTGGGGGCCTTTGTTTCCACTGGCGATCTTTGTTTCCACTGGGGACCTTTGTTTCCATTGGCGACCTTTGTTTCCACTGGGGACCTTTGTTTCCACTGGCGACCTTTGTTTCCATTAGGGACCTTTGTTTCCACTGGGGACCTTTGTTTCCACTGGCGACCTTTGTTTACACTGGCGACCTTTGTTTCCACTGGGGACCTTTGTTTCCACTGGCGACCTTTGTTTCCACTGGCGACCTTTGTTTTCACTGGCGACCTTTATTTCCACTGGCGACCTTTGTTTCCACTGGCGACCTTTGTTTCCACTGGCGACCTTTGTTTCCACTGGCGACCTTTGTTTCCACTTTCGACCTTTGTTTCCACTGGCGACCTTTGTTTCCACTGGGGACCTTTGTTTCCACTGGCGACCTTTTTTGTTTCCACTGGGGACCTTTGTTTCCACTGGCGACCTTTGTTTCCACTGGGGACCTTTGTTTCCACTGGGGACCTTTGTTTCCACTGGGATCCTTTGTTTCCACTGGCAACCTTTGTTTCCACTCGGGACCTTTGTTTCCACTGGGGACCTTTGTTTCCACTGGCGACCTTTGTTTCCACTGGGGACCTTTGTTTCCACTGGCGACCTTTGTTTCCACTGGGGAACTTTGTTTCCACTGGCGACCTTTGTTTCCACTGGGGACCTTTGTTTCCACTGGCGACCTTTGTTTCCACTGGCGACCTTTGTTTCCACTGGGGACCTTTGTTTCCACTGGCGACCTTTGTTTCCACTGGGGACCTTTGTTTCCACTGGGGACCTTTGTTTCCACTGGCGACCTTTGTTTCCACTGGCGACCTTTGTTTCCACTGGCGACCTTAGTTTCCACTGGAGACCTTTGTTTCCACTGGGCTCCATTGCGGGTTTGTGGTGAACAATAAGACAAGTACTTGCAAGAGAGAGAAACAACAACCTGCTTGATCAGGTGGTCGACTAAACAGATGGAACTAAACGTTTTTAGTATGAAAGAGCCAATTTGAAAATCCAAATTTAAGTTAGAGTCGCATTTTGTACTTTATGCAAATTTTATGAATAATATTTTAACATTATTATTATTATTATTATTAGAACTATTACTATTAGAACTACCACCAAAGGTTGGCCTGGGTCTAGAACTGTCACAAAAGGTTGGCCTGGGTTTAGAACTATCACCAAGGGTTGGCCTGGGTCTAGAACTATCACCAAAGGTTGGCCCGGGTCTAGAACTATCACCAAAGGTTGGCCTGGGTCTAGAACTATCACAAAGGGTTCGCCCAGGTCTAGAACTATCACCAATGGTTGGCCTGGGTCTAGAACTATCACCAAAGGTTGGCCTGGGTCTAGAACTATCACCAAAGGTTGGCCTGGGTCTAGAACTATCACCAAGGGTTGGCCTGGGTCTAGAACTATCACGAAGGGTTGGCCCGGGTCCAGAACTATCACCAAGGGTTGGCCTGGATCTAGAACTATCACCAAAGGTTGGCCTGGGTCTAGAACTATCACCAAAGGTTGGCCTGGGTCTAGAACTATCACCAAAGGTTGGCCTGGGTCTAGAACTATCACCAAAGGTTGGCCCGAGTCTAGAACTATCACCAAAGGTTGACCTGGGTCTAGAACTATCACCAAGGGTTGGCCTGGGTCTAGAACTATCACCAAGGGTTGGCCCGTGTCTAGAACTATCACCAAGGGCTGGCCTGGGTCTAGAACTATCACCAAAGGTTGTCCTGGGTCTAGAACTATCACCAAAGGTTGGCCTGGGTCTAGAACTATCACCAAAGGTTGGCCTGGGTCTAGAACTATCACCAAAGGTTGGCCCGAGTCTAGAACTATCACCAAAGGTTGACCTGGGTCTAGAACTATCACCAAGGGTTGGCCTGGGTCTAGAACTATCACCAAGGGTTGGCCCGTGTCTAGAACTATCACCAAGGGCTGGCCTGGGTCTAGAACTATCACCAAAGGTTGTCCTGGGTCTAGAACTATCACCAAAGGTTGACCTGGGTCTAGAACTATCACCAAAGGTTGGCCTGTGTCTAGAACTATCACCAAGGGTTGGCCCGAGTCTAGAACTATCACCAAAGGTTTGCCTGCGTCTAGAACTATCACCAAAGGTTGGCCTGGGTCTAGAACTATCACCAAGGGCTGGCCTGGGTCTAGAACTATCACCAAGGGTTGGCCCTGGTCTAGAACTATCAACAAGGGCTGGCCTGGGTCTAGAACTATCACCAAGGGCTGGCCTGGGTCTAGAACTATCACCAAAGGTTTGCCTGGGTCTAGAACTATCACCAAAGATTGGTCTGGGTCTAGAACTATCACCAAAGGTTGGCCTGGGTCTAGAACTATCACCAAGGGCTGACCTGGGTCTAGAACTGTCACCAAGGGCTGGCCTGGGTCTAGAACTATCACCAAGGGTTGGCCCAGGTCTAGAACTATCACCAAGGGTTGGCCCGAGTCTAGAACTATCACCAAGGGTTGGCCCGGGTCTAGAACCATCACCAAGGGTTGGCCTGGGTCTAGAACTATCACCAAGGGTTGGCCTGGGTCTAGAACTATCACCAAAGATTGGTCTGGGTCTAGAACTATCACCAAAGGTTGGCCTGGGTCTAAAACTATCACCAAGGGCTGACCTGGGTCTAGAACTGTCACCAAGGGCTGGCCTGGGTCTAGAACTATCACCAAGGGTTGGCCCAGGTCTAGAACTATCACCAAGGGTTGGCGCGAGTCTAGAACTATCACCAAGGGTTGGCCCGGGTCTAGAACCATCACCAAGGGTTGGCCTGGGTCTAGAACTATCACCAAGGGTTGGCCTGGGTCTAGAACTATCAACAAGGGTTGGCCCGAGTCTAGAACTATCACCAAGGGCTGGCCTGGGTCTAGAACTATCACCAAGGGTTGGCCCGGGTCTAAAACTATCACCAACGGTTGGCCTGGGTCTAGAACTATCACCTAGGGTTGGCCTGGGTCTAGAACTATCACCAAGGGTTGGCCCGGGTCTAGAACTATCACCAAGGGTTGGCCTGGGTCTAGAACTATCAACAAGGGTTGGCCCGAGTCTACAACTATCACCAAGGAGGCCTGGTCACAGACCGGGCCGCGGGGGCGTTGACCCCCGGAACTCTCTCCAGGTAAACTCCAGGTAAGGGTTGACCCGGGTCTAGAACTATCACCAAGGGTTGGCCTGGGTCTAGAACTATCACCAAGGGTTGGCCCGAGTCTTGAAACTATCACCAAGGGTTGGCCCGAGTCTAGAACTATCACCAAGGGTTGGCCCGGGTCTAGAACTACCACCAAGGGTTGGCCCGGGTTTATAACTATCACCAATGGTTGGCCCGAGTCTAGAACTATCACCAAGCGTTGGCCCGAGTCTAGAACTATCACCAAGGGTTGGCCCGAGTCTTTAGAACTATCACCAAGGGTTGGCCTGGGTCTAGAAGTATCACCAAGGGTTGGCCCGAGTCTAAAACTATCACCAAGCGTTGGCCCGAGTCTAGAACTATCACCAAGTGTTGGCCCGAGTCTAGAACTACCACTAAGAGTTGGCCTGGGTCAAGAACTACCACCAAGGGTTGGCCCGGGTCTAGAACTATCAAGAAGGGTTGGCCCGTGTCTAGAAGTATCACCAAGGGTTGGCCCGAGTCTAAAACTATCACCAAGGGTTGGCCCGAGTCTAGAACTATCACAATGGGTTTGCCCGGGTCTAGAACTACCACCAAGGGTTGGTCCGAGTCTTAGAACTATCACCAAGGGTTGGCCCGGGTATAGAACAATCACCAAGGGTTGGCCCGAGTCTAGAACTACCACCAAGAGTTGACCTGGGTCTAGAACTATCACCAAGGGTTGGCCCGAGTCTTAGAACTATTACCAAGGGTTGGCCCGGGTCTAGAACTATCACCAAGGGTTGGCCCGGGTCTAGAACTATCACCAAGGGTTGGCCCGAGTCTAGAACTACCACCCAGAGTTGGCCTGGGTCAAGAACTACCACCAAGGGTTGGCCCGGGTCTAGAACTATCACCAAGGGTTGGCCCGAGTCTTAAAACTATCACCAAGGGTTGGCCCGAGTCTAGAACTATCACCAAGGGTTGGCCCGGGTCTAGAACTACCACCAAGGGTTGGCCCGGGTTTAGAACTATCACCAATGGTTGGCCCGAGTCTAGATCTATCACCAAGCGTTGGCCCGAGTCTAGAACTATCACCAAGGGTTGGCCCGAGTCTTTAGAACTATCACCAAGGGTTGGTCTGGGTCTAGAAGTATCACCAAGGGTTGGCCCGAGTCTAAAACTATCACCAAGGGTTGGCCCGAGTCTAGAACTATCACCAAGGGTTGGCCCGGATCTAGAACTATCACCAAGGGTTGGCCCGAGTCTAAAACTATCACCATGGGTTTGCCCAGGTCTAGAACTACCACCAAGGGCTGGCCCGGGTTTAGAACTATCACCAAGGGTTGGCCCGAGTCTAGAATTATCACCAAGGGTTGGCCCGGGTCTAGAACTACCACCAAGGGTTGGCCCGGGTTTAGAACTATCACCAGGGGTTGGCCAGTGTCTAGAACTATTACCAAGGGTTGGCCCGGGTCTAGAACTACCACCAAGGGTTGGCCCGGGTTTAGAACTATCACCAAGGGTTGGCCAGAGTCTAGAACCATCACCAAGGGTTGGCCCGAGTCTAGAACTATCACGAAGGGTTGGCCCGGATCTAGAACTATCACCAAGGGTTGGCCCGAGTCTAAAACTATCACCAATGGTTGGCCCGAGTCTAGAACTACCACCAAGGGTTGGCCCGGGTTTAGAACTATCAACAAGGGCTGGCCCGAGTCTAGAAGTATCACCAAGGGTTGGCCCGGGTCTAGAACTATCACCAGGGGTTGGCCCGAGTCTAGAACTATCAACAAGGGCTGGCCCGAGTCTAGAAGTATCACCAAGGGTTGGCCCGAGTCTAGAACTATCACCAAGGGTTGGCCAGAGTCTAGAACTATCACCAATGGTTGGCCCGGGTTTAGAACTATCACCAAGTTAAATTAGACACATGTGCAACTCTTGCGTATCTTTATTGAGGAAACGTTTCGCCACACAGTGGCTTCATCAGTCCATACAAAGGATAAACTTGAAGAACAGGAGGAGAATGAGGAAATCAGTCCCTCAACCTTGAGTCGATGTGGTCAGTCCATCAATCTATTCAAGATTGATGGTCATGAACTACCACAGCCGGGCTGTGGCTCGTACGTTGGACTGCGTGCGGCCAGCAGTAACAGCCTGGTTGATCAGGCCCTGATCCATCGGGAGGCCTGGTCATGGACCGGGCCGCGGGAGCGTTGATCCCCGGAATAACCTCCAGGTAACCTCCAGGTAAGGGTTGGTTATGAACTACCACCAAGGTTTGGTCATGAACTACCACCAAGGGTTGGTCATGAACTACCACCAAGGGTTGGTCATGAACTACCACCAAGGGTTGGTCATGAACTACCACCAAGGGTTGGTCATGAACTACCACCAAGGGTTGGCCATGAACTACCACCAAGGGTTGGTCATGAACTACCACCAAGTGTTGGCCATGAACTACCACCAAGGGTTGGCCATGAACTACCACCAAGGGTTGGTCATGAACTACCACCAAGGATTGGTCATGAACTACCACCAAGTGTTGGTCATGAACTACCACCAAGGGTTGGTCATGAACTACCACCAAGGGTTGGTCATGAACTACCACCAAGTGTTGGCCATGAACTACCACCAAGGGTTGGTCATGAACTACCACCAAGGGTTGGCCATGAACTACCACCAAGGGTTGGTCATGAATACCACCAAGTGTTGGTCATGAACTACCACCAAGTGTTGGTCATGAACTACCACCAAGTGTTGGTCATGAACTACCACCAAGTGTTGGTCATGAACTACCACCAAGTGTTGGTCATGAACTACCACCAAGTGTTGGTCATGAACTACCACCAAGTGTTGGTCATGAACTACCACCAAGTGTTGGTCATGAACTACCACCAAGTGTTGGTCATGAACTACCACCAAGTGTTGGTCATGAACTACCACCAAGTGTTGGTCATGAACTACCACCAAGTGTTGGTCATGAACTACCACCAAGTGTTGGTCATGAACTACCACCAAGGGTTGGTCATGAACTACCACCAAGTGTTGGTCATGAACTACCACCAAGTGTTGGTCATGAACTACCACCAAGTGTTGGTCATGAACTACCACCAAGTGTTGGTCATGAACTACCACCAAGTGTTGGTCATGAACTACCACCAAGGGTTAGTCATGAACTACCGCCAAGGGTTGGTCATGAACTACCACCAAGTGTTGGTCATGAACTACCACCAAGGGTTGGTCATGAACTACCACCAAGTGTTGGTCATGAACTACCACCAAGTGTTGGTCATGAACTACCACCAAGGGTTGGTCATGAACTACCACCAAGTGTTGGTCATGAACTACCACCAAGTGTTGGTCATGAACTACCACCAAGTGTTGGTCATGAACTACCACCAAGTGTTGGTCATGAACTACCACCAAGTGTTGGTCATGAACTACCACCAAGTGTTGGTCACGAACTACCACCAAGGGTTGGTCATGAACTACCACCAAGGGTTGGTCATGAACTACCACCAAGTGTTGGTCACGAACTACCACCAAGGGTTGGTCATGAACTACCACCAAGTGTTGGTCATGAACTACCACCAAGGGTTGGTCATGAACTACCACCAAGTGTTAGTCATGAACTACCGCCAAGGGTTGGTCATGAACTACCACCAAGGGTTGGTCATGAACTACCACTTAGTGTTGGTCATGAACTACCACCAAGGGTTGGTCATGAACTACCACCAAGGGTTGGTCATGAACTACCACCAAGGGTTGGTCATGAACTACCACCAAGGGTTGGCCATGAACTACCACCAAGGGTTGGTCATGAACTACCACCAAGTGTTGGTCATGAACTACCACCAAGGGTTGGCCATGAACTACCACCAAGTGTTGGTCATGAACTACCGCCAAGGGTTGGTCATGAACTACCACCAAGGGTTGGCCATGAACTACCACCAAGGGTTGGTCATGAACTACCACCAAGTGTTGGTCATGAACTACCACCAAGGGTTGGTCATGAACTACCACCAAGTGTTGGTCATGAACTACCACCAAGTGTTGGTCACGAACTACCACCAAGGGTTGGTCATGAACTACCACCAAGGGTTGGTCATGAACTACCACCAAGTGTTGGTCACGAACTACCACCAAGGGTTGGTCATGAACTACCACCAAGTGTTGGTCATGAACTACCACCAAGGGTTGGTCATGAACTACCACCAAGTGTTGGTCATGAACTGCCACCAAGTGTTGGTCATGAACTACCACCAAGTGTTGGTCATGAACTACCACCAAGTGTTGGTCATGAACTACCACCAAGTGTTGGTCACGAACTACCACCAAGGGTTGGTCATGAACTACCACCAAGGGTTGGTCATGAACTACCACCAAGGGTTGGTCATGAACTACCACCAAGTGTTGGTCATGAACTACCACCAAGTGTTGGTCATGAACTACCACCAAGGGTTGGTCATGAACTACCACCAAGGGTTGGTCATGAACTACCACCAAGGGTTGGTCATGAACTACCACCAAGTGTTGGTCATGAACTACCACCAAGTGTTGGTCATGAACTACCACCAAGTGTTGGTCATGAACTACCACCAAGTGTTGGTCATGAACTACCACCAAGGGTTGGTCATGAACTACCACCAAGTGTTGGTCATGAACTACCACCAAGTGTTGGTCATGAACTACCACCAAGTGTTGGTCATGAACTACCACCAAGGGTTGGTCATGAACTACCACCAAGTGTTGGTCATGAACTACCACCAAGTGTTGGTCATGAACTACCACCAAGTGTTGGTCATGAACTACCACCAAGTGTTGGTCATGAACTACCACCAAGTGTTGGTCATGAACTACCACCAAGTGTTGGTCATGAACTACCACCAAGTGTTGGTCATGAACTACCACCAAGGGTTGGTCATGAACTACCACCAAGTGTTGGTCATGAACTACCACCAAGTGTTGGTCACCCGAGCCTCACACCACAAGTGTACACAGTCCACATATAAACAATGCCTGGTGTGTCGTAGCCACGTTCTCAATGTCATTATCTGTGGTTAAGTTTCTGAAGTTTATGTAAGTTAACCTGAAAAAAAAGACTGATTGCAAGGAACGTTCATTAAAATGATGCTGGGAACAGCGTAAGGAAACGAGCGGTGTCAAACAGAATGAATGCGATCAAAAATATAACTTAATCTTTCTGGTGTGGGATGTTGGGAAGGGAGAGAGTGGGTGGTGAGGGAGAGAAGTGGTGAGGGAGAGAAGAAGTGGTGAGGGAGAGAGGGGGTGATGAGGGGATGGTTGAGGAGAGGGGGTGAGAGATAGGGGAGGATTGGGATAGGGGTGACAGAGTGATAGGAGGGAGAGAGCGCGTTGAGGAACTAAACATCAGGTGGTCTCCACCTGTGGTTCTCCCAGGGGAAGGGGAACATAGGTCTCCACCTGTGGTTCTCCCAGGGGAAGGGGAACATAGGAGGGGGGGATGAATGTGTCAGAGCCAGAGCATCGAGCACCACCTGGGATGCTATGTATGGACGGGGGGGAGGAAGGCAGAAAGAGGGATTGAGGGATAAAAAGACTGGTAGTGGAAGGGGAGAGAGAGAGAGAAAGAGAGAGAGAGAGAGAGAGAGAGAGAGAGAGAGAGAGAGAGAGAGAGAGAGAGAGAGAGAGAGAGAGAGAGAGAGAGTCTGGAACAAACCTTTAATGAGTTTCGTACAGCATAATGATATCAAAGAAATAAAGTCAGCTGATCAAATGAAATTGCTGGCCCACAGATGGCTCCAATTTCATCCTTTTCCCTACTTATGTCTCAATGCAATAAATAGGGCTTTAAAATGAGATGATGTAGGTAACAGCTCTTACCCAGTAAATAACGTTAGGAATCCTTACCCTAACCTTGTTAAAACCTGTGTAAAGATAGATAGGTAGATAGATAGATAGATAGATAGATAGATAGATAGATAGATAGAGAGAGAGAGAGAGAGAGAGAGAGAGAGAGAGAGAGAGAGAGAGAGAGAGAGAGATGTACAGGTGTTCTAGAAGAATTAAAGCAACAAAAGCTTCAGGTAAGAGCTGGAATTCCTCCCTGGGTCTAGATTTTAGGACACTTCACTTTAAATTTCAGGGAGAGAGGAAGGGGGGGGGGAGGGGAAATAAGGACAAGAAATTATAACAGAGAAGCAAGGGGAGAGTGGTATGGATGTGCCAAAGTATCGGTATCGACTGATTTTAATGGCATCGGCGGGTGTACCTGCGCGGAGTCTATGGGGAGGTCAACGCCCCCGTGGCCCGGTCCATGACCAGGTCTCACTGTGTATCAGGGCCTGATCAACCAGGCTTATTACTGCTGGCCGCATGCAATCCAACGTACGAAATAGCCCGTCTGATCAAGTACTGACTTTAAGGATCTATCCAGTTACCTCTTGAAAGACAGAAAGGGATCTATTGGTAATCCCTCTTATGTATGATGAGATGAAGCTGATAAATAGTTTTGGAGCACTTACACTTAATGTGTTGGCGTTCTGACTTAACTCTGTTTGCTACTACTTAAAATGCCCCTACCTACTTTTCTATTTATTCCTTTTATACGCATTTTATGCGCTATTACACCATGATCACACTTGTGGAAGGCTTTTGCAAAGTCTGTGTATACTACATCTACATTCTGTTTGTCCTCCAGGTCGTAAAAGACAATGTTATTTTGGTTTAGTAGTTGTGAGAGGCAGGAGCGACTTGTTATAAATCCATGTCGCCCTGGGTTGTAGTTGTTGGGACTCCAAGTGATTGGTGATCTTGCTTCTTAGAACCCTTTCATAGACGTTAGTGCTATCAGTCTATAATGCTTTGCTGCTGTCTTTGTGGAGTAGTGCTATATACGTTTTTTTTTTAACGACGGTGGAGTAGAATGACCCCCGTGTTTAGGTGTCAGTTGTGTGTCACTGATTACTTGTATTACTTGTGTAGTATATGTAGATAATCCCAGATATGTTTTAGACAGGCTCCCTGGCTAGCTGTGACGTCACGAGCCCCTCACATGTGAGCCGCTAGCTAGAGGCATTTCTCAGTTCCTGGCTAGGCATAAACTTAACAAGGCAAGGCCTGGGCTTCCCCTCAAGACTCTCATATTATACAACTCCAAACCATCCAACAGGTGTATTCCTTACTCCAATATCTACTTAAGTACCCATAGAATTTTTAAGGCATACGAGCATATGATAAGAGTTTCTTGTGGTTCGTGATGAAGATGGAGTTCCACAAGTTAGGGCCTAGGGCAGAGTGCATGGACATTGTACTAATTACTTTTTTGAAGTCCAGTGGTGTTAGAGTTATGTCAAATTTTGATAGAGTTTCTAATCTCATTCATGAAAAATTCGTTCAGATTGTCTATCTTTAGTCTGAGTAACGGGCTCACTGAACAGTCATGATGAGACTCATTTCACTACTGTCATCAATTTAAGTTCCACCTTGTTTGAGCAAGAGCCCGATAGTAGATGTGTTTTTTCCCTGGATTTTACATACAAGAACTATTTTGGATTTCTTTCAATTTCATGAATTGCTTTTAACTCCCCGTCTCTCCTGGACTGTATGATTCTTTCAACTTGAGTTTGGTATTTTCTATTTCCTTTGGCTAGCACTTCTGCATTTCTGATAGTCTAGGACCATTGAGAAGCTCTGTGAGTCTTCGCCTTCGCCTACACAGGGAACGTCTCTCTCTAATTTACATGTCTTCTTTGTCCTTAGTGGAAAGTACCTTGAGCATATATCTAGTGCTGCTGAGTTGATTCTTTCTAGGCTCTAATTCAGATCCATGTTATTTAAGATGTCTTCCCAGAATGTTTTGTTAAGGACATCTTGGTCCCAGTTGATAGTTTTGGTAAAGTTGAATTTTGTGGAAACACCCTTATAACTGGTTACATTTTGCTGGTCAGGGGCCCCTGTACATGCAGGTCTGAATTTAGATTAGGTTGGTATCCGAGTTATCTCCCTTCCATACTATTATATTTTGAGCCTGGTCATCATTATTTGCGAAAATAAGGTCAAGTGTATTTGTCCAGTCTTGTTTACCTGGAACTTACCTGCAGAGGGTTTCGGGGGTCAACGCCCCCGTGGCTCGGTCTGAGACCAGGCCGCGTGGTGAATCAGGGTCTGATCAACCAGGCTGTTACTGCTGGTCGCACGCAAACTGACGTATGAACCACAGCCTGGTTGGTCAGGTACTGACTTTAGGTGCCTGTCCAGTGCCTTCTTGAAGACAGCCAGGGGTCTATTGATCCCCCCTTATGTATGCTGGGAGGCAGTTGACCAGTCTTGGGCCCCGGACACTTACTGTGTTGTCTCTCAGTGTACTCGTGGCGCCCCTGCTTTTCATTGGGGAAATGTTGCATCTCCTGCCGAGTCTTTTGCTTTCACAGGGAGTGATTTTCGTGTGCAAGTTTGGTACTAATCCCTCTAGAATTTTCCAAGTGTATATTATCACGTACGTGTATCTCTATCGCCTGTGCTCCAGGGAATACAGATCAAGGGCCTTCAACCGTTCCCAGTAATTTAGGTGCCTTATCGTACTTATGTTTGCCGTTAAAGTTCTTTGTACACTCTCCAGGTCAGCAATTTCCCCTGCCTTGAAGGGGGCAGTTAGTGTACAGCAGCATTCCAGCCTAGAGAGAACAAGCAATTTCAAGAGAATAATCATGGTCTTGGCGTCCCTAGTTTTGAAAGTTCTCATTATCCATCCTATCATTTTCCTAGCAGATGGGGTAGATACACTGTTGTGGTCTTTGAATGCGAGATCCTCTGACATTATCACTCCCAGGTCTTCCACATTACTTTTTCGCTCTAGTGTATGGTTAGAATTTGTCGTATACCCCGACACAGTTTTAATTTCCTCAAGTTTTCCATATCTGAGTAGTTGAAATTTCTCTTCATTGAACTTCATATTGTTCTGAGTGACCTATTTGAAGATTTGATTGATGTCCGCTTGGAGTCTTGCGGTGTCTTCGATGGAGGTCACTGTCATGGTCATCCGGGTGTCATCCGCAAAGGAAGACACGGAACTGCGGTTTACATCTCTGTCTATGTCATATATGAGGATATGTCGGCTTCACTATTTGCTGATTTAAGGTGAATTTATTACAGAGGTTCAAACAGATGATTTGTGAGAATAGTCATCTGAGCTGCCTCCAAGAATTATCTCTCCTATTACACAATTTGCTACGTTCTTCCATTTTAAATGCCTTAACGTAAAATCACCAAACAACATATTTGAGGCAAGCGTTGAAAATTTGTCAGACAATGTGTATTCAACTTTCAATAGCTGGTCCTTGTACTGTTGGGAAGCTATATCTGGCTGCTTATATACAACCACAAAGACCAGGTTTTGGTTTTAATCTTTACTGCCAAAAATTTATCACTGTGTACACAAATGAACGACTCTGACATATAGGCTAACCCCTTCCCCTCACTGCTGTCTGATCTTCTGGTCACATACTAATAAGTTCTACCCTGATATCGATATTTCGTTGTCAGAGTGGCCTTTCGTGTAGGGCTCTGTGAAAGCTGCAAATACTGCAGATGGACAAGTATCTCCAACCAAGTGCCAGATCAACGAGGCTGTGATGGATATGTGGGTCAGTAAGCCGCCAGCATCAACAGCCTGGTTGATCAGGCAAGTACCAGACAAGCCTGACCCTGGCTCCAAGGGTAGAAAACTTTGGGAACTCATAATATGCATAATCAAAGAGGAGTCTTTAATGGGTGAAGCCTACCTGCGATATTCTGAAGCTGGATGCGGTGGTACTGTCAGTTACAGAGAGAATCAGAAGAACAACAAATACAATCACCTGGTACCGTGCAATAACTTCGTCCCAATAGGCTGGCAACACTCAGGTCATGGGACAAGTGGACCATCAAGTTTTTGAAAGAACTTTGTGACAAACTCATCAGGAAAGCCAAGGACCTCAAAGCACCTGGCATTTTTCTCCCCCAGTAACTCAGTGGTTATAATTTGGAGTGTGTTATCCCACTACATTCGTGGTTAGCCTCCCCCTCCACGTACAGTAAACACACCCACTAAGTAAACAAGTTCCCCCTTCTCTCATTTCACTGATCACCTTCAGCACAATTAGAGAAGTATCAACACCAGACTCTTCACTGCTCTACCACTAAACCTAAGAAATAATGCCGGAACAAAGGTAGACAGAATCTTAAAGAGGAAACTGGAAAAATTGCTGCAGGGAAGTGCCTCTTCAGCTACACTATAGCAATAGTTTGGCTGATCAGGTTACCAGGAAAGCCTGACCTTAGGGTGGGAGGAGAGGAAAAAAAATATGCTGGTAACCTTAGAGTCACATGAGTGATATACCTTTGATGAGTTTCGAGAGTTTTCCTACTCCCACAGTCCGGCCTTGGGTTAGGCTCGTCTGATGCTTGCCTAGTCAACAAGGCTGTTGCTGCTGGAGGCCTGCTAACCAACATATCCATCATAGCCTGGTTGATGGTATAAACAAAATGACATATTCTATCAGGCTGATAAAATAGACGTTGATTCAGTAAATGACTGTCTGGAAATAAGGCATCGGCAGGCACTGTCCTAGTTGCATTGCTATATATATTAATGGTTCCAGGGATTAGTGCCCCCGTAACCCGATCTCAAACCTGGACTCTTAAGTTGGAAAGCAAACTTCACAACACGAAAAATTATTTAAAAATGAAGAAGATAGTAGAGATAATTTGCATACTGAATTTAAACAGAAGTTCCTAAGATTTACGTGTCTCCTTTGTTCATAAGACAGAAAGAAAAATACCAACAGACATACCAGAGTGCAAAACCTTTAACAGACTATAGTTTCCTATTAATATGGCAGCACGGTAGTACTGCTGTACCCTGGTATCTATATTTCACTGTCAAAGTGGTCTTTTGTGTGGGGCCCTGTGAAAGCTGCAAACACCGCAGCTGGGCGAGTATCTCCACCAAGTGCCAAATCAATCTGGCTGTGATGTATATGTGGGCCAGTAGTTGTGTTCGCAGGGCAGGAAGAATAGTATCTGGCCCTGCCTCTTAACTCTCCTCGGCTGGTTTCAGTGATTTCTGGCCTCCCGGACACCATCATACCTACTCTCACGGTTGTCTCTTATTCCTTCTCAACCGTTCGCAAACCAGACAGTTTTTACACACTTCCAAGAATTCTAATAACCTTACCAGACGTTAATACATTGTCAGCAGCACCTACTCACTGCCTTGTCGACACTCTTTTTACGTGATTGGGAAATACTGCAGCAAAACACGGGCGTGTCCCGTGCGCGCCACCTACACACGTGGCCCTTGTGGAAATGGGCGTGGCCAGTGTGGAAATGGGCGTGGCCAGTGTGGAAACGGGCGTAGCCAGTGTGGAAACGGGTGTGGCCAGTGTGGAAACGGGTGTGGTCCCATGGAGAAACAAACACTGGAGATTCGTCTGATGTACATAGTAACACAACACCAAATACTCATACCAGCGGCCATGCTTTTTCTAATATAGAAACCCTGAACAAAAACTTCACTGACTACCTGGGCAACTAGGCTGTTGATGCCAGCGGCCCACAGGTCTACACAGACCCAACAACCTGTCCGATCTGGCTGATACAGACAAGGAATACAGCAAAGATCCAATTTTCTCTTCAAAATCTGTACCCCGTTTTCCCACAGCAAGGATTATGTAGTAAGTACACGATAAGACACACAAGAGGGTATGATTAACTTGGCTGCATGCAGTGTAATGTAGCCATCACAGTCAAGCTGACCAGCAACTAATTTGAAGAACTTACCCAGCTCCCTCTTGAAGACAGCCAAGGGTCTTTGGGGAATTCCCCTAATATATTGAAGAGTCTTGGTCCACTTATACTTGTTGAGTTATTAGTGTAAGCACTACACACCTGGTTTTCACTAGGGTAATTTGCAGTGTTACGGAGCGTCGTGATCTTGTAGGGAGTCATTTCGTCGTTCAGATTTGGAACCAAAACCACCCGAATTTTTCAAGTGCAAAATATGATACGTCTTTCTCGCCTATATTCTTTAAATCTGCAATTTTACCTTCGTTAAAAGGGGCTGTAAAGTACGCAACAATTTTCCAGTCAAGAGAGTGCTTGTCATTTCTGGTCATAAAAGTTCTAACTAATCAGAATGTGAATTGATTAAGATCACTGAGCTTACTTTCTCTTGTTGAAAGGAGCAGAAAGAGGAGAATGGAGGAGATAAGAGTGAATTTAAAAATACAAATGGAAGACAGAAATAAAGGGCTTGAAATGGGGTTTATAAAGAAATGCAAAATACCATTGGCACGAATTACAGAAGCTTAGAAGCAAGTGAAATCTCAAAGGCCTTCAAAACCCCAGTTATAATAACCCTTCTTGACGAGGCAGCTCAAGAGGGATGGCAAAAATAATTACAGACCACAAATACAACATAAAGGTGCACATTTCTGGAAAAGAAAGCCCTATACACAAAGCCAAAATTGTTTTACAGTTGTCACAGCAATTAGATCTTTATGACACATTCACTGAGGGTCTGAAAGAAGAAAAAACATGAATATGGTATACACGAACTACAAAACCATTTGACAAAGGCGATAATGGAGTGACAACCACAAAATGAAGCTAATAGACTTAGAAAAAATGAATATTGAGATTTCTGACAATCAGATCACAAAGAATGGCTCAAGTATTAAGAAAATAAAAAGTTCGTGGTACCTTCACTCTTTCTCATCCTCACATAGATGGCAGCACTAGTCATGACTTCGGACAAATTACAAACGGATGTCAACTATGTCTTTCAGTGAGCAAGTAATGCACAGGGAGAAGAGGGTAGTGAAGATAAGGTTTATATAAGTATGAAGAGGAGAGAGAATATGGATAGATGTGTAGGTGAGGCAATGAATAGGAGAGAGAGTAATGAAGATATGTGGGGGGGGGGGGGTGATGACGATTATTGGGAAATACACATAACAAGACGAGGGAGACAGAGATATCTCACTGCAAAGTAATCTCTCATACAAGCCACCCAAACCCCAACGGACAGCTAAATTCCAGGCTAACCCCTGTCTTCCTTGGACCGGGAGCTACCCCTCAACACCCATGGGGGTCCACCCTGGCTACGACGACCAGATAACTCTGGCCAAAGAAACGAGAAAACATGGCCAATATAAATCACCAAATTATCGCGAACACGAAACCGGTTCTTAGACGCTGGTGTTGCCATCTTCTGGGCTCTCAGTGTCCCCTGCAACTATCATGGCGACTGATGGAGATTGAGAGTGTATTGGTGAAGATATTTTAGAAGCGTGGTGTTGGTGGAGATGATTGAAGATGTGGTGGATGAGAGGCGACATGTCTGGTGGAGGTGATGCCAAGGATAGTAGACAACCTTGGTAGTCCACCACACACACATGCCTCCAGCAACCAACGTTTATCGTCTCCAGTTGCAGACGCCATCATGGTCCCAGCGCTGCCACCTCAACCACCGCTATAATTACGCCACAGCTATAATTGCCGTCACCACCACTTCCACTACCACCATCATTACCACTAGCGCTATTACTACTACTACTACTACTACTACTACTACTACCACCACCACTACTACCACTACCACCACCACCATTACCACCACCAATACCGCCCAATGTTTTCACCACTACCACCACTAATACCACACCATTACTACAACGCCAATACTACCACCTCCACCACTCCCCCTCCTTCACCTCCACTACCACCACCACCTCCACTACCACCACCATCACCAACAAGCTTCCAAGCGAACATAAACCAAGTCTTCAATTGGGCTACGGACAACAATGTGTTTAATGAGGACAAATTTCAGTACTCAGTCGAGGAAGAGTGGAGGAAATAAAAACAATACAGGAGTACAAAGCGAACTCAAACCAATGAATAAAACTTAGTCAAATGTGAGAGACCTGTGAGTGATAATGTCGGATCTCAGGTTCAAGGAGCACAACAATGTTATTATCGCAGCTGCAAGAACACTGATAGGTTGAATAACTAGAACTTTCAAAACAAGAGATGCCAAGCCAATGACATTTTTCACGTTAATCGTTCTCTCAAGGTTGTATTGTCTTTGTTTACTAAAGGCTCCCTTTAAAGCAGACAAAATTGCTGAGCTGGAGAAAGTACAAAGAACCTTCACAGCTCGTATAAACTCGGTCAAGCACCTAAATTAACTGGAACACTTGCAGTCCCTAGAACTGCACTCCTTAGAATGTAGGTGAGAAAGATACATCATAATCTACACCTGGAGAATACTGGAGGGCCCGGACAGGTACCAAACCTGCACACCTATATTATTATTTATGAAGTTAAGAGGCTTAGGAGACGGTGCAGGATACCTTCAGTGAAAAGAAGGTGAGCGAAGAGTACCCTGTGAGAGAACTCAATAAATGTAAATGGTCCACGACTCTTCATCACCCTCCCATCGTGCATCAAGCGGATTGCCACCAAACCTTTAGCTAGCTTCCAGAGGGAACTCGATAAACTCCTCAAACAATTCCAGATCAGCTGAATTGTGGTGCATACAATGAATTGTGGTTGGTAGGCACTAACAGCTTGATCGATCAGACCAGCAACCAAGAGGCCTGGTCTGTGACTCAGCTACTGGGGCGTTGACCCCCATTCCACGAATGGGGGTCACCGCCCCAGCTACCAACACAACCGCCACTACCCCATCCAACACTACTAGTACCTCCAATCACAACTACTAGTACCCCAACCACCACTACTAGTACCCCTAACAACCACTACTAGTACCCCCAACCACCACTATTAGTACCAGCAATCATAACTACTAGTACCTCCAACCACTACTAGTACCCCAACCACCACTACTAGTACCCCCAATCACCACTACTAGTACCCCAACCACCACTACCAGTATCCCCAACCACCACTACTAGTACCTCCAACCACTACAAGTACCCCAACCACCACTACTAGTACCCCCAAACACCACTACCAGAATCCCCTACCACCACTACTAGTACCCCAACCACCACTACTAGTACCCCCAACCACCACTACTAGCACACCCAACCACTACTAGTACACTAACCACCACTACTAGTACCCCTAACCACTACTAGTACCCCAACCACCACTACTAGTACCCCCAACCACTACTATTAGTACCCCCAACCACCACTACTAGCACACCCAACCACTACTAGTACACTAACCACCACTACTAGTACCCCTAACCACTACTAGTACACCAACAACAACTACTAGTACCCTAACCACAACTACTAGTACCCTAACCACAACTACTAGTACCCCCAACCACTACTAGTACCCCTAACCACTACTAGTACACCAACAACAACTACTAGTACCCTAACCACAACTACTAGTACCCTAACCACAACTACTAGTACCCCCAACCACTACTAGTACCCCTAACCACTACTAGTACACCAACAACAACTACTAGTACCCTAACCACAACTACTAGTACCCTAACCACAACTACTAGCACACCCAACCACTACTAGTACACTAACCACCACTACTAGTACCCCTAACCACTACTAGTACACCAACAACAACTACTAGTACCCTAACCACAACTACTAGTACCCTAACCACAACTACTAGTACCCCCAACCACTACTAGTACCCCTAACCACTACTAGTACACCAACAACAACTACTAGTACCCTAACCACAACTACTAGTACCCTAACCACAACTACTAGCACACCCAACCACTACTAGTACACTAACCACCACTACTAGTACCCCTAACCACTACTAGTACACCAACAACTACTAGTACCCTAACCACAACTACTAGTACCCTAACCACAACTACTAGTACCCCCAACCACTACTAGTACCCCAACCACCACTATAAACAACAACCTCCTAACAATATCGTCCACTTACAACCCCCAAAAGTCAAAAAAAAATATTCAGAACCTTAAAAATGCAGACAATATCAGAACTGAGGGATTACATTATAAGGACAGACTAAAAAATAAACTGAACCTAACAACCCTAGGAAAGAGGAGAACTTGGGGAGACATAAATGGTTATAATTATAACCTCAAATTTTAAATGGGGGGGGGAAGCCAGCGGAAGGCCTCGGTAAGATGACCAAAAGTTCCAGTGGCGGGTCAGGAAACATTTAGCCTTGTTTCCTTTCCAATCTTACTTAATCTAACCTATGAATGAGAGGAATAAAACACACGTGGAAATTCCTTTAGCGTGTACGTTACGTGAAGACAATTTCGGGGGTCACTGCCCCCCAGCCGCTCCCAGATCAACCCTCCTGGTTGATAACCTCATTAACCAGGCAGTTGATGCTAACTTACTGCAGTAAAAAAAAAAAAAAAGCCCAGCTGATCAGGAATTGACTTGACGAACTTATCAACTTTCCTCTTGAAGACAACAACAGGACTGTTAGTGATTTGTCTTTACGCTTATTGAGTTACCTGTTAAGTTTTCTTGTTACTCCTCTACTTATCACTGGGATTATTTTGCAACCTCTCCCAAGCATCTTGCTTTCATGAAGATTCAGCATCCTTCCCTCAGGAATTTTCGGGGCATAAATTAAGATGTATCTCTCTGGCCTGCGTAACGAGGAATACAGCTCGAGGGAGTTGAAGTGTTCCCAACAATTGAGGTATTTGAATGAATATATACGAGAGGTGAAAGTTCTCTGTATATTCAGCAGATCAGCCATCTTGTCTGGCTCAAAAGAGAACCTTCACTGCCCGCATAGGTTCAATCAAGCGCTTACAATACTGGGAACGTTTGAATTATAATCTATCATGGAAAATTCTAGAAGGATTGGTCCTAAATCTACAAACAGACGGTGCAAGATGTCCCTTATAAAAAGTATGGGCGCCGAGTACACTAAGGGAAAACTCAATAAGTGTGAAGAGACTTTATATACTAGTATAAGGAGAGATTACCAACAGACCCCATGACTGTCTTCAAGAAAGAACTGGACAAGCTTCTCAAGTCGATCCCTGATCAGCCAGGCTGTGGTGCCTATGCTGGACTTCGTGTGGCAAAACCAACAGCCTGGTTCATCAGGTCATCCACTGGGAGGCCTGGCCTGGGACCAGGCCGTGATGGTATTAACCTTCAGACACTCTCCATATAGGTAGATTCCAGGAACATTACAGACCAGAGAGAAGGAATCTAAGCCCTGACAGCATTCCAGTACATTTTGTTAGGCGTGTAAGCATACCCAAAGGAGCCACGAAAATATTCGAACCTTCCTCAATATGACGTCGCTCTGCAACTCTTGCATGACATACATTTACAGATGTACCTCAAAGGATATTTTCGGGGGTCAACGCCCCCGCGGCTCGGTCCCAGACCAGGGCATCCTGGTGAATCAAGGCCTGATCAACCAGGATGTTACTGCTGGCCACACGCAATCCAATGTACAGCTTGGCTGCTTAAGAACTGATTTGAGGAGCTGCTTAGACTCAAATGATTGATCCTTTGGATCTGTTTCACACCCTGTTTTCTCATTCTTGGATTCGCTTTCAACAAAGATCCTAATCTCCTGAAGTTCCTGTCCTCTGTTCTTCTTCTAATGGAAGCCAATCCAACATGATGCGAGGATCAGAAAATACTGCTGCTGTTATGTCAGTCATCTCTTGGTGTGATTAGTTCATGCAAGACTTCAGCAACTGCTTCACAGTAGGACAGGTCAGTATCTAGTAACTGCTGCATGTAATTTAAGCAGATATCAGCTTGATGACAGTCAGTAAATTATGATTACAATTAGTTTATGAGCTACAAGTCCAGTTACAATTACTAAAATTTTTTATTTAATTAGTTTAACCTTCAATTACAGTTACTCCGAGCCTGGTCCACGTATATATCAGCAAAGGATGACACAACGCTCCGATTTACGACACGGTCTATGTCGGACATGAGAATAAGAAAGAGGTATTGGGGCGAGTATTGTGCCTCAATCAACAAAACTTTTGCCGTAGCTGCTTCTGCTTCCAGGGACCTGGAAACTAGAAATCAGTGTAATGGGTTGACATGAGTTGGGAGGTGAGGTCAGGAGCCACGATCCAACTCCTACAAACACGAGTATGTGAGTAACAAGTGAGTAACACACAATGAATGCATCAACTGGAAGGCTGTCAGTTGTTCAGTGGCCACAAACAATGACAAAGCACCGTTCTCCTCCCCGGGGATGACTCACACTCCCTCTTCATTTATTCTCCTTCCATAAATGGCTTTGTATCCTTTAATTCATATTCTTTGTTTATGGTTTTGCCTTTTTATTCAAAGTTTCTCGTATTTAAGTTATTCTTTCCTACACCAAACAGAAAAAACTTTTGTGTCTTAGCTGACAAACTGACGAGCACTATAACTGATGTGCCTCTAACCGGTTTCAAGGGCTTTACCCTCTCAGTCAGGCTTCATTCTTTGTTAACCGCCTGGTTAACCAGCCTGGTTAACCAGCCTACTTGTGATAAAGACCGTCAGGCCCATATAACCATCGTCGTCCTGCTAATCAGGAATTTACAGGAGAGAGATTCCAGTTTTATTTCTGGAAAACATGTGTCTTCGATCCGGTATTATTTCGGATTTCTGCTGGAAGAAGGCTGACGCATTGTTCTTTAACTGTATTGACAACACCTGTGTTGTTCACTGGGATTTTACAACAGTTTCTCCCGTACTCTCATTCCATGATAATGTTATAACAGTATTTAAATTGAGTTTCTGGCCCTCAAATATCTTCCAGGTATATATTATCAGATATCTCGTTCTTGTCCATTCCAGTGAGAAAATCGAAGTGCTTTGATTCGTTCCTATTAGTTTAGATGCTTTATTGCTCCTATACGGGCAGTAATGTACCTCTTACATTTCCCAACTATATCTCTCCTGCCTTGAAAGGCGTTGAGAGCACACAGCAATATGCAAGTCGTGAGAGAACCATTCATTTGACAAATACCATCATTGGCGTGGCTCATACCTGGAGGTTATTCCGGGGATCAACGCCCCCGCGGCCCGGTCCATGACCAGGCCTCCCGATGGATCAGGGCCTGATCAACTAGGCTGTTACTGCTGGCCGCACGCAGTCCAACGTACGAGCCACAGCCCGGCTGATCCGGCACTGACTTTAGGTATCTATCCAGCTCTCTCTTGAAGGCAGCCAGGGGTTTATTGGCAATTCCCCTAATGCTTGATGGGAGGCTGTTGAACAGTTTTGGGCCCCGGACACTTATGGTGTTTTCCCTTAGTGTACCAATGGCGCCCCTGCCCAGTCTTTTACTTTCGTAGGGAGTGATTTGTGTGCAGATTTGGGACCATTCCTTCCAAGATTTTCCAAGTGTAGATTATGATATATCTCTCCCTCCTGCGTTCCAACGAGTACAAGTCAAGTGCTTCCAAGCGTTCCCAGTAGTTAAGGTGCTTGACAGAACTTATACGTGCAGTAAAGGATCTCTGTACACTCTCTAGATCTGCGATTTCACCTTCTTTGAATGGAAATGTTAATGTACAGCAGTATTCCAGCCTAGAGAGAACAAGGGATTTGAAAAGGATCATCATGGCTTGGCATCTCTCGTTTTGAAAGTTCTCATTATCCATCCTATCATTTTCTTTGCACGTGCGATCGTGGCACTGTTGTGATCCTTGAAAGTGAGATCCTCAGACATTACTACTCCCAGGTCCCTTACATTATTTTTCCGCTCTATTGTATGGCCGGAGTCAGTAGTATACTCTGTTCTAGTTATTATCTCCTCCAGTTTTCCATAACGGAGTAGTTGGAATTTGTCCTCATTGAACATCATATTGTTTACCGTTGCCCACTGGAAAACTTTGTTTATATCTTCTTGGAGGTTAACCGCGTCCTCAGCAGATGACAGCCTCATGCAGATCCTAGTATCATCCGCAAAGGATGATACGGTACTGTGGTGTATATCTCTGTTTATGTCTGATATGAGGATAAGGAATAAGATGGGGGCGAGTACTGTGCCTTGTGGAACAGAGCTCTTCACTATGGCAGCCTCCGATTTAACTCTGTTGACCACTACTCTTTGTGTTCGATTTGTTAGGAAGTTGAAGATCCATCTCCCCACTTTCCCAGTTATTCCTTTAGCACGTATTTTATGGGCTATTACGCCATGATCGCATTTGTCAAATGCTTTTGCAAAGTCTGTGTATATTACATCTGCATTCTGATTTTCTTCCAGTGCATCCAAGGCCATGTCATAGTGATCCAGTAGTTGTGAGAGGCAGGAGCGACCTGCCCTGAACCCATGTTGCCCTGGATTGTGCAGATTTTGGGAATCCAGGTGATTTGCAATCCTGCTTCTTAGCACTCTTTCAAAGATTTTTATGATGTGGGACGTCAGAGCTATTGGTCTATAGTTCTTAGCTAATGCTTTGCTGCCACCTTTATGGAGTGGGGCTATATCCGTTGTTTTAAGTGACTGTGGAATTTCACCCATGTCCAAGCTCCTCCTCCATAGTGTACTTAGGGCATGCGAGAGGGGTTTCTTGCAGTTCTTAATGAAAACAGAGTTCCACGAGTCTGGGCCCGGGGCTGAGTGCATAGGCATGTTGTCAATGGCTTTTTCGAAATCTATCGGAGTTAGGGTAATGTCGGAAATCTGGCATACATTTATGGAGTTTTGAGGCTCATTCATGAAGAAATCATTTGGGTCGTCGATCCTCAGACCGATTAGTGGTTCACTAAACACAGAGTCGTACTGGGATTTCAATATTTCACTCATTTCCTTGTTGTCATCTGTGTAAGTCCCATCCTGTCTGAGTAAGGGCCCGATACTAGATGTGGTATTTGCCTTGTTTTTGGCATATGAAAAGAAATATTTTGAATTTCTTTCAATTTCACTAATAGCTTTAAGCTCCTCCTGCCTCTCCTGGTTCCTGTAAGAGTCATTTAGCTTAAGTTTGATAGTTTCCACTTCCCTGGTCAGCGCCTCCTTTCGTGTATCAGATATTCTAGCACTCCTGAGGAGCTCAGTGACTCTTCGTCGTCTTCTGTAGAGGGAGCGTCTTTTTCTCTCCAGTTTACTCCTGCTCTTCTTCTTTCTTAGGGGAATATGCCTAGAACATGCTTTGGCTACCAGGAAGTTGATCCTTTCAAGGCACTGGTTTGGATCCATGTCATTTAAGACATCTTCCCAACATGTTTCGTTTAGGACATGGTTTACCTGGTCCCAGTTGATGTTCTTGTTGTTGAAATTGTATTTTGTGAAGACACCTTCACAGGTACATGCATTCTGCTGTTCAGGACCCCTATGCATGTACGTCTGGTCTTCGATTAGATTGTGATCGGAATTAGTTGTTTTTGAGATTCTTATGTCTCTTATAAGGTCCTCATTATTTGTGAAGATAAGGTCAAGTGTGTTTTCTAGTCTTGTTGGCTCCACTATCTGCTGGCTTAAGGTGTGTTTTTCGCAGAGACTTAGTAGCTCATGTGTGTGTGTGACCTTTCATCTGCGCTACCTCCGGGGATTGTTTCAGCTATAACATTGATCCACTTTATTATACTGGCTGTCTTTGTTTCATTTGTTCCTTTTTTGTGCTCCACAAATGACAAAGCATCCGGCATAATTACTTCTGGGTATTTTACTGTTACATACGTTTAGTTCAATTCATCGTGTGTCTCTCTCCTTTCTTAAATACCGAGTCTACATTCACTGTCTACCAGATCTCTGGTAACTGATGACAACGAATCTTCAAGCGGATATATATAGACTTCCAGTGGGTCTTATACAAGAATATGATGTTTAAAGAGGATAAGTTTCAGTTGCTCCGCTATGGCAGAATAGAGGAACTAAAGACACACACTTTATTTAAGTCACTTGTTCTCTCCAGGCTGGAATACTGCTGACAGTCCCCTTCCAGGCAGGCGAGATTGGTGAGCTGGAAAACGGATAGAGAACTTTCACTGCTCGTATAAACTCAGTCAAGCATATGAACTACTAGGAATGTTTGAAGCCTTTTCAACTGTATTCCTTGGAACGTAGGCGACGAAATACATAATAATTTACATCTGGAAAGTCCTGGACAGACTGGTCCCACACCTGCGCGCCAAAATCACTCCGCATGATGAGAGACTTGGCAGATGGCGCAAAATACCTTTACCAAAAGCAGTGGCGTGACGCGTATTCTAAGAGAGAACTCATTGAGTGTCAGAGGTCCCCGACTCTTCAACGCCCTCCCTTCATGTATAAGGGGAATTACTAACAAACTTCTGGCTGTTTTCAAGAGGGAACTGGACAAGTTCCTCAGATCAGTGTCTGACCAGCTGGGCTATGGCTATTACCTTGGACTGTGTGCAGCCAGTACTAATAGCCTGGTTGATCAAGGCTTGATCCTTCAGGCGGTCTCGTCTGCAACCGGGCAGTGGAGGCATTGACCCCCGGAAGCATCCTTCAGGTATCCCTTTCCAAGACCAGGCCTTGTAGATCAATGCATTATCAACCATGCTGTTACTGCTGGCTGCACACACAGTGCAACGTACAAATAACAGCGCGTCTGGTGAGGCATTAATTTGAAGAACTTGTCCAGTTTCCTTTTTTGAAGACAGCTAAAAGTTCGTTGGAAATTCCTTTTATGCACAGAGGGAGGACAGTGAAGAGTCGGGGACCTCTGACACTCAACCCCTCTCTTAAGTGTGCTCACCTCGCACCTGTTTTTACAAGTGCTTTACACCGTCTGCCAAGTCTCTTGCTTTCACACGGGAATAATTTTGGAGTGCAAATTTAAGACCCGTCCCTCCAGGATTTTCCAGAAGTAAATTATATACCTTTCTAGCCTACGTACCAGGGAGAGCAGTTCAAGGGACTTCAGGTGTTCCCAATAGTTCAGATGTTTGACTGAATGTATGCAGGCAGTGAAAGTTCTTGGTACGTTTTCTAGTTTAGCAATCTAGCCAGCCTAGAAGGGGGCCATTAGTATTTAAGCTCCTAATTCGCACCACGGACAGGCGCCTCACTGCTGTTAAGCTCCAATCATAAAACCGCATTATGACCAAGTGTTGGAGAGCCAAGAGAGGCAAAACAACGTGGTACAGCAACCGATAACAGTTAAGGGAGGGAGGGAAGGAACTCTGTGAGTGACAGCATCAACAACCAGGTAGTGGTTATAGTGTCTCAAGGGCAACACAATACCCCCGCGAACCACACTGTCTCCAGCCACTGCTCTTCCAACTCTTGCTCCTGCTGATATTCCTTCTCTTGATCTTTTACTGATTTTCTCCCACTCATCCTTCCGCCACTCTCCCTTTTGGTATTTGAATAATTAATGCCTCTTTTCGCGCAGGAAGATAAAAATAAAAGCACCTAAATAGCACAGTAGAAAGTGCTCGCTAATAACTTACATGTATATTTCGACCCCCAACTGGGGTAATCTTCAGTAGATGTTAAAAATTACCCTAGTTGGGGGTCAAAATATAGATAATTTAGTTTTTTTGAATTTCTGTCCCTGTCGGCCCCTGGCTGCCTTCAAGAGGGAGCTGGACAGATAAAATCGGTGCCGGATCAGCCGGCCTGTGGTTCGTACGTTGGACTACGTGCGGCCAGCAGTAACAGTCTAGTTGATCAGGCCCCGATCCACCGGGAGGCCTGGTCGTGGACTGGGCCGCGGGGGCGTTCATTCCCGGAACACCCTCCAGGTATGTGGATTATTACTGAGCATTGACAATTGCTTCTTACACTCTAATTATTCACAGTAGAAATTCCACAAGGTAACATGTTTCTCTGTGAGGCAGACCCAGTACAACCATCCCAATACTTAGACTCCTGTGAGCTGTTTCTTACAGATTTTTATATACTGCAAAAGGAAGCAATTAGCTAGTCTCCTTAGTAAATCCTCGCGAACTAGTATACCTATCTAGTAACCTATCTGTAGTCATGAATCTTATTGTAGTCAGCTGGAACAGTGGCTTACGCGCTGGCCTGAAGTTTACCACTCAGTTGCCGCGAGTTCAATTCCTACTACTAACGTGGTTTATATGTAGTCATTTCTGGTGGTCATTGCCCTAGCGGCTCGATCCCAAACCAAGCCTCCTGACTGATGCTTTGATTAATCAGGTTGTGGGTATAAGGAGGGAAATGAAAAGCCACGAAAGTTTCCTGACTGCACAGAGAGAAAATAGGTTTACAGATCAATTTTGAGGACGGCATTTTTATACCTCTGATGAGTTCCGAGAGTCTTTCTACTCCCGGAGCCCGACCACAGACCAGGCTCGTCTGGTGCTACTTAACTATCAATGGTCAAACAAGCTTAGACGATTTCAGTTGTGATGAGGAAAAATCCCAAGCTGGAAAAGCGCAGATTTACACAATACAAGTAATGCAATGCATCGTTGGGTTCAATAATATATGTTCAATCACTTCAATTTGTACCACTACCACCTGAACGACCACTATCACCGCTACCACCTGTACGACCACTATCACCGCTACCACCTGTACGACCACTATCACCGCTACCACCTGTACGACCACTATCACCGCTACCACCTGTACGACCACTATCACCGCTACCACCTGTACGACCACTATCACCGCTACCACCTGTACGACCACTATCACCGCTACCACCTGTACGACCACTATCACCGCTACCACCTGTACGACCACTATCATCGCTACCACCTGTACGACCACTATCACCGCTACCACCTGTACGACCACTATCATCGCTACCACCTGTACGACCACTATCACCGCTACCACCTGTACGACCACTATCACCGCTACCACCTGTACGACCACTATCACCGCTACCACCTGTACGACCACTATCACCGCTACCACCTGTACGACCACTATCACCGCTACCACCTGTACGACCACTATCACCGCTACCACCTGTACGACCACTATCACCGCTACCACCTGTACGACCACTATCACCGCTACCACCTGTACGACCACTATCACCGCTACCACCTGTACGACCACTATCACCGCTACCACCTGTACGACCACTATCACCGCTACCACCTGTACGACCACTATCACCTGTACGACCACTACCACCTGTACGACCACTATCACCGCTACCACCTGTACGACCACTATTACCGCTACCACCTGTACGACCACTACCACCGCTACCACCTGTACGACCACTATCACCGCTACCACCTGTACGACCACTATCACCGCTACCATCACCTGTACGACCACTATCACCGCTACCACCTGTACGACCACTATCACCGCTACCATCACCACCTGTACGACCACTATCACCGCTACCATCACCACCTGTACGACCACTATCACCGCTACCATCACCACCTGTACGATCACTATCACCGCTACCACCTGTACGACCACTATCACCGCTACCACCTGTACGACCACTATCACTGCTACCATCACCAACTCTACGACCACTATCACTGCTACCATCACCACCTGTACGACCACTATCACCGCTACCACCTGTACGACCACTATCACCGCTACCACATGTACGACCACTATCACCGATACCATCACCACCTGTACGACCACTATCACAGCTACCACCTGTACGACCACTATCACCACTACCATCACCAACTGTACGACCACTATCACTGCTACCATCACCACCTGTACGACCACTATCACCGCTACCACCTGTACGACCACTATCACCGCTACCATCACCACCTGTACGACCACTATCACTGATACCATCACCACCTGTACGACCACTATCACCACTACCATCACCACCTGTACGACCACTATCACCGCTACCATCACCAACTGTACGACCACTATCACCACTACCATCACCACATGTACGACCACTATCACTGCTACCATCACCACCTGTACGACCACTATCACCACTACCATCACCACCTGTACGACCACTATCACCGCTACCATCACCAACTGTACGACCACTATCACCGCTACCATCACCAACTGTACGACCACTATCACCACTACCATCACCACCTGTACGACCACTATCACCGCTACCATCACCAACTGTACGACCATCACCACTACCATCACCACCTGTACGACCACTATCACCGCTACCATCGCCAACTGTACGACCACTACCACTTCTACCACATGTACAACCACTATCACTTCTACCACCTGCACGACCTCTACCCTACCAAAAATCACAATTTTCCCCACTTTTCCCCCGACACACCAACCCAACACCATAACAGTCAACTCATCCCCCACGAGTCTCATCTCCCGTATGGTAAATTCATCCCTGCCTTGTTTAGTTAAAGTCTGCGCCCTGAACCTTCCAACCCGACCACCACCAAGCCTGGCCCAGCCTCGCACACACCAATAAGCCTGGCCCAGCCTCCCACACACCATCAAGCCTGGCCCAGCCTCCCACACACCACCAAGCCGGGCCCAGCCACCCACAAACCAACAAGCCTGCCCCTGCCTTCAATACATAACCAAGCCTGCCCCAGCCTCCTACTCACCACCAAGCCTGACCCAGCCTCCCACACACCACCAAGCCTGACCCAGCCTCCCACACATCACCAAGCCTGGCCCAGCCTCCCACTCACCACCAAGCCTGGCCCAGCCTTCCATACATAACCAAGCCTGCCCCAGCCTCCTACTCACCACCAAGCCTGACCCAGCCTCCCACACACCACCAAGCCTGGCCCAGCCTCCTACACACCACCAAGCCTGGTCCAACCTCCCACACACCACCAAGCCTGACCCAGCCTCCCACACACACCACCAAGCCTGACCCAGCCTCCCACACACCACCAAGCCTGGTCCAGCCTCCCACACACCACCAAGCCTGACCCAGCCCCCCACACACACTACCAAGCCTGACCGAGCCCCCCACACACTACCAAGCCTGACCCAGCCTCCCACACACACCACCAAGCCTGACCCAGCCTCCCACACACACACCACCAAGCCTGACCCAGCCTCCCACACACACTACCAAGCCTGACCCACTCACCATTAACTGCCTACTCCTGCTTCTTCGTTGCTATCTGAAGACGGCGACCTGAAGAGGGTATTCATCCCATCCATCCCTCATCCTAATCTCGAAGCCGGCCACGGGCTAGGCTTGTCTGGTGCTTGCCTGGTAAGCCAAGTTGTTGCTACTGGCTGCCCGCTGGGCCACATATCCCTCACAGCATATTTTAGCGTCTTAGACTTCTATACTTCCAGTAGTTTGTGATATCTTCCGGTAAGATGTTGAACAGTCTGGGGCCACGGATGTTGATATATTGTTCTCTTATTATGCTCACAGCGGTCCTGCGTTTCAATAGTTTATTTTACACAATTCAGATAAGAGTCGGTAAAACATTTAAACTATTAGGAACGCCTGAAAGTATTAGTTATGGAGAACAGAGACGTGAGAAATACCTCAAATGCATCATTAACACACGTGTGCAACAGCTGGGTATCTTTATTGATTGAATGTTTCGCCTACACAGTAGGCCTCTTCAGGCGAAACATTATGTCGGTATTTTACACCATATTCAACAAAACATCTCAAATGGATATACAAAAATAACTCCAGGCAGAGCAGTGGTCTGGTCTGCCTAGTGGTACCCTCCAGCCTCGTCACTTTCCCTCATGCCACACCGGCTAAAGTTGCCTTCGTGACACTAAACTCTACCACCCAAACCACAACTCAATTTCCCATTCCCCTCCCCATGTGTGTGTGTGTGTGTGTGTGTGTGTGTGTGTGTGTGTGTGTGTGTGTGTGTGTGTGTGTGTGTGTGTGTGTGTGTGTGTGTGTGTGTGTGTGTGTGAGTGTGTGTGTGTCCCCCCTCATCAACAATATCATCCCTCCATTCCCATCATCCGTGTGATGGATCACAGCTCTCGGGCCATCGTAAGATCTTGCTACAGAGAATTAACTTGGCTACCCTTCCATGCCTACCTTCCATAGCATTTATGGACATTTTGAAATGGCATAATTTATACGAGGCCTTACCAATGTTATACAGAGGTGCAAGTGTGAAAATTAACTACAGTACCACCACCACCACAACCATATCCACTACTAACACCACAACCATATCTACTACTAACACCACAACCATATCCACTACTAACACCACAACCATATCCACTACTAACACCACAACCATATCCACTACTAACACCACAACCATATCCACTACTAACACCACAACCATATCCACTACTAACACCACAACCATATCCACTACTAACACCACAACCATATCCACTACTAACACCACAACCATATCCACTACTAACACCACAACCATATCCACTACTAACACCACAACCATATCCACTACCAACACCACAACTATAACCACTACTAACACCACAACCATATCCACTACTAACACCACAACTATTACCACTACCAACACCACAACCATATCCACTACTAACACCACAACCATATCCACTACTAACACCACAACCATATCCACTACTAACACCACAACCATATCCACTACTAACACCACAACCATATCCACTACTAACACCACAACCATATCCACTACTAACACCACAACCATATCCACTACTAACACCACAACCATATCCACTACTAACACCACAACCATATCCACTACTAACACCACAACCATATCCACTACTAACACCACAACCATATCCACTACCAACACCACAACTATAACCACTACTAACACCACAACCATATCCACTACTAACACCACAACTATTACCACTACCAACACCGCAACCATATCCACTACTAACACCACAACCATATCCACTACTAACACCATAACCATATCCACTACTAACACCATAACCATATCCACTACTAACACCATAACCATATATACTACTAACACCACAACTATAACCTCTACTAACACCGTAACCATATCCACTACCAACACCACAACTATAACCACTACTAACACCGCAACCATATCCACTACTAACACCACAACTATAACCACTACTAACACCACAACTATATCCACTAACACCACAACTATAACCACTACCAACACCACAACCATATCCGCTACTAACACCAAAACTATTGCCACTACCAACACCACAACCATATCCACTACCAATACCACAACCATAACCACTACTAACACCACAACCATATACACTACTAACACCACAACTATTATCAATACCAACACCACAACCATATACACTACTAACACCACAACCATATCCACTACCAACACCACAACCATATCCACTACCAACACCACAACTATAACCACTACTAACACCACAACCATATCCACTACTAACACCACAACTATTATCACTACCAACACCACAACCATATCCACTACTAACACCACAATCATATCCACTACTAACACCACAACTATATCCACTACTAACACCACAACCATTACCACTACTAACACAGCAACCATTACCACTACTAACATCACAACCATATCCACTACTAACGCCACAACAATATTCACTACTAACACCGCAACTATAAAACTATAACCACTACCAACACCACAACCGTTACCACTACTAACACCACAACCATTACCACTACTAACACCGCAACCATTACCACTACTAACACCACAACCATATCCACTACTAACACCCCAACCATAACCACTACTAACACCACAACCATAACCACTACTAACACCACAACCATAACCACTACTAACACCCCAACCATAACCACTACTAACACCACAACCATAACCACTACTAACACCCCAACCATAACCACTACTAACACCACAACCATATCCACTACTAACACCACAACCATAACCACTACTAACACCCCAACCATAACCACTACTAACACCACAACCATAACCACTACCAACCTCACAACCACTTCACCAGAGAGTGGCCCAGTGGTTGTATGTGAACAGAACAAGAGGAGACTGTTCTCACGCCTTCCTTCAATGATCCCGGCGGTTCCTCCCCACTCCACCTGCACCCATGTCAGGTCCTACGAACTTGACAAGGGGTCAACTTGAAAATAAACAATATGCCTCTCTCTCCTTGTCCCTTGAGATCAGTCTAAGAACACTTTCTAAGGGTGGAGATTTTTTTTCCCCATACTTGGTTGAATAGATACATTGGCTGAGAGCGGGATGAAAGACAGGTTGTAAGACGGCACTTAGTAAATTCTGAAGGAACTTTAAAATTAAGATTTCGACTTGTTACTGTGGATCAGTAGGCTTAATTCAGTGCTCTTTTTGTTTCTAAATTACAAAAAAATCTGCACTAGCCTACTGGGTATCAATGCCGAGGTTTGTACCTTGGCATTTAAAAAGACACGTGGTGGCCAGGATTCCATCCTGCGTCGCCATGTCCAGCACTATGAGAACAGGACACATATTCTCAAAGTTCTGTTAATAATTCAAAATCACTTGTTTGGTGACTTCATTACTAGGTAGACTGCTGGTGAAGTCTGGTACACAAAACAGGATGAGGTTGATATTAGTCTCTGATGCTCCACGAACACGTATGTTCTCGCATCTGGGAAACACGCTCAGTTCCACTAAGCGCTGGTGTTTGAGAATTTGTGGCACAGTGGACAGAGGAATGCGTACTATGTCCTGTTCTCACACGGCTGGGCATGGCAACGCAGGATCGAATTCTGGCCAACCGCAGTTCTGTTAATGTTTCAAAATGACTTGTTTCGTGATCTGATATATATATATATATATATATATATATATATATATATATATATATATATATATATATATATATATATATATATATGTATATATATATATATGTGTGTGTGTGTGTGTGTAGTGGGTTGGTAGACAGCAACCACCCAGGGGGGTACTACCGTCTTGCCAAAGGAGTGTAAAACGAAAGCCTGTGATTGTTTTACATGATGGTAGGATTGCTGGTGACTTTTGTCTGTCTCATAAATATGCAAGATTACAGGTACGTCTTGCTACTTCTACTTACACTTAGGTCGCACTACACATACATGTACACGTTTATTTATACACACTCATCTGAGTTTTCTTTGATTTTATCTTAATAGTTCTTGGTCTTATTGCTTTTCCTTTTATATCCATGGGGAAGTGGAATACAAATCCTTCCTCCGTAAGCCATGTGTGTTATAAAAGTCAATTAAAATGCCGGGAACAATGGGCTAGTAACCCCTTTTCCTGTAATAATTAGTAAAAAGAATAAGAATAAGAATTGGGTCACCCTGCCTCTGTGTGTGTGTGTGTGTGTGTGTGTGTGTGTGTGTGTGTGTGTGTGTGTGTGTGTGTGTGTGTGTGTGTGTGTGTGTGTGTGTGTGTGTGCAAAATAACCACTGTTAAAGGATAGTGAAATTCCACTGTTAAAGGATAGTGAAATTCCACTGTTAAAGGATAGTGAAATTCCACTGTTAAAGGATAGTGAAATTCCAAGCGTGACTTCTCACATTATCAAGGAACATAAGAACATAAGAAAGGAGGAACACAGCAGCAGGCCTGTTGGCCCATACTAGGCAGGTCCTTTACAATCCATCCCACTAATAAAACATTTGCCCAACCCAATTTTCAATGTTACCCAAGAAATAAGCTCTGTTAAGATAAGATAAGATAAGATAAGATAAGATAAGATTTCGTTCGGATTTTTAACCCCGGAGGGTTAGCCACCCAGGATAACCCAAGAAAGTCAGTGCGTCATCGAGGACTGTCTAACTTATTTCCATTGGGGTCCTTAATCTTGTCCCCCAGGATGCGACCCACACCAGTCGACTAACACCCAGGTACCTATTTGCTGCTAGGTGAACAGGACAACAGGTGTAAGGAAACGTGTCGAAATGTTTCCACCCGCCGGGAATCGAACCCGGGCCCTCCGTGTGTGAAGCGGGAGCTTTAGCCACCAGGCTAAAGCCCCACTCAAATCGAACCCCTCTCACTCATGTATTTATCCAACCTAAATTTGAAATTACCCAAGGTTTTAGCCTCAATAGCCCAACTAGGTAGAGTGTTCCACTCATCAACTACCCTATTTCCAAACCAATACTTTCTTATATCCTTTCTAAATCTAAAATTGTCTAATGTGAATCCATTACTGCGGGTTCTCTCTTGGAAAGACATCCTCAAGACCTTATTAATACACCCTTTATTAATACCCTTCTTCCACTTATACACTTCGATCATGTCTCCCCTCATTCTTCGTGTTACAAGTGAATGTAATTTAAGGGTCTTCAATCTTTCTTCATAAGGAAGATTTCTAATGCTATGTATTAATTTAGTCTTTCTACGCTGAATGTTTTCTAAGGAATTTATGTCCATTCTGTACTATGGAGACCAGAACTGAACTGCATGATCTAGGTTAGGCCTTACTAATGATGTATAAAGCTGTAACATAACCGCTGAACTTCTGTTGCTTACACTTCTTGATATAAATACCAGTAATCTGTTTGCCTTAATACGTACGCTTAGGCATTGCTGTCTTGGTTTAAGGTTGCAACACATCAAATGATATATTGATGTATTGTCTTTAGAGTTTCTTGATAATGTGAAAAGTCACGAAACGCTTGGAATTTCACTATCCTTTCACAGTGGTTGTTAATTGTTACTAATCTTAACCACACACGTAATATTAATATTCAAAAAATTATCGGCTGTTATCGGCGGTTTTTTCACCAATAATGATACCTTAAAAATAACCGATACCCGCCAACACCGACACTCGGGCACATCCTTACCAAACACACACAACTCAGTGTGTATACTGTCAATAGGTAAGCCATCAATATGCAATATTGCAACCGTGCAGAAAATCCACTGGTGGCGCATAACTGACTAGCTGTGTTTTGTAAAGTAAAAGGACACAAGTGCAACTAATGTGACATTTATTGTGGCAACGTTTCGCTCTCCAGGAGCTTTATCAAGCTCCTGGAGAGCGAAACGTTGCCACAATAAATGTCACATTAGCTGCACTTGTGTCCTTTTACTTTACATATTGTCGGTAATTCTACCAACTTTATTACTAGCTGTGTTTTGGCATCGTAACAACTACACACACACACACACACACACATGGGAGCCAAGATACATGGACGGCTAAGATGATGGGAGGTGGTACTGGAAAACTTCATGTACCAACACGTAAGGGACACTACAAGAGAGAGAGGAGAGGATGAACCAGCAAGACTGGACCTAGTATTCACCTTGAGTAGTGCAGATATTGAGGACATCACATATGAAAGACCCCTTGGGGCCAGCGATCATGTGATTTTAAGCTTCAAATACACAGTAGAGCTACAAGTGGAGGGGAAAGCAGGAAGGCCAGGATGAATGAAGCCAAACTACAAGAAAGGGGACTACACGGGAATGAGGAACTTCCTGAATGGGGTTCAGTGGGACAGAGAACTGGCAAGGAAGCCAGTTAATGAGATGATGGAATATGTAACAACAATGTGCAAGGAGGCTGAGGAGAGGCTTGTACCCAAGGGTAACAGGATTAATGAAAAAGCCAGGATGAGCCCATGGTTCACCCAAAGGTGCAGGGAGGCAAAAACCAAGTGTGCTAGGGAATGGAAGAAATACAGAAGGCAAAGGACCCAGGAGAATAAGGAGAGCAGTCGTAGAGCCAGAAATGAATATGCACAGGTAAGAAGGGAGGCCCAACGACAATATGAAAACGACATAGCAGCGAAAGCCAAATCTGACCTGAAGCTGTTATACAGCCATATCAGGAGAAAAACAACAGTCAAGGACCAGGTAATCAGGCTAAGGAAGGAAGGAGGAGAGACAACAAGAAATGACCATGAAGTATGTGAGGAACTCAACAAGAGATTCAAAGAAGTGTTCACAGAGGAGACAGAAGGGGCTCCAGAAAGACGGAGAGGTGGGGCACACCACCAAGTGCTGGACGCAGTACACACAACCGAGGAAGAAGTGACGAGGGTTCTGCGTGAGCTAGATACCTCAAAGACAATGGGGCCAGATAACATCTCTCCATGGGTCCTGAGAGAGGGAGCAGAGGCACTATGTGTACCCCTAACAACAATATTCAATACATCTATCGAAACAGGGAGATTGCCTGAGGCATGGAAGACAGCAAATGTAGTCCCAATCTTTAAAAAAGGAGACAGACATGAGGCACTAAACTACAGACCAGTGTCACTGACATGTATAGTATGCAAAGTCATGGAGAAGATTATCAGGAGAAGAGTGGTGGAACACCTAGAAAGGAATGATCTCATCAACAGCAGCCAACATGGTTTCAGGGACGGGAAATCCTGTGTCACAAACCTACTGGAGTTCTATGACATGGTGACAGCAGTAAGACAAGAGAGGGAGGGGTGGGTGGATTGCATTTTCTTGGACTGCAAGAAGGCGTTTGACACAGTTAACACAAGAGATTAGTGTAAAAACTGGAATACCAAGCAGGGATAACAGGGAAGGCACAACAATGGATCAGGGAATACTTGTCAGGAAGACAGCAGTGAGTCATGGTACGTGGCGAGGTGTCAGAGTGGGCACTTGTGACCAGCGGGGTCCCACTGGGGTCAGTCCTAGGACCAGTGCTGTTTCTGGTATTTGTGAAAGACATGACGGAAGGAATAGACTCCGAAGTGTCCCTGTTTGCAGATGACGTGAAGTTGATGAGAAGAATTAATTCGATCGAAGACCAGGCAGAACTACAAAGTGATCTGGACAGGCTGCAGACCTGGTCCAGCAATTGGCTCCTGGAGTTCAATCCCACCAAGTGCAAAGTCATAAAGATTGGGGAAAGGCAAAGAAGACTGCAGATGGAGTACAGTCTAGGGGGCCAGAGACTACAAACCTCACTCAGGGAAAAAGCTCTTGAGGTGAGTATAACACCAGGCACATCTCCTGAAGCGCACATCAACCAAATAACTGCTGCAGCATAGGGGCGCCTAGCAAACCTCAGAACAGCATTCCGACATCTTAATAAGGAATCGTTCAGGACCCTGTACACCGTGTACGTTAGGCCCATATTGGAGTATGCGGCACCAGTTTGGAACCCACCCCAAGCCATGCACGTAAAGAAACTAGAGAAAGTGCAAAGGTTTGCAACAAGACTAGTCCCAGAGCTAAGAGGAGAGGTTAAGGGAAATCAATCTGACGACACTGGAGGACAGGAGAGATAGGGGGGACATGATAACGACATACAAAATACTGAGAGGAATTGACAAGGTGGACAGAGACTGGATGTTCCAGAGATTGGACACAGTAACAAGGGGACACAGTTGGAAGCTGAAGACACAGATGAATCACAGGGATGTTAGGAAGTATTTCTTCAGCCGAGACCTCATCCACTTCACTGGATCAATCTGTTCCACCAGTTGAGGAGAAAGACTTAGCTCCCACTGACTTCCCAGATGAAGTCAAGTGTTTGTTGAGTCTGTTGAACAAACGTCGTAAAGCCATTGCCTTACCAGGTGAGAAGATGGGTATAACGAACTTATTGTCCCATCGTATTCCACTTGAACCTGGTACTAGACCCATCTATATACCTGCGTACAGAATGCCTCATTCACAAGTTGCTGTCGCAGAAGAATTGATCAATCAAATGCTTGATGATGGAGTTATTGCACCTAGCAATTCACCTTGGAATGCGCCCTTGATCCTAAGAAGGATGGTACTTGGCGCCCAGTGATTGACTTTAGGAAGTTAAATGCGAAAACTATTCCAGATCGCTTCCCACTTCCTGTACTGGGTGATCTTTTACGTAACATCGGAGATAACAAAGTCTTTTCAACCCTGGATTTGTTACAAGGGTTTTGGCAAGTCCCTCTTCACGAGGACAGCCAAGAGCTAACTGCATTCTCCACTCCTACAGGTCATTATCACTTCCTCCGTATGGCGTTTGGATTACGATCCTCCCCTATCATGTTCTCAAGGCTCATGACTAATATCTTTAGAGGTCTCACAGGTAATGCACTTATGGTGTACTTAGATGACGTAATCGTCATGTCTAAAGACGTGGATACACACTTGAAAAGACTTGAGGTAGTACTTGGTAAGCTTGAAGAAGCCAATTTAAAGATCAAACTGTCTAAATGTCAATTTTTCAGATCAGAAATTAAGTTTCTTGGTCACGTAGTCACTCCTAGAGGGGTTACGACTGACCAAAGTAAAGTAACTGCAGTACTAAATTTTCCAACCCCCAAAACTGCTGATGCCGTAAGATCCTTTGTGGGCTTAGCAGGTTTTTATAGATCTTTCATTGCCAATTTTTCTTCCATAGCTGCTCCTCTAACTGAGTTGCTTAAGAAAGATGCTCCTTTTGTTTGGACCTTCCGTCAAGAAAGAGCATTCCAAACTCTAAAAGAAAAGCTAACATCTGCTCCAATTTTGAAATTTCCAGATTTTTCTAAGCCCTTCTATCTGACAATTGATGCTAGTTCAATTGGCATAGGTGCTGTACTAGCTCAGAAGACCGATGGCAAGTACAACGCAGTTGCATTTGCTAGCCGAGTCCTTACGAAGGCTGAACGTAATTATACAGTAACTGAGCAAGAAGCTTTAGCAATAGTATGGTCTTTAACGCACTTCCGAGACATTATTTATCAGTACTCTGTTCATGTCTTGACAGACCATGCTCCACTGATACCTTTATTCCAGAACAAACAACCTACTGGAAGGTTAGCCAGATGGACCTTGACTATCCAAGAGTTCAATCCCACCTTTGAACACTTACCTGGCAAGTCAAATGTAGTCGCAGATGCCTTATCGCGACATGTTAGTATAGTAACTGCAGACCCTCCATTTAGTGCTGAAGATGTAAAGAATGCTCAACGAACAGATCCCATGTGGTCTGGTGTGATTCGATTCCTGCTCCAGGAAGATCTTATTCTGACTGTGAAGCCACCAGCACCCATCAATGACTTTGTCATGAACCAAGAATTACTGTATCGAACAGCCGAGTTGGGTACTCCTAGCAGAAGAGTATACCAGTTAGTAATTCCAGTCACTAGTGAATGTAGCTTTACAGCTAGTTCACGATGTACCAGGTGTTGCACACCCTGGTATGGATCGTTCAGTAAAACAAGCCAGATTGAAATACTTTTGGCCTCATATGGCAACTGATATTTCTGAGTATGTTAAGAAATGTAGTGTCTGCATGCAACATAAAGGTAATGCTAACGGTCCTAATCCAATCCAAGTGTATCCAACCACTAGCGAACCGTGGGAAAGAGTTGCCCTAGATTTGTTAACTAATTTCCAATGTTCCCTCCAGGGCAACAAACATCTATGTGTTATGGTAGACCATTTCACCAGATATTGTGAATTAGTTCCTATTGCAGGTAAGACTGCCGAGACAGTAGCTAAAGCGTTTAAGGAACACATCTGCAGGCATACCACCCTTAAGTCCCTAGTAACAGATAATGGAGGTGAATTCTGTAATGAGATTCTTGAAAATTTGTGCACCTTGTACAAGATCTCTAAATCCACCATTGTTCCTCATCATCCTGCCAGCAATGGGTTAGCGGAACGTACCAATAAGAAAGTACTTGATGTCTTGAGAGCCACTATCAATCCCAACAGTGAAACTTGGGATGAAGTTATACCTGATGTGCAGTGTGCTATAAATTCGGCTTACAATGTTTCTATAGGTGACACTCCACATTATGCATTGTACGGTGTAGATAAACGTTTGCCTTATGAGTTGTTATATTCTAATCCGAAACCAAATTACAACCCTCGTACCAGCTTAGCTCAAAGTGTTTTTAGAAGAATCCATGAAACACTTCATAAATCAACAGCAGAATTTACAAGAGTCGCAAACACTCGAGCAAAGCCATCCAAAATCAAAGTAGGTTCGAGAGTTATGCTGACTAACTTTAACAAAACGTCTGCAATGCCTAAGCCTGATCAAAAGTTTGTTGGTCCTTATCGAGTAGTTGAACATATCACTGGTAATAAGTATAAGGTTAGAGAAATTAGTACTGGTCAGTATAAAGAATCGCATTTAGATCATATGAAGTTAGTATGTGATGATAATGATGTTCTAACCCAGACTAATGTGACAGACTCTGACAATCCTCCTGATCCTGTACTCTCTTCCTCTGATACTCAGTCAGACGATCAACCTGAATGTCGTTATTCCCTACGTACACGACAGGTATTGAGAAATCCTCAAGTATCATTTGTAACTACCAATTCAGATTTGCCTCAAATACAGCATGAGTTAGCCAGTGCAACAGAGTTTGATCCTCCCAGAGATGACACTCATTCTGCATATATCAATCTCACCCTAGCAGAGTTGGGGTTAAATGTAAATAACATGTATAGATGAATAATTACAGTATCAACTTATCAGTATTCAAGAATTTTTTTGTGTGTTCACATTCTCTCCGAATTCTGAGAATTAACAGTCTAGATTTGAGTGCACCGAATCTGCCTTTCTGTTAAACACTTCTTTCTTTGTATATATTCCTTCCTCAGAATCCGTAGATCACATGAATACAGATCGATCGATCAAATTTTTTTTATAACTTCTATTGTGTAATCTCAACGTTGAGTTTCATTCGATGAGTTGTGCTATATTATACCTTGTAGTTTCAGTTACGTAAGCTTCCATTCCAATGTTCTACTTATGTATATTATAATGTTCAATTGTTGTGTACTTTGACATTGTATAGAATCAGCCCAAGCCGTACACCTGCCGTCTCTAGCTTGTATTAGTTGTATGTCGGGACGACATAAGTTAGTGTCACCGAGCTCTCAGTAGTAGTACCAGTTCCTAGTAACCAGTTACCAGTAACCAGTGTACCAGTAGATGACTCACTACCAACCGTCTCTGCGTGAATCACTGACTGTATTCATATTGCTGCTGACCATAGCAGGATTTCAAACACCCCCTCACACATAGGCACTGGTGGGTCAGTCAGGCTAGGGAGCAGAGAGAGGCAGGACGGCTGTTGGCGCTTTCCCACACTTTCCGTTATATTATACGTACTACCAGCCTACGTGAGTATTCTTACCCTATCCACGTTTTTGAAAACCCACATGACACACAGATGAATCACAGGGATGTTAGGAAGTATTTCTTCAGCCACAGAGTAGTCAGGAAGTGGAATAGTTTGGGAAGCGATATAGTGGAGGCAGGATCCATACACAGCTTTAAGCAGAGGTATGATAAAGCTCACGGTTCAGGGAGAGTGACCTAGAAGCGACCAGTGAAGAGGCGGGGCCAGGAGCTTGGACTCGATCCCTGCAACCTCAACTAGGTGAGTACACACACACACCTCTGTTCCCACTACCTTGCTTACACAAAAATTGAAAAAGATTTACATTAGTTTTCCCTTTAAAAACATTACTGCTCCATAAAATCTTTAAATACACATCGGCGTCTATTACCTTTAATAGCGTATACGCCAGACTTTTCTTCTTCTTTTAACCTTTGTACACACAGAAGAAAATGTGTCGATCAGACGAATCAGTTTTAGATGTTACAGAGCACAGAAAGTTGGCAGAGTGCCGGAGCATCTTAACAGCATTGTAATGTTGCTGGGAGTGCGCCGCGGGGGCGGTGACCCCCGCTAGAAACTCCAGGTAATATAAGAACACAAGAATGGAGGAACACTGCAGAAGCCCTACTGGCCCATACAAGGAGAGGCTCCCATTTTAAGATACGATTTAGAGAGACAAGCGTCATCACAGAAATAACCCGCACATACGTAGGAGACACGACGACGTTTCGGTCCGACTCGGACCATTAACTAAGTAATGGTCCAAGTCGGACCGTAACATCATCGTTTCTATCTCCAATGTGCGGGTTATTTGTGTATTGTTCCACTTACGGTACGTGACTGTATTGTTTCGTGACGTATATCATGCACCACCATAACGACCACCTACATACAACAACCTTCTACATACAACAGCATACCTGGAGTCTACCCGGAGGGTATTCTGGGGATCAACGCCCCCGCGGCCCGGTCCATGACCAGGCCTCCTGGTAGATCAGGGCCTGATCAACGAGGCTGTTACTGCTGGCCGCACGCAATCCAACGTACTAACCACAGCCCGGCTGATCCGGCACCGACTTTAGGTATCTGTCCAGCTCCCTCTTGAAGACAACCAGGGGTCTACCGGTAATGCCCCTTATTGCGGGTGGGAGGCTGCTGAACAGTCTTGGGCCCCGGACACTTATTACGTTTTCTCTCAGTGTACCAGTGACGCTCCTACCAAGGTTACAGACGTAAAATGGGAATTATTATTATACTAACGAAGCGCTAAACCGTAGAGCTGAAGTTACAGCATTGTAATCTAACATCCAACCCAAATTACGCAGCACTGCACTGGCCAAGTACTGATGACACTTGGCCAGTCCAGTGCCAAGTGTCAAGTGCCAAGTCAACCAACACTGGGAGGAAAATCATAAGGAAAAATCATCATTCACATCCACTGAGGAATGTGAAGTTAATGATGAATATGTGTTGCTTGATGAGAAGGGAATCCGCTCTCTCAAGAAAATAAGAGGAGGACATTGAAGCGCTGGCTGACTGCACTGTTTCTGTCATATATATATATATATATATATATATATATATATATATATATATATATATATATATATATATATATATATATATATATATATATTTATATGTATATATATATGCAAGAATTATCTTAGAATTTTCTAAGTGATATCTACTGTTGTCTGTGAAAAGAACAAAGTCATAGAAATATATAAACTAGAAAATAAGAACCCTCTTCCTAACATTGTCTTGCTTCCCTACACAACGCCGGGGAAACAATCATTATTGGTCCTTTAAGTCATATATAGTATATGTAAAACATATCTTACTTTATGTCAAGTTTTGGCTCATACATTACTGCACTTCATTATGAAAATGATTTTGTAAATGAACAATATAAGAGATTACATAAATAACCCACACATAGGAGAAACTTTATGACGACGTTTCGGTCCGGTTTCGACCATTAACAAGTCACAGTATTGTACCTTTTTTTTCCTTTAATATAGGGTAAAAACAAAAAACATAACTTGGACCTCCATGGAGGACCAGAAACACGGAGAGTGAAATTTACGGACAGCCAGCGAGGCTTAACTTGGTTTTCACACTAAATGAATATGACAAAGTGGAAATTAATTACGGGGAACCAATATGCTCCAGCGATCATGTGGTACTAAGCTTCTGAATACATGTTGGAAAGGGAAATGGAGAAAGACAAGGAAGAAGCAAGCAACAGAAAAGAAGACTACAGAAGAGAGGGCTATGCGAACTGCAAGGTAGACTTGAACAATAAACAATGAAGGTAATACAGTCAGGGTGTCTGAAGTGAGATTCATACCAAGCACGAAGAAAAGAATGAAGAAAAACAGAGTCGTTCATGGTTTACCCAAGAATGTATAGCAGCCACGGGAAGAATCAAGACAACTTTGAAACAATACAGAGCAAATAAACGTGAGCTAGAAACGAATATGCAAGAAGAGAGAGAGGGGAGGCTGCAAGTTAAAAATGGCATAGCATCAAAGGCCAAAACAGAACCCAAATTACTCACAGCCAAACAAGAGAAAAAGACAACTGTCAGTAAGTGATAAAGATGAAGGAGGAAGAGCACTAACAGAATGACAGAATAGTTTCTAAGGTGTTTAGTAAAAAAATTAAAGCAATCTTCAAAGAAGAAAGTGAACAGCTACTGGAAGTTACTATAGACAGAACAGACCAACAGGTACTCGAGAGTATCAGCACAAACGATGTGGCGAGCCTGATTACAAGAGTTGGATTGTAAGCCCTGTTGGAACTAGATAACATATCTCCACAGGTATACCTTTGATGAGTTCCGAGAGTTTCTACTCCCAGAACCCGGTCATGGCTTGAACAAATGTAGTTCTGATAAATACAAAAAGGGGACAGACAAGAGGCCCTGAATTACACACCAGTGACTCTAACATGCACACTCTCAAAGCTAGTGGAGAAGACAGTACGGAAAAGAATACTGGGGTACTTGGAGATAAGATTATTTCCGGAAAAACAACATAAATTTAGGAATGAAAAATCCTGCCTTATGAATCTGCTGAAATTCTATCACAAAGTCACTGTAATAAAATAAGAAAGGCAGGTTGGGTGGATTGCTTTTCTCAGACTGCAGAAAAGCGTTGTCTCAGTAACACACCAGAAATCAGAACAGTAGTTTTATAAGCTTTTATAAGATACTTCTGTATGACTTACTCCCAAGAAAGAAGTATTTATTAGGAATGTGCGTTTCTTTTTACAATAATATATATATATATATGTGATGTTTTTTTGTACTTACACCTACGTGAGTATGTTTTTTTTTTTGTCCGCTGTACGTCACACCAATGTAGACGTGAGACGTGATAATTTTAAGTATTTTTTTTATATATACTGATAGGTGGCTTGAGTGATGTATAGTGTGATTGATGGTCTTTCTTTTTTGATTTGTCTGTGACGGGTTTCTTCTCCTGTGTCCAACAACGTGTGTGTGTGTGATAATTTATGTATGTAATTATTGCTCTCAACAGTTTTATAGTATATATGTGTATTATGTCTGTCTGTATAAGATATGCTCTCAAAAATATATAAAAAAAAAGTTTTATGAGACAGAGTGTTTAAGTGGGTGAAGAGTATATGACACAAGGCAGTGTGTCAGTATTACATGAGATCCGAATGGGAGAGTAACGGGAGGGGGTTCCACAAGGATCAGCTCTAAGACCACTACTGATCCTAATATATATTAATGACCTACCAGAGAGGATTAAGTCCTACATGTCACTGTTTGCTGACGATGTAAAAGTAATGAGAATAATAAGAACAGAAGAGGACACTGACAATCTCCGGATAGAACTCAACAGATTGTAGATGTAGTGACACAAGTGACTTCTCAAGTTCAACCCAAAGAAATGTAAAGTCGTGCGCTTTGGAGGAGAGAGCAGACGGAACACAGAGTACAGCATGTGAGGGGGAAGTTGCAAATGTCAAGGAGTGAAAAGGATCTGGAAATGAGTATAACACCTAACATATTACCATAATTGCACATAAACAACATAACGCCTGCAGCAAATGCGATCAGCAAACCTCACAATGACATTCAGGAACATGAATAAAGATTCCTTCAGAACCTTATGCACGATACATGTTGCGCCAATTATTAAGCACGAGGCCTCAGCATGGGGCCCACACCTAGTCACGCACATGAAGAACTCTCGTAATACTAGGCTAGTACCAGAACTAAGAATGCACTGCAAGGAGAGGTTGAAAGAACTGAACTTAACGACCTCAGAGGAGATAAAGACATAGGGGACATGATTAGTACGTACAAAATCTTAAGAGGAACTGATAGTGCTGATAAGAACGGATTATCAGCATCAATGAGATTAGGATCAAGGGGACACAGGTGGAGGCTGAAGACGCAGACGAGTCATGGAGATGTACAGACGTATTCTTCAGTCTCAGAGTGGTTGAAAAGTGGAATGATCTGGACGAGGCAGTGATGGTGGAGGCAAGTTCAATACACAGCTTCAAGAATAAATATAAGGCACAAGAGGCCAAAAGTTAGTGATGCCAATCAAAGTGGTCTGGGAGGCAGGGCCAGGAGCTAAGTATCGACGCACAGCCTTCCTATTCAGGTTTAGCTGTCTGTGATATGATAAAACCCATTGTGAGGGTAAAACGTTGCCAATAAAAGATCTCGTTATATTACATTTATGTCCCATTTATCATCGGTACTGAGCTTACCAGTCCCTCTACCCCGGTACCACAGTGGTACCTCAATGGTACAAAAGACAGACTGGTACTTTCATGACCACTAGATCGTCGGTTCGAGGCCTGAACATTCCATTGAGCTCTTAACATCGTTTATTGCGAGTTCTGAGCACATCTAAACACAAACACAGTGACTGTGCAGTACGTCACAGGCTCTCAAGCCAGCCCAGCTGAACCTCGGGACAATATTGCTCGACTTCCTGGTGATCAATATTGGTGGCGACGTGTGCATGATCACCTCCGTGGCTGCAACGCTCAATGCTTCATACCTTCATGAATTAAACACCGCAGTTGCACCTGTCGCTTCGCCGGGTTTGGTGTACAATGTGGGACGGAGAGGGAGAGGGAGCGGACGCCCAGGGGTGTGTGAAGAGGGAATGAACACCCAGGGGCCGGTAAGGAGGGGTGAAAAGGGAACAGACACCCTGAAGCATGTGGGGAGAGGGGTGAAATTGATACATAGGGGCCGATGATGGGGGGAGGGGGATAAAAAATAGTGGGAGACAAGACCCATGAGCGGGAATGGTGCTGAGGGGACCCCCATGCGGCAGATATTATGGGTGAGACTACAGGTGCATAGGAAAGGACTCCATGGAACAGGTGAGGGGAGAAGGGACCCAATGATGCAGGTGCTGAGGGTGTGGAGACACAATGGTGCAGGTGCTGAGGGTGAGAAGACAATGATGCAAATACTGAGGAGAGGAGACTCAATGGTGCATGTGTTGAGGGTGAGGAGACCCAATGGTGCAGGTGTTGTGAGTGAGGAGACCCAATGGTGCAGGTGTTGAGGGTGAGGAGACACAATGATGCAGGTGTTGAGGGTGAGGAGACAATGATGCAGGTGTTGAGGGTGAGGAGACACAATGATGCAGGTGTTGAGGGTGAGGAGACACAATGATGCAAGTGTTGAGGGTGAGGAGACACAATGATGCAGGTGTTGAGGGTGAGGAGACACAATGATGCAAGTGTTGAGGGTGAAGAGACCCAATGGGTATAGCCTCACTGACCTTCCTATCTGTATAGGAAAGTTGAACGGATCAGGTGTCCTAAGGTGTCAAACATGCAGAGTTACCAATTTTCATCTGCTAAACTTAAATCCAGTTAATGGCCAGAGTTCGACGGGGTTTGACAGGATAGAATGATCAGTGTCTGAGAATGACAGGTGAAAGGAGGGTAGAGATTAAGCGGCAGGCTCCAAGAGGGAAGGGAGGAGGTGATGAGGTGGGAGAAGGGAAGTGGATGAGTCGGGAAGGGAAGGGAGAGGATGAACTGTGGGGAGGAGGAAGGGGAAGGAGGTTGATGAAGGGAGAGGAGAGGGAAATATTACAGTTCCTTCCCTAGTTCACTTCCCGGAGTGTCAGGAGGGAACAAGAAGTCTAAGAGGGTCACAGATGCCTCATACGGCAGGATTAGTGCCATCTGGGCTAGTCTATTTTTTGCGTCTCCTTTTTCACTCTCTCTCTCTCTCTCTCTCTCTCTCTCTCTCTCTCTCTCTCTCTGTCTTTCTTCTTTCCCTTGAGGAAGCTTGCCCTCTATTTGAGGTGAGGGTGGTCATTAGTGGGTCAACAGGGGTAATAAACATCAGCCATTATGCTGTCATACCTTCCATCCCTTGAATTTTAAATGTAATATAGCAATGGCTCTGGTCACAGTCCCTGGAGATAGTTGGAAGGAACAGTCTCAAACAGCAGTATTAAATTCGCCTTAAGTAAACAGATTCCTGAATCGACTAACCTGGGAAATACCTTAGACCTTACATTTATGAACAATTAAGACCTGGTCCGGGGACATGATGGTGTTGAAGACAGCAATCTCACATCACGAGCCTGGCCTATGGTCGGGCTCCTGGAGTAAAACAAAAAACTCTCGGAACTCATCAACGGTATATCATTTCTACAGCAAGTGAAAGTGTGGATAATTAGAACATTCAGGACAAGAGATGCTGAGCCACTGATGACACTCAAGTCACTTGTTTTGTCCAGGCTGGAACACTACTGTATACCGACGGCCCATTTCAAGGCAGACAAGCTTGCTGGTATAAACCTTGGTAATAAATACTGACAAGTTGGTTTAGAAAGACACGTAAGCAAACACTATAACATATTTATTAGAAAACGTTTCGGTCCTGGGACCTTGATCACTTCTAACATGTGTCTTTCTAAACCAGACAAGCTTGCTGAACCAGAACATCTACAAAGAACTTTCTCTACCAGCATACACTGAAACATCTTAACTGGTAAGACACATATGCAACAGTTGTTTCATTCCATGGAACAATGCTCTTCTCCAGACTGAGGGACTGACCACCTCAAAACTTTAAGGGTGATGGACTGATTACATCGTCTTCAAGTATCTTCTGCTTCTATCAACTTTTCTGTACTCGACTGAAGAAGCCTACTGTGTAGGCGAAACGTTTCGAAATAAAGATACCTAACTGTTGCATATGTGTCTTACCTAACAACCTGTCGGTATTTTATACCATTTTAATGTTCAATCTGTCAGACACTGCAACACAAGGGTATCCTGGTACAGACCTGCAATCAACTTCGACAACTTCCACTAGTGAGAGCGGCTGGATTTGAGAGGGACCTGACCTCCCAACATCTGAGTTCTTACCTCTTCTAGTGACCTACGTCTCACCTCTTGGCGCTATATAAGGCTCCATCCTGTCACTTCATCTCTATATTGTTTCATACTATGGAACAATGCTCTTCTCCAGACTGAGGGACTGACCACCTCAAAACTTTAAGGGTGATGGACTGATTACATCGTCTTCAAGTATCTTCTGCTTCTATCAACTTTTCTGTACTCGACTGAAGAAGCCTACTGTGTAGGCGAAACGTTTCGAAATAAAGATACCTAACTGTTGCATATGTGTCTTACCTAACAAGCTGTCGGTATTTTATACCATTTTAATGTTCAACATCTTAACTACTGAGAACACTGGAAGTCGTTTGAACTGTATACTTAATCTTTAGAACGTTGGCAGGAAAGGTGTATTATTTACACCTCGAAAACCCTGGAGGGACTAGTCCCAACCTGCACATCAAAATCACTATTTAAGTAAACAAGAGTCTTCGCAGACGGTGCAGAGGACCTCCAATAAAAAGGAGGAGCGCGACGAGTACACTAAGAGAGTACTCGGTAAGTGTTAGAGGTCCCCGACTTTTCAACGACCTTCCTCCATGAATAAGAATAATTACCAACAAACGTCTGGCTGCCTTTAACAGGGTACTAGACAAGTTTCTCAAATCAGTTACTGAACAGAAGGGCCGTAGTTCTGTGGTTCGTACTCTGGACTGCGCACAGCTAGCAGTAACAGCCCGGTTGTAAGGCCTTGATCCACCAAGAGGCCTGGTCTGGAACCGGGCTACGGGGGCGATGACCCCTGAAAAAATCCTCTAGGTGCACCTCCATCACCACCTCCCCTCAAACGCCATTTCCTTTCCCCTCCCTCTCATTTCCTTCCAATATCTCTCTCTCCAACCCTCTTACCTCCAGGCGGCTCCATCAAAGCTCTATCCCATACCAATACTTTCTTCCTCTTAATCCCTCTTCCCACACATCCTTTTTCCACCTCATCTCTTCCCTCTCCTTCACAGCTTCTTTGCTTTTCTCCTCATTTCTCCCTATCATCCCCCAGTCTCCTTCCCCACACCTTTTTTTTATCTTCCTCCTCCCCACAACCGCTTTCCTCTCTTCCTCCCTAACATCCTCTTTCTTCCCCTCTCTTTTCTTGCCATTTGTCTTCTCTCTTGCAGGCCTTGCTTCGCTCACCCTCCCCTCTCTATCCACCTCCACAAATAGACACCATTTTCAATCAGAGAGGAATTTTATTGAGACGTTTCAATCAATACAGACAGAGGGTCAACATGTATATTTATACATGCGTAATCAGGTGAGTGACTGTGTTAGTGAGGTCATGGTGTGAGTGGCTGTGTTAGTGAGGTCATGGTGTGAGTGGCTGTGTTAGTGAGGTCATGGTGTGAGTGGCTGTGTTAGTTAGGTCATGGTGTGAGTGGCTGTGTTAGTTAGGTCATGGTGTGAGTGGCTGTGTTAGTTAAGTCATGGTGTGAGTGGCTGTGTTAGTTAGGTCATGGTGTGAGTGGCTGTGTTAGTTAGGTCATGGTGTGAGTGGCTGTGTTAGTTAGGTCATGGTGTGAGTGACTGTTAGTGAAGTCATGGTGTGAGTGGGGGATCGAGATATGAACACATCAGGACTACTACCCATCCTGTAGATAACCTGTTATGAAAAAAGAGGTTGGCCTCCAGAGTTAGCTCCAATGAACTGCTAATGTGACGCTGTTGGATAGCATTTACTGCACAGATTATCGCAGCCTCCAGGCATCCGGGTCCTGTTTTGTCCCTTTTCCTTGATAACTAGCGGGGCGTCTTTTCTCGACAACAGGTGCTGCATAATGCAAACGCTGCTTAAGTAGCGTTGTATAAGTAACGTTGGTGTTCCTTCACTTCTGATCACAGCCACGGCATTGTATGATGTACATACCTACGTTGTCTTCTGTCATTACTCTTCTCTGGTTTACGTGAAGTGAAGATCTGGGTTGTAGATCCCATAGGCACGTAAAAATATGCTTCTGAGTGTACCCTGCTTGATTATTTTATCGTGGCGTGAATAGTGATGTATCGTGACATCGCTCCCAAACGAATTAATCCAGAAGCAGCCGTTCTCTCCTCGACACATTTCTCATTAAACAAGACAGCCGCCTCAGATTCAATGTTTACCGGAAACGAACCAACAAGAATGATTTGATATATTGCCCCTACTGCTTCTCTTATGCAAAGAAGCTATGTCTACATCCTTTAAAGTCTCTGGTATTTCGCCAACCTCAGATCTAGGTGAAATACAAGGGATCTTAAAGAGTGCAGACATAACTCCTTTGCATAAGGGCCGTAAGAGATTGCTAGCCAAAAATTACAGACCAGTAACCCTAACTTTCCACATCATATAAATCTTTGAAAGAGTAATGAGATGTCAAATTACAAACTTCATTTAACAGCACAATCTGCATCATCCAAACCAGCATGGGTGATTTTGCTGCGTTTATGCAATGATTGCACACAAAATGAGGGCCACAGGCGTAACGAGGAAGGTAGGCAGATGGATTTTTGGGATCATATCACAGAACACAAAAAGTATTAACAAATAGAGCAAAATTCAGCACCAGCGAGGTAAAAAGCTTAGTTCCCCAAGGCACTGTCCTGACACCTATACTGTTTCTTATCCTCATAGTAGACATACATATAAACACCCGTCACAGTTTTTATCATCATTGGCAGATGACACTACAATAAGCATGAAAGTCACCTCCAAAGAAGACACTAAAAAATTGCAGGAAGATATAAGCAGTGTTTTCCGGAGAACAACATGACGTTCAATAGTGACAAGTTCCAGCTGCTTAGGTATGGAAAGAATGAAGAGCTCAAAAAAGGGCACTGTATACAAAACCAAGAGAATAATCAAACAAAACGAAAGGAACACGTGAAACATCTGTGAGTAATTATGTCAGCTGACCTTTCAAGAGTGCAGCAGTAATATACTGTCCCCCCCAGGATGCGAGCCACAACAGTCGCGACTACTACCCAGATATCTACTTACTGCAAGGTGAACAGGGGCAGCAGGTGGATGTAAACATAACCCTACGTTTGTACTCAAGAAACAGATCGAACCACGGACCCTCAGTATGTGAGCTGAGAGCGCTGCCAAGCATATGTGAGCTAACAGACAGCAACAACAATCTGACTGAACAAACATTCAACAGGGAAGTCTAGCCTCAGGCCGGGTATGTCTGCGGTTTACCAGACTGGTGCAAGTTCCGAGTCAGTGAATCGCGCTGCGAGCGCCACGTTCTGTCAACACTAAACCGATGTTCAAGCGAACAAGGCTATTTTTTTTTTCTCCACCAGCAAATAGTCATGTTGAGATCATCACATTATGGCTCCCATTACAAAGATGAAACCTTGAAATGACCGATATATAACCAGGGAGACCAAAATAAGTTACCTTTCAAAACACTCACGTTATTCTTTCTCAGTAAATTAACATGAAATAAGACTGAATACATTGTTTCTAAAAAAATACAACAATTATTTATACGCAAAACTTAGATGGAGAAAATCAACGTTGGACATTATTTAGTGTAACAAGATTCACTTTTCTTTCCTTAACAAAAGCCACACTTAGGTGGCAACACTGCGGAACAAATGTAAACAAAAGGGATAATGGCCGCTAACTCCAAAGGTACGGTACGTGGTCCACTATGGCTATTAAGAGCATTAGGCCGTTCTAGTGCCCCGGGTATCACGGGTTCTCAATACCCTATATCACGGAGAACGATGCATATATGTACCAGAAATAATAATAATAATAATAATAATCTTCATATCTACAAGTACATCATATAACTTATATAGACCTAGTCGATATCAATGACATACTATACAGAAAGCCCCTGGTTATGCAGAACATTTCGGGCAACTTAGGTTAATTTCGTCCCCGGGATGCGACCCACACCAGTCGGGTAACACCCAGGTACCTACTTACTGCTGGTGAACAGAGACAGCAGGTGTCTTAAGAAAGACGGTACGACTGAAAAGTCAACAATGGATATACACAACAGCTATCACGGATATTTTAGTCCTAGTTTGCCTAAGGTGCTACAACTTGCACAATGACCACGGTTCTTAAATACAGGAGATGTCGCATACCGTATTTTCTCGGGTACCACAATTCCATCCTCAGCAAACGTCGTTATATTTTAGTGTGGCTCAAAGATGTCACTAGCGACTCGACACTAAAACGTGACCGTTTTCTTTGTATTAGTTGCACATGTGTCATTTTAGCTAACTAGGAATCTTGTAAACAGCGAAATTCTTATTCTGACTTGGTCTTCCAAGAGTTTATCTCTAGCTTGCCCAGCGTGTGTGGCCCCAGACTGTTCAACATTTTACCAAAAGATATCAGAAACACCGCTGGGACAAGTGTAGAAGTCTTCAAGAGGAAACTAGACAAGTATCTTCACCAGGTGGTAGATCAACCAGGCTCTGATGGATATGTTTGGCTACGGGCCACCAGCATCAATATCCTGCTTGACCAGGCCAGCACCAGACGAGCCCGACCTTGGGCCAGGTTCGTCTGTTGCTTGATATTTAACCTAAGATAGCCAAAATTTAACCTAACCCACATTAATGACCCTGCAATATGCTGTAACTGGTCAAACATGACAACAGATACACTTAACACAAGAGCCCACATTAACCCAGATTCCAAAATATCCAAAACTACCCTCTAAAGAAGGTAGTTTTGGATTTTTTCTGCAGTCTTGATAAAGCTCATTCCCGAGAGAAACATCGTCTAAATAGATACCAGCTGCGTATTTATCCCCAGGTCTTCCCCTAGAGCTCTGGTGGCCTGGTGGTTAACGCTCTCGCTTCACACGGTGAGGGCCTGGGTTCGATTCCCAGCCAGAGTAGAAACATTGGACGTGTTTCTTTCCACCTGTTGTCTATGTTCCCCATCAGTAAAATGGGTACCTGGGTGTTAGTCGACTGGTGTGGGTCGCATCCTGGGACACTGACCTAAGGAGGCCTGGTCACAGACCGGGCCGCGGGGGCGTTGACCCCCGGAACTCTCTCCAGGTAAACTCCAGGTAGACACCACTTACACTTGCCTCTTACTGTGCTTGTTGCACTCTCTAACATTAACTGGGAATTGTACGGTTTACCAAATCTCTCGCTCTCATAGAAGGTAAGTTCAGTAGAACCAAGTCTATTCAGTTCTAAATAAGGATAACGATGGATTTTTCTCGTCCGCATTCCAGGGACTTTAACAATATGATTCAGATGATTTAATTTATACTGGATGCTAAGTAAACCTTGGTGTTAGATATCGAAAAAATGGTTCAGAAAGACACTAGAAGATATTATAAAATGTCCAGTTGTTGATGAAGCCTGTACGTAGTCCAACGTAGGCATCACAGCCTGGCTGATCAGGAACTGACTAGAGGAACTTCACCAAGTTCGTCTTGAAGACAGCTAGGAGTCTGTTGGTAATTCGCCTTTTGTGGAAAAAGATACTTACGTACAGTTCAGGACAATTATTAGAAGAAACATTTCGCCACGAGTGACTTCTTCAGTCCTCAGGTAACTACAGGTAACGAAGGTGAGACCCGACCGATATCGTAAACAAAATTTAAGTTGTGATCACTGTCTTAAAATAACAAGGTTCGTTCATCATTTTATAGTGTGTGACAGGCATGTATAAATACAATATAAACACCAGTAGCAGGAGTAGTCATTATCTTCATCACATCTCTTCATCACACAGCAATGTAATCATTATGGGCAGCATCACCATAAAAAACTTGATTCATCGCTCCCTACTGGCGTACATAATCTTATATAAAAAGGGTTAAATCATAAATACTCTGCATCTCTATCTTCACTATCCATGATGTAATGCTACTGTTGCTCACAGCATATTATTTGGGTGTGATAGCTACGTGGGGCGCCGGCAGCAACAGCCTCGTTGTTTAGGAAGTCAACTGAGAAGTTAAAAAATGGCTTGAAACTGGCCACCGGTATGTCACTGTTTAACCTATCACGTGACTAACTGTGAAGAACTGCGGGGTAACAATATCAGAAAGTCTTACTTTACAGGATCGTTGATCAGGCCCTGATCCACTGGGAGGCCTGGTCGTGGACCAGGTCGCGGGGGCGTTGATCCCCGAAATACCTTCTCGGTAGGTAGACTTCCAGGTATCACTTCAGAAAATATCAGAAAACCCTACTTTCCAGTATCACACCAGTGTTACCATCACAGCCCCAAGGAAAATGACCTTCAAAACGAGAGATGCCAAGAAAATGATGATCCTCTTCACGGCACTTGTTCTCACTTGACTGGAACACCGTTCTACATAAACAGCCCCTATGTACGGCGAACCTTCACTTCTTGTTTTTATTAGATCAAACGCTTAATTTTTTTTGAAATGTCTGAAGTTTCCGGGACACTTTGGAAGGAAGGCTTCTACATTCTCTCAATGAAATCACTTCTTACAAAAACAGAGTCTCGGCAGACCTGAAGACGATTCTGCGTCATCGTTCCGGCTATCCGGTCCTAGACCAGGTCGGTGTAAAGTGTTCCCAACGAAAAGCAGAAGTGAAATGAGTACACTAAGAGCTAAGTGTAATGGGCCCAAGACTTTAATATCCTTCCTTTGTTTATAAGGGAAATTACTAACAATCCTAGTTGTCTTCAAGACGGAACTTGATAAGTTCCTAAAGTTAGTTCCTGATCAGTCAGGCTACGGTGCCTACGTTTGTTTACGTGCTGCTAGCACCAACAGCCTTTGTGAAAAGACCAACTAGGAGCCTTGGTCTGAGACCAGGCCGTGGGGGCAACGACTCCCGAAATCGACTACCGGTACATATCTGTGACGAGTGTCAGGGATCCTCAACCATTTTTGCTTGGCATAAGGCCAGTCTTCCTTGTCCACCGACCAACCAGGCTGTTGTCTCTAGCGAAATGCAGCTATCTCTTAAGTGGTTCTGGGGATTATCGTACCCATGGCCCGGTCTTAGAAAGGAAATATTACAATATTAAGAACAATTAAGAAATACAAAAGAAAGTCGAGGTATCTTACATGTTCTTGACACAAAGACAAGATCACCAATCCAGAGTGTAGGATTGCTAGTTTCGTTTCACAGGACAGTAGTACCTCCCTAGATGGTTGATTCCTACCAACCATCTACCTACATAACCACCAAAATCTTGCTAAAGTTACTAGATACACAACAGAAGATATCCGACAGGACCCTGAAGGATGTTCTCGGGGACCAACGCCCCCGCGGCCGAGTCCTAGGCCAAGCCTCCTGGAGGATCATGGCCTGCTCAACCAGGCTGTTACAGCGACCTGGCTAGGCAGGAACTAACTTGAGGAACATTTTAAGCTACCTCTTGAAGACAGTCAGGCGATTCCAGGTAATTACCTTTATGTACTCACAGGTCAGGGACCTCCGACTCTTGTTAGGTTCTTGTATTATACGCGTCGCACCACTGTTTTTTACACCACAGAAATGGGACAATATCAGTCGTTTTATACCGTTGAAATAGCACAATATCAGGGTTTTTTACACTACAGAAATGGGACAATATTAATGGTTTTTATGCACTGAAAGGAGACAATATCAGAGGATTTTTTATACCAGTGAAAAAGGGACAATATCAACCACAGCCTCATACATCACTCAACACATCACCCACAGCCTCATACATCACTCAACATAACCACAGCCTCGTACATCACTCAACACATCAACCACAGCCTCGTACATCACTCAACATAACCACAGCCTCATACATCACTCAACACATCACCCACAGCCTCATACATCACTCAACATAACCACAGCCTCGTACATCACTCAACACATCAACCACAGCCTCGTACATCACTCAACATAACCACAGCCTCGTACATCACTCAACACATCAACCACAGCCTCGTACATCACTCAACACATCAACCACAGCCTCGTACATCACTCAACACATCAACCACAGCCTCGTACATCACTCAACACATCAACCACAGCCTCGTACATCACTCAACACATCAACCACAGCCTCGTACATCACTCAACACATCAACCACAGCCTCGTACATCACTCAACACATCACCCACATCCTCGTACATCACTCAACACATCACCCACAGCCTCGTACATCACTCAACACATGAACCACAGCCCCATATATCACTCAACACATCAGCCACAGCCTCATACATCACTCAACACACACTAAAGCGCGCATATAACATAAATAACAGCCTGACAAAAATAACTTTAGTAAATTACAATTTACAATCTCACCAATATTTACGAAGGCAAATTATACATCTAGCAAAAATAAAACATGCATTTCCAAATATAATCTTCTTTATAAATGTTAATAGGTTTAATACCCTTGGGTACATAATAGGGCATAATACCCTTGGGTACATAATAGGGTGTAATATATTTAGGTACATGAATGCCTGTAATATACCTCGGTATGTAAAATAAACTTAACAAGTGTCCATTATTTTAATTTAAACAGAAAATAGCGACCCAATTATGCATCTTATTCTTGAATTATTCCATGGTGGAGAGGGAGGGGTGAGGGAGTAGAGGGGAGGAGGGTGAGGGAGAGGATTGTAGGAGGGGTGACGGGGCATGAGGGATAAATTGGCAGGGAGGAGGAAGGGGCAGAAGGGGGAGACTGGTGAAGGGGAGAGGGTGAATGGGAGGAAGGATGGGTGAGGGGCAAGAAGGATGGGAGGGTATTAAAGATGAAGGAACAGAAAAGATGAGAGGGCAGGAGGAAGGGGAGTATGTTTGTACTGGTGAAAAGGAGAGGTCAAAAACACTGAACTCTCACCCTCTTACGGTAGGCAATTCATATTGTTCAATATAAATTAACATAGCTATAGTGACAATACACTGGGAGCTTATACATTACATGTGGTATCAACTTCATCAATTTCTGACGATAGTGCTTCTATCATCACTCTTCTGCTTTTCACGGGAGGTATCCTGCACTCTCTGCCAATTCTGGTGTGCAAGTTTGGTACCATTCCCTCCAGTATCGTCCAAGAGTTGATTATGATGTATGTTTCTCGCCTACGTTCTAAGGAGTACAGTTCTAGGAACTTCAAGCACTCCCAGTAATTTAAGTGGCTGACTGAGTTTATACGAGCTGTGAAGGTTCTCTACATTTTCCAGCTCCTGCAATTTCGCCTGCCTTCAATTGGGAGGGAGGGGGGGGGGGCGCTATTACACGGCAAGACTCCAGTCTAAAAAGAACAAGTAACTTTTAGAGTGTACTAATAGTCTTGGCATCTCTTGTTTTGACGGTTCTAGTTATCCAATCTATCATTTTCCTTGCAGATGTGATAATAACACTGTTGTGCTCTTTGAGCATGAGATCTTTTGAAATTATCACTCCCAGGGTTCGCAAGGGTGCTAAAGGACTGTAAAGAGGAACTTAACATATCACTGCAAACTAGCATAGTGCCCGATAAATGGAAAATGGCAAATGTAGTACCTATTTACAAGGCAGGTGACAGGTCCTTAGCTTCGAACTATAAACCAATAAGCCTTACCTCCATAGTGGGAAAATTTATGGAATCAATAACTGCCGAAGTAATTCGTAGCCATCTCGAAAGGCATAAATTGATTAATTAATCTCAGCACAGTTTTACAAAGGGGCGTTCCTGTCTTACGAATTTACTAACTTTCTTCAGTAAGGTATTTGAGGAGGTAGATCATGGCATTGAATATGATATTGTGTACATGGACTTCAGTAAGGCTTTCGATAGAGTTCCACATCAGAGACTACTGAGGAAACTTAAGGCACACGGAATAGGAGGAGAATTTTTTTCCTGGGTTGAGGCATGTTGACGAATAGGCAGCAGAGAATTTGCATAAATGGGGAGAAATCAGAATGGGGGCACGTCACAAGCGGTGTTCCACAGGGGCTAGTGTTGGGCCTCTTGTTGTTCACAATCTACATAAACGACATAGATGAGGGAACAGCGACATAAGCAAATTTGCTGATGACACCAAAATAGGCCGTTCAATTCGTTCTAATGAGGACATCAGAACACCCCAGGATTATTTGAGTAGACTCATGTAGTAGTCGGAGAAGTGGCAGAAGCACTTTAATATAGACAAACGCAAAGTTCTAAATGTTGGACAGGATAATAACCATGCCACATATAAACTAAATAATGTAGATCTAATATTACGGATTGCGAAAAGGATTTAGGAGTTCTGGTTAGCAGTAATCTAAAACCAAGACAGCAGTGCATTAGTGTTCGCAATAAAGCTAACAGAATCCTTGGCTTCATAGCAAGAAGTATAAATAATAGAAGTCCTCAGGTTGTTCTTCAACTCTATATATCTTTGGTTAGGCCTCATTTAGATTATGCTGCAGTTTTGGTCACCGTATTACAGAATGGATATAAATGCTCTGGAAAACGTACAATGGAGGATGACAAAGTTGATCCAATGTATCAGAAATCTTCCCTATGAGGATAGACTGAGGGCCCTGAATCTTCATTCTCTAGAAAGGCATAGAATTAGGGAGGATATGATTGAGGTGTATAAATGGAAAACAGGAATGAATAAAGGGGATGTAAATAGCGTGCTAAAAATATCTAACATAGATAGGACTCGCGGCAATGGCTTTAAATTGGAAAAATTCAGATTCAGGAAGGATATAGGAAAGCACTGGTTTGGTAATAGAGTTGTGGACGAGTGGAACAAACTCCCGAGTACCGTCATAGACGCAAAGACATTGTGTAGTTTTAAAAATAATTTGGATAAATGCATGAGTGGGTGTGAGTTGGATCTGACTAGCTTGTGCTACTAGGTCGGATGCACTGCTCCTCCCTTAAGAACATAAGAACATAAGAATATAAGAACATAAGAAAGGAGGAACACTGCAGCAGGCCTGTTGGCCCATACTAGGCAGGTCCTTTACAATTCATCCCACTAACAAAACATTTGCCCAACCCAATTTTCAATGCCACCCAAGAAATAAGCTCTGATGTGAAAGTCCCAATCAAATCCAACCCCTCCCACTCATGTACTTATCCAACCTAAATTTGAAACTACCCAAAGTCCCAGCCTCAATAACCCAACTAGGTAGACTGTTCCACTCATCTACTACCCTATTTCCAAACCAATACTTTCCTATGTCCTTTCTAAATCTAAACTTATCTAATTTAAATCCATTACTGCGGGTTCTCTCTTGGAGAGACATCCTCAAGACCTTATTAATATCCCCTTTATTAATACCTATCTTCCACTTATACACTTCGATCAGGTCTCCCCTCATTCTTCGTCTAACAAGTGAATGTAACTTAAGAGTCTTCAATCTTTCTTCATAAGGAAGATTTCTAATGCTATGTATTAATTTAGTCATCCTACGCTGAATGTTTTCTAACGAATTTATGTACATTCTGTAATATGGAGACCAGAACTGAGCTGCATAATCTAGGTGAGGCCTTACTAATGATGTATAAAGCTGCAGTATGACCTCTGGACTTCTGTTGCTTACACTTCTTGATATAAATCCCAGTAATCTATTTGCCTTATTACGTACGCTTAGGCATTGCTGTCTTGGTTTAAGGTTGCTGCTCACCATAACCCCCAAGTCCTTTTCGCAATCTGTATGGCTAAGTTCTACATCATTTAACTTATAAGTACTAGGGTTATGGGCACTCCCAAGCTTCAGAACCTTGCATTTATCTACATTGAACTGCATCTGCCACTTTTCTGACCAAGAATAGAGTTTGTTTAAATCCTCCTGAAGTTCCATAACATCTACGTTTGAATCAATTATCCTACCTATCTTTGTGTCATCGGCGAATTTGCTCATATCACTAGTAATTCCCTCATCAAGATCATTGATATATATTATAAACAACAACGGGCCCAAGACTGATCCCTGTGGAACGCCACTTGTTACAGATCTGTCTGACCTCACTAGGTCAAGGCACTGGCTTAAGCCGGTGGGAGAATTGGAGCTGCCTCGCATGGGCCAGTAGGCCTGTTGCAGTGCTCCTTCTTTCTTGTGTTTTTTTTAATACATATTTTAAGAAAAAGAAGATAAGTACACGAGATATAATACAGGGCGAAATGGCAACAGTTTGTTGGACTATATATTGTTGGATAAAAGGTTGATGGGTAGACTTCTGGATGTGCATGTTTATAGAGGGGCAACAGATATATCAGATCATTATTTGGTCGTAAAGTAAAAGATAAATGGGGCACAAGGAGCATTATTGGTATCAGCGAGTAAGAGAGAGAGGTGAAACTTTATAAACTGAAGTAGGTAGTTAGGGTAAGATTTAAGCAACTCTTAGGAGAAAAAATGGGCTAGTGAGAGTATAGAGTATGGGGAAGAGTTAAGAATGCACTGTTACAGTGAGCAGCAGAAGCCTGTGGCTACAGGAGGGTGGGCGTGGAAGGAAAGAGTAGTGATTGGTGGAATTATGAGGTAAAGGGAGTGGTAAGAGAGAAAAGGTTAGCATATTAGAGGTTTTACTAAGTAGAAGTAATATAAGGAGGATAGGGTATATGAAGAGTAAAAGAGAGGCGAGGAAGTGTAAAGGGAGAGTAATAAGAGAGTGAGTGAGGCTCTGTCAAAAAATTTTGTTGAGAATAAGAAAAAGTTTTGAAAGCTAACAGGTTGAGAAAGCCTAGGGAACGAATGGATTTAACAGTTAAAAACAAAAGAGGAGACTTATTAGATGGGGAGCTGGAGGTATTGGGGAGATGGCGGGAATATTTTGAGCTGTTAAATGTTGATGAAGGGAGGCAGTGATTTCATGAATTGGCCATGGAGGTATAACACCTTTTAGGAGTAAGGAAGATGTGAGGATGGGGGAGGTGCATAAGGCAGTGAGTAAAATGAAAGAGGGTAAAGCAGCTGGGATTGAAGGGATCAAGCTAGAAATGTTAAAAGCAGTGGGGATAGAATTTTGGAGTGGCTGGTAATTTTCTTCAAAAAATGTATGAAAAAAAAAAAACTGGGGATTGGCAGAGTGTGTGTCTAGTTCCTTTGTATAAAGGAAACAGGGGACAAAGGGGTATAAAAATTATAGGGGAATATGTTCGTTGAGCATACCAGGAAAAGTGTATGATAAGAGTTATTACTGAACGAATTGCGGGTAAGACGGAGAGCAGAATCGCAGATGAACAAGGAGGCTTTAGGAAGCGTAGGGGATGTGTAGGCAGTGTGTGTGTAACAGTCAGTACCATCACGTACAATTTTACAAAATACAAGTCAGAAAAGCCTAAGCAACAGTTATTAATAGCAATACTTTAAAAAGAGCATATACAACTTGTATACAAATAACTACTTCAGATCACCTACCACTTACTAGCAAGTACAACAGTGCCCCCAAAATCGACTACAGGTAACCAACATGTAGCAGGTCCCATTCTGGCATGAATGTTGTTCTTTTTTTAATCCATCCTATCATTTTACTCTGGGCTGTGACAGCAAGATGACTGTGTTAGTTAAACTTAAGATCTTTTAGCAAGATTACCCCCACATTCCTCATATTTTAGAGTCATTACCCGGGTTTACCTGCAGGGTTTCCGAGGACCCCACACTTCAGCCTGGAGTGCCGGCCCAGGCGGGTATTAAACTGTTCAAGAAATTGGCTTTCATCAGGTATCGGGACTGTAGCTGGAGGAGGACGGAAGGAGGGGACGACATGTTGAGAGGATGGTAAGGAAGGAAGAATGGAGATTGGTATGAAGGAAAGAGAATTACAGTAGTAAGGGAGGGAAAGTGGTAGGTAATGAGAAAGGAGAGAGGGAGAGGGAGAGGGAGAGAGGGAGAGAGAAAGAGAGAGAAAGAGAGAGAGAGAGAGAGAGAGAGAGAGAGAGAGAGAGAGAGAGAGAGAGAGAGAGAGAGAGAGAGAGAGAGAGAGAGAGAGAGAGAGAGAGAGAGAAATGCTGATAGTCATAGGCACTTGTCGATATATACTGCCTTCGTTTGTGTTTGTGTATGTGTGTGTATACTCACCTAATCACCTAATTGTGGTTGCAGGGGTCAAGTCAGCTCCTGTGTGTGTGTGTGTGTGTGTGTGTGTGTGTGTGTGTGTGTGTGTGTGTGTGTGTGTGTGTGTGTGTGTGTGTGTGTGTGTGTGTGTGTGTGTGTGTGTGTGTTGTGTACATATTTACTGCGCCCAACTCGCACACACTGCCACCAGCTCACCTGAAACAAAACGAAAAAAGTACATTAATTCACCGCTAACAAACTGAAGTGCTTAACTCTAATATATATATATATATATATATATATATATATATATATATATATATATATGCAATAAGATCACAGTAAACAGGTGATTTCGGAATATGCAAAACAACCACTCTGAAAGAATAGAGAAATTCCAAGCGCTTTCGTGACTACTCACATTATCAAGGAACTATGTGAGTAGTCACGCAAGCGCTTGGAATTTCTCTATTCTTTCAGAGTGGTTGTTTTGCATATATATATATATATATATATATATATATATATATATATATATATATATATATATATGTATATATTTATATATATATATATATATATATGTCGTGCCGAATATGTAAAACTGGTCAATTAGCAAGAACTCATTTAAAATTAAGTCCTTTCCAAAATTCTCTCTTATACGTTCAAAGATATATTTTTTTCATTAATGTTAATGTAATTTTTTTTAATTTTGCACCAAAAGAAACTTAGAAAACCTACCTAACCTTGTTATAACAAGAGCAATTTATTTTAGCCTAACCCAACTAAATATATTTTAGATTTGTTTACAGTAATTTAATACTAAACAAACACAATCAAATATATTTTTTTCGTTAGGTTCAGAATGATTTTGGCGAAATTATTGCATACACAAATTTTTGCTTGTCCTATATGGCAAGATGACCGTTGCTATTTAAGCCAAGATCGCAAGTTCTGCCTATTCGGCACGACATATATATATATATATATATATATATATATATATATATATATATATATATATATATATCAGAATGTTGATAATGATATTCATAACGAAGGTGGTGATCATAACAAAAAAAATAATAAAAACGATGGTAAGAATAAAAGATAATGGAAAAGAATGATGAGGTATAAATGAGTTAAATGTATTATTATCCACAAGACGGAGTTTTACGACTCACTTGCCGTGAGTTCGATCCCCACCCGTACCGTGGTCTATTCACACGATGGTGTGGCCGGAGGCAGTGGAAACGTTCAATCTGAACGTTGCCTGTTGACCAGGCAAGCACCAGACGAGCTTGGTCCATGACCGGGCTCCGAGAGTAGTAAGGCTCTCGAAACTCGTTAAAGGTATATCAAAGGTAAAGCTATAAAGGTCTCATATGTGCGAGTCACTTGTGTATTGTTCCAGCCACGGTATTATGGATTTAAATTCTCTGTCCAGTTACAGCACTCTTGAAATTTTGACGCAAAATAAATCAAAATCGTTATTTTCGTTTACTTGTTTAAATGCACATTAAACTTGTAAGCAATTTATTACTCCTGGGAGTTGTACGTTAAATTATAATTGCTAGTTATCAGTTTTTAGCCATTAAAAACGGGTATATGGGACGAGTCTGTCAGTCTAGATGCAGTCAGTCTTTGTCTTGCTTTAGTAAGAAGACCCCGTGTATGTGTATTTTCATTTCTTGTACTATACTGGATTCAATAATACTTTTGTAAAGAGGTGAAAGAGCAAGCCAGCGGAAGGCCTCGGTCAGATGACCAAAGAGCATCAGGAAACATTTGTCCTGATTTCTGACGAATTTTACCTGAGCTTACCTTGTGTAATACTGTTCTAGAATTATTATTATTATTATAATCAAGGGGGAAGCGCTAAACCCGGAGGATTATACAGCGCCTGGGGGGGGGATATGTGGAAGACATTCAGGTTTAATTCGGGGAACTGGAGCACAGATCCAATTCCCTAAATCAAGAGCCCCTCACCAACATCAAGGAACCTTCCTTGAGGGGAACTGTTCTAGAAACACCAGAGGTTGAAAGAAGCTTTGGCATTGCATATTAACATAACCTTGGGATATTTCATGGTGTATATACATTTTTCACAAGGACTTACTGCTTAATTGATCAGGCCAGCCACCAGGAGCCTGGTCTGAAACTGGGCATCGGGGGTGGTGACCCCTGAAATGTCCTTCAGGAGGAGAGAGAGATACATGATAATATATCATACCACGGGTGGGGGTTTGAACCCGCGGTCAGAGAGTCTCAAAACTCCAGATCGTCGTGTTAGCCACTGGCCCAGTGGCTAACGCGACGGTCTGGAGTTTTGATACACTCTGACCGCGGGTTCAAACCCCACCCGTGGTATGGTTTGTTTGCAATCGTGTCATTATGATTTCGTGAGTCATGATAATGTAAACCTGGAAGGTACTCGAGGGCTTGGTCACAAATCTGCACACTGCCATAACAACATACTAAAGTGACAGATATTGGAGGAACTGTAAAATAAACCCAGTGAGAAGCAGGGGTGCGGTGGGGACAATAAGGGAGCACTGTATCAACATCCGGGGTCCCAGACTATTCAACATCTTACCAGAAGATATCAGAAACACTGCTGGAACAAGTGTAGAAGCCTTCAAGAGGAAACTGGACAAGTATCTTCACCATGACAAGTATATTCCCTGGAACGCAGGAGGGAGAGATACATGATTATATACACCTGGAAAATCCTAGAGGGACTAGTACCGAACTTGCACACGAAAATCACTCACAACGAAAGCAAAAGACTCGGCAGACGATGCAACATCCCCCCAATGAAAAGCAGGGGTGTCACTAGCACGTTAAGAGACAATACAATAAGTGTCAGGGGCCCGAGACCGTTCAACTGCCTCCCAGCATACATAAGGGGGATTACCAATAGACCCCTGGCTGTTTTCAAGCAGGCACTGGACAAGCACCTAAAGTCGGTACCTGACCAGCCGGGCTGTGGCTCGTAAGTTGGATTGCGTGCAGCCAGAAGTAACAGCCTGGTTGATCAGGCTCTGATTCAACAGGAGGCCTGGTCACAGACCGGGCCGCGGGGGCGTTGACCCCTGGAACTCTCTCCAGGTAAACTCCAGGTGCCAGATCTACCAGGCTGTGATGGATATGTGGGGCAACGGGCCTCCAACAGCAACAGCGTGGTTGACCAGGCAAACACCAGACGAGCCTGGCCCATGGCCGGGGTGAGAGTAGAGAAACTCTCGAAACTCTTCAAAGGTATATCAAAGGTATAACCTAGGACTCAGGTGCGAGGACTAAGGACTCATTTCTGTGGGACCTTCCAGAGAGAACCTATATCTGGGAACCCAGGATTGAGGATCCAGAACTAAGAGTACAAGAATGAGGGGCCACAGGATTGAGGGTCCTAAAATGAGGGGACCCAGGAGTGAGAAACCCACGACAGAGGACTGAGAAGGGCTCTGGTGGCCTGGTGGTTAACGCTCTCGCTTCACACGGTGAGGGCCTGGGTTCGATTCCCAGCCAGAGTAGAAACATTGGACGTGTTTCTTTCCACCTGTTGTCTATGTTCCCCATCAGTAAAATGGGTACCTGGGTGTTAGTCGACTGGTGTGGGTCGCATCCTGGGACACTGACCTAAGGAGGCCTGGTCACAGACCGGGCCGCGGGGGCGTTGACCCCCGGAACTCTCTCCAGGTAAGGACTGGGCTACCACACTGCTTCATTGCTGCTGTAATTCTTACAAATATATCTTCAGCATCACTCGATGTTGACGTTTCTCCAATAGTTTGTCTTCTTTCATGTTTTCTCTTTTGTTTTTCAGTCGACTTGTTGGAGAGAGAGTTGTAAATGTTGGACGAGTGTATTGTGAGAGATGACTGTGTGTGTGAATGGTGAAGAGCTGTGCTGGGGTCGAGTCTCGGTTACTGGCCCTGTCTGGACCGTGGCAGTGCTCCGGGAGTAGTAAGACTGTCGAAACTCATCAGAGGTATATCAAAGGTATATATCTGCCAGGTCATTCATTTTCCTAGCCACTATGAGCTTGACATTCCTATAAATCATCTGTTTCTTCAACTTCCAACAGTACCCTCGTGTACCTATTTACCGCCTCTCAGTCTATTAAGAATAAAAGGCACAACACCATGACTGGAACAATACACACAAAGAAGATCGAAACTTTTGACGACGTTTCGGTTCAATTTCAGACCGACTTGGTGTGACTGAAATCTGACCGAAACATCGTCATAAGTTAGTCTCCTACATGCGGGTTATTTGTGTATTGTGTATTTCTGTCTATTCCTGTCCACTCCGTTATTACCTCTAAATATTTTGAATCCTCTTATCATAAACAAAGGCGAGAAAGATGCATTATAATTTACAATGGAAAAATTCTGTATTAATTGTTGCAAACCTACACACTGAAATCACTCCAAAAGAATGGAAGACTTAGAATCTCAAAAGTTTTTTCCTGTTGTGTGTATGCTGTCTGGTATCTATTGGTATGCACTTTCTCTTTGGCTCTCTGGTGTTGTCCCTTTTTCCACTGACAACACCGCTGTAAATTGTTCAGTGTCTCGCTGACTTCCCTGCTGTTTCTCCTGAGCTCTCCTCCTTCCTTCTTCAATCTTATTGGTCTTTTACTGTCATTTTTTCTTCTGGTGTAACCGTAAAGTAGTTGCAGGTGAGACTTACCATTTGCTGATATGCCATCCTTCCAACGCCTCCATAATTTTGTCACAGTGGTTCAGCAATTGCGACAGCCATGATCTTCCGGTTCCAAAACAGTGTTGGTTTGGGTGATGCAGATTCTGCTGTTCCATGAAGTTTGTAATTTGACATCTTCACTCTTTCGAAAATCTGTATGATGTGGGAACTTAGGGCTACTGATCTGTAATTCATTGACAGTGCTCTAGTACCTCCCTTACGTAAGAGGGGATTTCACCTACATCTAGGCTCTTCCTCCAAAGAATACCGAGGGCTGAAGTAGTGGTATTTACCACTTCTTTATAAATAATCTCCTCAACGAATCCAGTCTAGGTGCTGCATGTGTGGACATGGTTTCTATTTATTTTAAAATCTCATAGGATTAATGCTTATAAACCATGGAACGGGTGGGGTTTGAAGCCATGGCAAGCGATTCCTAAAACAAACCATACCACGGGCGGGGATAGAACCCACGATCAGAGAGTCATGTTGACGGCTTTGAGGGGACTTGGGCTAGAGTTAGTCACGGCCACGCTGGCAGGAGATTCGTCTGTAATAACTTGCATTTGTGGTCACAGTGGTACCTGTGCTAACCTTCCTATAGTGTATAAATATACCTAGTTGGATGAATCTTATTGTAGCTGGCCGGCCCAGTGGCTAACGCATCGGTATGGACTTTTATGACTCTCTGATCGCGGGTTCTATCCCCACCCGTGGTATGCTTGTTTCCACTCGTGTTATTACGATTTCGTGAATGATGATCATTGCTAATGCCAGTGTGAGTTTCAGAGATAATAAAAATATTACCTGTATTCTCCCCTCTGCTCTCACTAAGTGGACTGATGAACACTGATTCACTTTGATCTATTAGAATTTCGCCCATTTCTTTTCCATCGTCAGTGTATAAACTTTCTGTGATTAATGGTCCAGTTCTACAGGGAGTTCTTAACTGAGATTTTGCTTACGTGTAGGAATTTTTTTTTTTTTTGCAATATCCTGGAGAGCTTTTTGCTTCCTTTTCTGTCTGGTACGACAACGTAAGTTTTGTTTTAACTCGGTTATCTCTCGTTGTGGTACGTTCACATTTTTAAGCAATTCCGAAACCCCTTTCTCAAGTAAATTCTTACCTGGAGTATACCTGCAGAGAGTCTCGGGGATCAACGCCCCCGCGGCCCGGTCTGAGACCAGGCCTTCTATATATTCTGGCGCTATAAGACCCCTACGAGCTTAGTGTTTCCCAATAATTCTATATTTTCTTTATTTTGTCATGTCTGCCGCTGTTTAATGTAAATATTTTATACAGACTGTGTAAGCTTCCGTATGAATTTTCCCAGGCTCTGGTAGACTTATGACTGTTTCCCAGGGTATGTCTGATTGTTCCTTGTTTATTTTGTCCCAGTCGATCCTCTGACCGATGAAGTTATATTTACCGAACGTCTCTTCTCGTCTTCTAGTTCTGGAGTTACCCGTCCCAACATTTATAACTGTACATCAAGGCTGCTGTGATCGCCGTATGGATATATACGTTGTATTTGTGATTGTTATGTCTCTGCTTAGTTCTTGGTTGAAATCCAGTGTATTTTCTTTTCTAGTGAGTGTTGTAATCTATAGGTTCAAAGCTAACTTTAACAAAGCCACAATAGCTTTCTGGTATACAGGAGAGCCTCGCTTTACAGCGGTAGCCAGGAACCTAACCTGCTGTATAAGCGGGGCCCTCCTGTATACTGTAAGCCGTTAAGTTAAGGTTCTTCCAGACTATTTCCAGCACAATGCTGGAACATGCACAGAGAATTTCAATTGCTCGTAAACACTCAAGCAACTGGACTACTGGAAACGCTTGAAGTCACTATCTTTATTCCTTAGAGTGTAAGCAAAAAAGTTGTATACGTCTGGAAAATTCTCGAGGTTTAAATTTTCGAGGATAATATTCAGCGGTGGACTAGGCCGCGGGGGCGTTGACCCCTCGGAACACTCTGCAGGTAGACTCCAGGTAGACACCCTCCAGGTAGATGTGGTGCATGAGCTCTCTGGCAGTTGCTGACGACGAAGATGATCACTACATTCTCGTTCCTTACTTTAATACGGTTCAAGCTTCCCGTCCGCCTTCCTGTTTATTCTTCCCTTTTACCTTTACCTTTGATGAGTTTCGAGAGTCTTACTACTCTCGGAGCCCGGCTATGGGCCAGGATCGTCTATATGTGTTTCTCTAAATACCCAAACACTGCATTGGCTTCTGTGAGCATCTCATTTACATAGTCAAACTTTATCTTGACTTTACCTAGACTCGCGGCCCGGTCCCAGACCAGGTCTCCTGGCTGCTAGCCTGATCGATCAAGCTGTTAGTGCCCGCCGCCCCGCAGTCCAACGTATACACCACAGCCCGGCTTATCAGGAACTGTTTTTTTTTGAAGAATCAGTCGAGTTCCATCTTGAAGACAGCAATAGCGGGGATAGTTGGTAAACCCCTTCTGGGATCCTCTTCAGTATCTGCTGAAGAGGATCCCTGAAGGGGGTCGAAATATAAAGATCGATCAATCTTCTGTGTTTCTGTCTTTATGTTAGTTATTATTGAGCACTGACAAAGATTCAATACACTGTAGTCATTCATATACCAGGTGTACACTAGGTGTACATACAGCAGGTGTTTACCTGGAGTTTACCTGGAGAGAGTTCCGGGGGTCAGCGCCCCCGCGGCCCGGTCTGTGACCAGGCCTCCTGGTGGATCAGAGCCTGATCAACCAGGCTGTTACTGTACACATATCAGGTGTACACTAGGTGTACACACAGCAGGTGTACATGTACCAGGTCCCTCCAGTACTTGTGGGCTGATTTATGGGGTGGTGAGTTAAGGTGGATGAGGGCGGCGTGGAGGTCATGGTGAGGGCGGCGTGGAGGTCATGGTGAGGGCGGCGTGGATGTCAGGGTGACTTGTAGTCACTGGAGCACAGGCGACAGAGATACATCATAATCTACACCTGGGAGATCCTGGAGGGACTGGTCCCTAATCTGCACACAGAAATCACTCCCTACGAAAGCAAAAGACTTGACAGGCGATGCAACATACCCCCAATGAAAAGTAGGGGCGCCATTAGTACACTAAGAGAAAATACAATAAATGTCCAGGGCCCAAGACTATTCAACACCCTCACACCAGCCATAAGGGGAATTACCAATAGACCCATGGTTGTCTTTAAGAGAGAGCTGGACAGATACCTAAAGTTAGTACCGGATCAGCCGGGCTGCGGTTCGTATGTTGGACTACGTGCGGCCAGCAGTAACAGCCTAGTTGATCAGGCCCTGGTCCACCGGAAGGCCTAGTCGTGGACCGGGCCGCGGGGGCGTTAATCCCCGGAATACCCTCCAGGTAGACTCCAGGTAGGGTGTGGGCAGCGTGGAGGTCAGGGTGAGGGCGGTGTGGAGGTCAGGGTGAGGGCAGTGTAGAGGTCAGGGTGAGGGCGGTGTGGAGGTCAGGGTGAGGGCGGTATGGAGGTCGGGGTGAGGGCGGTGTGGAGGTCTGGGTGGGGGCAGCGTGGAGGTCAGGGTGTGGACAGCGTAGTCAGGGTGAGGGCAATGTGGAGGTCAGGGTGTGGACAGCGTGGTCAGGGTGAAGGCGGTGTGGAGGTCAGGGTGTGGACGGCGTGGAGGCCAGGGTGTGGACGGCGTGGAGGCCAGGGTGTGGACAGCGTGGTCAGGGTTAGGGCGGTGTGGAGGTCAGGGTGGAGGCGGCGTGGAAGTCAGAGTGAGGGCGTCGTGGAGGTCAGGGTGTGGACGGCGTGGAGGTCAGGGTGAGGGCGGTGTGGAGGTCAGGGTGTGGGCGGCGTGAAGGTCAGGGTGTGGACAGCGTGGTCAGGGTGAGGTGCGGTGTGGAGGTCAGGGTGTGGGCGGCGTGGAAGTTAGGGTGTGGATGGTGTGGAGGTCAGGAAGTGGGAGGAGCAAAGATCAGGGTGTGGGCAGGGTAGAGGTCACGTTGTGGGCGGCGTAGAGGTCAAGATATGGGCGGGGTCAGGGTGTGGGCGGTGTGAAGGTCAGGTGTGAGGGATATGAAGATCAACGTATGGGCGAGCCCGGGGTCTGATGTGGGTTACCTGGAGGTTATTCCGGGGATCAACGCCCCCGCGGCCCGGTCCATGACCAGGCCTCCCGATGGATCAGGGCCTGATCAACTAGGCTATTACTGCTGGCCGCACGCAGTCCAACGTACGAGCCACAGCCCGGCTGATCCGGCACTGACTTTAGGTATCTGTCCAGCTCTCTCTTGAAGGCAGCCAGGGGTTTATTGGCAATTCCCCTAATGCTTGCTGGGAGGCTGTTGAACAGTTTTGGGCCCCAGACACTTATGGTGTTTTCCCTTAGTGTACCAATGGCGCCCCTACTTTTTATTGGGGGCATTTTGCATCGCCTGCCCAGTCTTTTACTTTCGTAGGGAGTGATTTCTGTGTGCAGATTTGGGACCATTCCTTCCAAGATTTTCCAAGTGTAGATTATGATATATCTCTCCCTCCTGCGTTCCAACGAGTACAAGTCAAGTGCTTCCAAGCGTTCCCAGTAGTTAAGGTGCTTGACAGAACTTGTACGTGCAGTAAAGGATCTCTGTACACTCTCTAGATCTGCGATTTCACCTGCTTTGAATGGAGATGTTAATGTACAGCAGTATTCCAGCCTAGAGAGAACAAGTGATTTGAAAAGGATCATCATGGGCTTGGCATCTCTCGTTTTGAAAGTTCTCATTATCCATCCCATCATTTTCTTTGCACGTGCGATAGTGGCACTGTTGTGATCCTTGAAAGTGAGATCCTCAGACATTACTACTCCCAGGTCCCTTACATTATTTTTCCGCTCTATTGTATGGCCGGAGTCAGTAGTATACTCTGTTCTAGTTATTATCTCCTCCAGTTTTCCATAACGGAGTAGTTGGAATTTGTCCTCATTGAACATCATATTGTTTACCGTTGCCCAATGGAAAACTTTGTTTATATCTTCTTGGAGGTTAACCGCGTCCTCAGCAGATGACAGCCTCATGCAGATCCTAGTATCATCCGCAAGGGATGATACGGTGCTGTGGTGTATATCTCTGTTTATGTCTGATATGAGGATAAGGAATAAGATGGGGGCGAGTACTGTGCCTTGTGGAACAGAGCTCTTCACTATATAGCCGGGCTGTGGCTCGTACGTCGGACTGCGTGCGGCCAGCAGTAACAGCCTAGTTGATCAGGCCCTGATCCATCGGGAGGCCTGGTCGTGGACCGGGCCGCGGGGGCGTTGATCCCCGGAATAACCTCCAGGTAACCTCCAGGTATGGCAGCCTCCGATTTAACTCTGTTGACCACTACTCTTTGTGTTCGATTTGTTAGGAAGTTGAAGATCCATCTCCCCACTTTCTCAGTTATTCCTTTAGCACGTATTTTATGGGCTATTACGCCATGATCGCATTTGTCAAATGCTTTTGCAAAGTCTGTGTATATTACATCTGCATTCTGATTTTCTTCCAGTGCATCCAAGGCCATGTCATAGTGATCCAGTAGTTGTGAGAGGCAGGAGCGACCTGCCCTGAACCCATGTTGCCCTGGATTGTGCAGATTTTGGGAATCCAGGTGATTTGCAATCCTGCTTCTTAGCACTCTTTCAAAGATTTTTATGATGTGGGACGTCAGAGCTATTGGTCTATAGTTCTTAGCTAATGCTTTGCTGCCACCTTTATGGAGTGGGGCTATATCCGTTGTTTTAAGTGACTGTGGTGGCATGGTCAGGGTGTGGGCGTGGGATTGGTGGGCGGAGGAAAGGTGAGGGCGTGGGTGGATGGGGGTAACAGAATGGGAAGGGGTGAGGGTGTGGGCGGGATGGTGTCAGTGTGGCAGGAACAACGGTGTGGGTGACCCCGCACGACCTATGACAGCGTCAGTGACCTCACCCACACCAGGGCCCGGAAATGTTGCTCAACAAGTGAGTAAACTTGTCTTGGTTGTTGGTGGTTGATGGAATAGTGGTGACTGATGGTGGTTGATGAAACAGTGGTGACTGTTGGTGGTTGATGGAATAGTGGTGACTGATGGTGGTTGGCGGAACAGTGGTGACTGCTGGTGGTTGATGGAATAGTGGTGACTGATGGTGGTTGATGAAACAGTGGTGACTGATGGTGGTTGATGAAACAGTGGTGACTGATGGTGGTTGATGAAACAGTGGTGACTGTTGGTGGTTGATGGAATAGTGGTGACTGTTGGTGGTTGATGAAACAGTGGTGACTGTTGGTGGTTGATGGAATAGTGGTGACTGTTGGTGGTTGGTGGAATAGTGGTGACTGTTGGTGGTTGGTGGAATAGCGGTGACTTGGTGGTTGGTGGAATAGTGGTGACTGTTGGTGGTTGGTGGAATAGTGGTGACTGTTGGTGGTTGGTGGAATAATAGTGGTTTTAATAGTGGTAGTTATGATTGTTGGGGTGAACTGAATGGCGGTTGTTAGAATGTTGGTGGAGGTTATCCGAAGAATGTTTCTGGGGGTCTACGCCCCAGAGACTAGCTTCCAGATCAAGCCTCTTGGAGCATCAAGGCCTGATCAACTAGGCCGTTACTGTTGGCCGCACGCAATCCAACGAACGAATCACAGCCCGGCTGGTAGGGAACTGAGTCAAGGAACTTGTCACGTTTCGAAGGTTTGTTAGAAGCGTCCCTAAAACACAAAGGGACGGCTTTGAAAAGTCGGGGACCTCTGACACTCGTCGCGCCTATTTTCATACGGACTAATTTGTGTGTGCAGGTTTTGGACCAATCTCCAGGATTTTCCAGGTGTACATTATGGTAAATTCGATCATTTCCAGTTCTTCAGATGTCTGGAGGTTACCTGTCTGACTTGAATATATACGGGCAGTGGAAGGTATTCGCATTGTAGTTCAGGAATCTCTCCTGACGTAAAGGAGGCCGTCAGTACACAGCAGTATTCCAGATTGGAGAACAACAAACCACGGTAAGGGTGGGAATTGAACTCGCGGCGAGTCGTAAAACTTCAGTCCAGTGCGTAAGTCACTTGGCCAGCTGGCTACAATACGATTAATCCAACTAGGTATATGTATACATCATAAGGTTAGTATGGGCCACCATTGTGACTACTGTTGGAGAACAAGTGACGAAGAGTATCGTCACTGGCTCAGCATCACTTGTTTTGAAAATTCTAGTTATCTTATAATTTTCCTTGCAGTAGCGATAACATCATCACTGATCCTTGAATGTGACGTCCTATGCCATCGTTACTCCCAGGTCTCGCTCATGGAGCTGTCGCTCTACTGATTGTTTCCATTAATGTTGTTTGAGGTCCGCTGGAAGATATTATTTATATCCTCTTGAAAATTCGCTGTCTCACAGAAATTCTGGTGTCATCAGCAAAGGATGTCACGGTGCTACGATTTATATCCGTGTCTACGTCGAATAGTATAAGAATGAGAAACAGAGGATATGCTGAATGTTGAAGACAGAGTAAAACAACTGAAGCTAAATCATGTTTATAAAATTGCTCACAAACAGTGTCCAGAATATCTTGCTGTCAATTTTGTCAAGGTTGGGAACCGCAGCAATCATAGTACTAGGGGAGGGGGAGAGCACAACTTTGTAGTACCCACAGTCATTGGCCAGGCTTCAAACACCTTTTATTGTACAGCAATAAAGGAATGGAACAGACTACCCGCACATGTCAAAGCCAGTCATAGCATGAACCAGTTCAAGAAGAGTGCCAAAAGGTGTCTGATGAATGTAGCTACAGAAAGGGAGGGGAATGATTTTCTATTTTTTAGCTAACATACGTGTAAATTTTACATTATTCCTAGTAATGACCCTCGTATTGTAGATAGTCTTAATGACCTTGGTGTAGTAGATAGTCTTAATGACCCTCGTGTAGTAGATAGTCTTTTTAGTATGATAATAAGATGTTATCTTCATTGTAGAATAATAAGAAAATATTATAACCTTTATATTATAATAATAAGGTAAAAGGACCCCAATGGAAATAAGTCACTCTGTCTGACTTTTTTGGGTTATCCCAGGTTCTCTACACATATGCTGCTATGTATGATAATTCTATGTAACTGTATTTGTGTATACCTGAATAAACTTACTTACTTACTTACTTACATTGTTTCAAGAGTATGTACGGCTGCGAGCCAGGTCAGGAACTATTAATGCCGAAAATTGTGGTTCAACAGGCGGGATATTAAGTGAATCTTCTGACGGATTGAGTGTTCATAGTTATGAGAGACTGTTGGATGCTGGTGTGAGAGTGATGACAGAGATAATATCTGAGGATGATGCTCCTATGTTCTCTCTCTCTCTCCTTATTACTTTCGTATCCCATTTTCTCCTGCCGTTCCTACCTACAACTTCGGCGAGTTTTCTTGATATAAGAGTAACGTCGGCGTCTTTTCAAGGTATACGTAGGCAGTTTTTCAAACTAAAACTTACGTTAAGTCTCAGAACTTAGGATGAATGGACAGCCACACCTGCAGCCAACATTTTTGAGGTGATTAAAGACGAAAACTTTTTGATGGCAGCAACCCAGGCCAAATATGCCAAGTAAACTTGAGAGAGAGAGAGAGAGAGAGAGAGAGAGAGAGAGAGAGAGAGAGAGAGAGAGAGAGAGAGAGAGAGAGAGAGAGAGAGAGAGAGAGAGAGAGAGAGAGATTAAAGAGTGAATGCCCGGCGAAATTGAAAAGGAGAGAAAGAAAACAAATTAAAAGAAGAAGAAGAAAAAGACCTGAGGGGAAGTTTTCCACGTCTAGCATTGAGTCCACAATATTGAGAGGAATTGTGAGGGCGTCTCTCTCTCGTGTGAGTGCTGGGCCTCCCTCCCTCCCTCTCTCTCTCTCTGTGATCTCTCACATCAAAGGCCGCCTCTCATCCTCCACCTCTGCTAGGTCGCTGGTCCACCGTCTGCAGAGGAGAATGAACGCCTGGCTCTCGGAAGAGACGAGAGGAAAGAGATTTTAATTGGGCACAAAGACCTCGCGATTTGCTAAAAATCTCCTCTAGCGGTATTTTGAGCGGTGAAGGGTAACTCAGGCTCTACTGAGGGGTGATGAGAAGCCTCTCCCCCCCACGGCATAACAGTGGGGGGTAGAGGAGGTGGTGGTGGTGGTGGTGGTGGTGGTAGGGGCGGTGGGAGTGATGGTACTGGGATTTGTGGTGGCGGTGATGGTGTAGGTGACGGTGATGGTGATGGTGTAAGAGGTGGTGGTTGAGTACTGGTGATGGTGGTGGTTGAGTACTGGTGATGGTGGTGGTTGAGTACTGGTGATGGTGGTGGTTGAGTACTGGTGATGGTGGTGGTTGAGTACTGGTGATGGTGGTGGTTGAGTACTGGTGATGGTGGTGGTTGAGTACTGGTGATGGTGGTGGTTGAGTACTGGTGATGGTGGTGGTTGAGTACTGGTGATGGTGGTGGTTGAGTACTGGTGATGGTGGTGGTTGAGTACTGGTGATGGTGGTGGTTGAGTACTGGTGATGGTGGTGAAGTCATGGTGTTGCGAATGATGGCAATGGAGGCTGTGGTGGGGGAAAGGGACAGGGTCGAGGGGGGCGTTGACCTCCGCGGCCATGCCTGATCAACCAAACTGTTACTGCTGGCCGCAGGAAACCAACGTACGAACCAGAGCCCGGCTGGTCAGATACTGACTTTAAGTGGCTGTGTAACAACACTTATCACCGCGTCTGGCATCACCTGAGAGGATATACAGTGAATTATACTGGAAACAAGTAATTACTACAATACGTCTTATATATTCATGTAAGACTCATGATGTTCATCACACTGACTCATTACCACTCAGAGATACTGTAAAAAACTTTTTATCATAATTTTTAAAGGGATGGAAGGTTAAGCCAGTGGAAGGTCTCGGTCGGATGACCAAAAGCTCCAGTTGTGGGTCATCATATGACTAAGACCTGCGTCAGGAAACACTTGTCCTGTTCCCTGACAATCCTAATCTAAGGATACTACGTAACCTATTGATTCGAAACGTTGTACCCCCAATAAAGAGCAGAGAAGCCATGAATACATTATGAGAACTCAGTAAGTGTAAAGAGACCAAGAGCTTTTGAACCATCTTAACTTCATACATTAAGGAGAATTACCACCAGACCCTTGGCTGTCTTCAAGAGGGAACTCGATACCTTACCTTTGATATACCATATACCGTTGATGAGTTCCCAGTTTTTTTTTACTCCCGGGGCTCAAAAGTCAACTGCTGATCAGTGTTGTGTCTATGACGGACAGTGTGAGACCAGCACCAACCAGAAATCCTGGTCTTACCTTTGATATACCTTCGAAGAGTTCCAAGAGTTTTTCTACCCCTGGAGACTGGCCGTGGGTCATGCTCGCCTGGTGCTGGCCTGGTCAGCCAGACTGTTGCTGCTGGTGGCCAGCTGCCCCACATATTCATCACAGCCTGGTTAATTTGGCACCTACCTGGAGGTTACCTGGAGGTTATTCCGGGGATCAACGCCCCCGCGGCCCGGTCCATGACCAGGCCTTCCGATGGATCAGGGCCTGATCAACTAGGCTGTTACTGCTGGCCGCTGGTGAAGATACTTGTCCAGTTTCCTCTTGAAGACTTCTACACTTGTCCCAGCCGTGTTTCTGATATATTCTGGTAAGATGTTGAACAGTCTACGACCCCGTAATCTGGGCAAATTAGAGGTAAACTCCCTTAACCCCCCCCCCACGGTCCTATAAACGTTGACGAAGGGAGCAACATCCTTTCTGCTGCCTCTCAATATAGATGGTCGCCGGAAATGCCTGTCGGGGGGTGGGTGGGTGGTAACATTCAGATAACTGGGGGTTTGGTAAGGAGCTGGAAAGAGGTCGAGGGGGAGGGGGGAAAAGCTAGATAGAGTTGGAGGGGTGTGGGAAGGGGAGTGAGAGATGGAGGGAAGTAGGACGGAGACTAGTGAAGAGAAGGACGGGGGAGTTTGGGAGGGAGATAAGACCGTAGTTGAGTAGGGAGAGGGAGACAAGACAGAGATTTGGAGAGAAAAGGGAAGGAGGAGGGGGTGTGGAGGGGAGATGGTGTTTTTAGTGTAGGGGGCTGTGTAGGGAAAGAGGATGTGTGGAGGGGAGAGGGACGTTTGGAAGGGTGGGGGATATTTTACTTGTCTTCCAGTGTATTCCAAACTCTCGCCCTGAAGCGTGCACGACTGTACACTGAGAGGCTTCCTGAAGTACGTAAGCTGGAAGGTTTCTTGAAGCACGTAAGCTGGAAGGCTTCTTGAAGTACGTAAGCTGGAAGGCTTCTTGAAGTAACCCCTGGCTGCCTTCAAGAGAGAGCTGGACAGATACCTAAAGTCAGTGCCGGATCAGCCGGGCTGTGGCTCGTACGTCGGACTGCGTGCGGCCAGCAGTAACAGCCTAGTTGATCAGGCCCTGATCCATCGGGAGGCCTGGTCATGGACCGGGCCGCGGGGGCGTTGATCCCCGGAATAACCTCCAGGTAACCTCCAGGTAACGTAAGCTGGAAGGCTTCTTGAAGTAAGCTGGAAGGCTTCTTGAAGTACCTAAGCTGAAGGCTTCTTGAAGCACGTAAGCTGGAAGGCTTCTTGAAGTACGTAAGCTGGAAGGCTTCTTGAAGTACGTAAGCTGGAAGGCTTCTTGAAGTACGTAAACTGGAAGGCTTCTTGAAGCACGTAAGCTGGAAGGCTTCTTGAAACACGTAAACTGGAAGGCTTCTTGAAGTACGTAAGCTGGAAGGCTTGTTGAAGCACGTAAGCTGGAAGGCTTCTCGAAGTGCGTAAGCTGGAAGGCTTGTTGAAGCACGTAAGCTGGAAGGCTTGTTGAAGCACGTAAGCTGAAAGGCTTGTTGAAGCACGTAAGCTGGAAGGCTTGTTGAAGCACGTAAGCTGGAAGGCTTGTTGAAGCACGTAAGCTGGAAGGCTTGTTGAAGTATGTAAGCTGGAAGGCTTCTTGAAGTACGTAAGCTGGAAGGCTTGTTGAAGCACGTAAGCTGGAAGGCTTCTTGAAATACGTACGCTGGAAGGCTTCTTGAAGCACGTAAGCTGGAAGGCTTCTTGAAGTACGTAAGCTGGAAGGCTTCTTGAAGTACGTAAGCTGGAAGGAACAGGAGGCCTGGTCACAGACCGGGCCGCGGGGGCGTTGACCCCCGGAACTCTCTCCAGGTAAACTCCAGGAAGGTCTCTTGAAGCACGTACGCTGGAAGGCTTCTTGAAGCACGTAAGCTGGAATGCTTCTTGAAGCACGTAAGCTGGAAGGCTTCTTGAAGCACGTACACTGGAAGGCTTACGTACACTGGCGTACTCAAGATGCGTGTTGTTGAGCCAGGCAGTACGCCCGAGGGCCACCAATGATGGATGCTTCCTCCCTACTTGTTAATTCTGACAGTGCTCTTCAGCACCCAACCTCACTCTTCACTTCCCCTCCCCACTCTCATCCCCCTCCTGCCTTCACTCTCATTCCTTCCCCTCCCTTCCTCATTCTTATTCACCTGTCGTCCTCAGTCTCAACCTCACCCCTCACTTTTATCCCTTTCTCATCTCCGGAAGGGTATCAGAAACATTAGAATTTCTTCCTTCAATCTCGCTCTTATTCCCATCTATTCACCTATCTCACCTGTCAACCTCACAATCACTATTAGCAGTTATCTCTCAACTTCATCAACCCCTCAACCTCTCCTCCTTTCACTGCATCGTCGATCTTTCCTCTTCTGTGTTCTCATTTATCACTTTCCTACTGCTGTCTCCCTGCTTTCCACATTCTTTTTTTTTCAGTGTTTACTTTCCTTTACACCTCGGTTTTCACAGCTTCATTTTCTCTCATGCTTTCTATTCCCTCTTCCCGTCATATACTTCTTCCATTTTCGTCTCCTAGACTGTACTCCGAGAGTAGAAAAACCTCTCGAAACTCGTCAAAGGTAAAGGTTATGCCCATACCCTTCTTATCCTTCCCTCCTCCTCCACCCATCGCCATTCTTGTCTATTTTACCCCTCTTCTCCCCTTCCATTTAGTTCTAGATTTATTTTGCCCACCTTTCCTACTCCCTCTTTTCTCTTCCTCACCCCTCTCGTCGGGTGGGAAAGACGGATCCTTTGAAAAGAAAGAAACTACAGAAGAGGACGCAACGAAGGAGGAAGACAATAGGCGGAGCACTCCTCAGGATTCCATGGAAGAGGAAGAATGCGATAAAGAGCGGAAGACTTTAAGCTAATAAAGAATAATCACTTGATTATATATTAAAACTCCCACAAACATGGCTAGTTGAGCGCACATCCAAACACCCAGGATGCTCCCCTCTCCTTTATTTCTTCTATCATATTCTGTCTGATATCCTCTTCATAATTTAGTCTGCTGCGCTTTAGTGGTTCCGAGGATCATCGCAACCCCTCTCATGACCAGGTCTCAGACCAGGCCCCCTAAACTAGAAAGGAGGTATTACGAGAATAAGAACTATTAAAAGAACATTCAGTAATGGTTACATAAGTTTATACTGAATGTAAGTTAAAGAGGTATTGCTGAAAAAGAGTACTTTCACGGTGCGTATACATTCAGTCAATCATCTGAACTGGGGGTGTTAGTTAGTTACCATTTTGTCCTAGGCACATGTCGATTAGACACTAGGCCTGTTGTATATGTGTGTGTGTGTGTGTGTGTGTGTGTGTGTGTGTGTGTGTGTGTGTGTGTGTGTGTGTGTGTGTGTGTCAAAGTATCGGTGAAAAAGCTACCTATTCCCTTCGATATTTTTAAAATATTAATATGTGGACGAGTAAATTGAATGAAGCCTTTATAAATTTAACTGTAGACTGCCTCAGTGAAGATTGTTAAGCAAAACTTCTGCCTTTAGAGTGAAGCCATATTCTGGGTCCCATACAGCAGTACACATCACCGAGATTATTCAAAAAAACAATACATGAATTCAACATACCAGCTTCTAAAACTCATTCCACTGCACAGGATAATGGTGCCAATATTGTAGCAGGAACTGAAGATAAAGAATACAATAGTTTGCCATATTTTCTACATAAACCCAGTAAGGAGCAGGGGTGCTGTGGGCACAATAAGGGAACACTGTATCAACATCCGGGGTCCCAGACTATTCAACATCTTACCAGAAAATATCATAAACAAGGCTGGAACAAGTGTAGAAGCCTTCAAGAGGAAACTGGACAAGTATCTTCACCAGGTGCCAGATCAACCAGGTTGTGATGGATATGCAGGGCAGCGGGCCTCCAGCAGCAACATCTTGGTTGACCAGTTTTACAACCCAGAAATCCCAAAGGCCTGTTATCCTGGGTGTAAAGGGAGCAAAATAAACACAGCAGAAAACTTTTGACTTGTATTATCCTTCACCAATTTAGAACAGAAGTATGTACACTATATACACTATATACAACAATAGGTATTAGTGCACTCCACGGTAAGAAAGGCAGAATAGAAGCCACTAGAGAGCAGACCGTGCTTCAACCAGCTCTAGAATGGGAATGACAAGGGCAGACAGGTGAGTGGTGCCCACATCACCTCTGTGATTGCCAAAACCATCTTCTAATTGGCTGGAACCTGGGTACGGATTGAACGACGGGGCCCCATCGTCAACCCTTAGTCCCTGGTTCACTGGTTGGGGGAGATAGCCTGTAAATGATGGTGTGTACATGCGCCGAATAAAGGTTACGTACTCTTTGCATGCCACATCCAGGCAAGCACCAGACGAGCCAGGCCCATGGCCGGGCTCCCAGAGTAGCAAAACTCTCGAAACTCTTCAAAGGTAAGGTAAAGGTATACACTACAACATATTATCCATAACTGTATTCTGGAGAAGAGAATAATAAAAGATATGACTGTAGGTAAATACTAAAGACAATTCAGTCACTTTAGCCTGCAGTAAACCAGAGGCTCTTCAAGGACAAAATAAACTACTAAATCACAAGGTCATTAAGAATGCACTTACTCCCTGGAAGATAATTTAATTAATGTTAAGATCTGTTTAGATAACACACAACTTCCATCATTTGATGATAACAAGAGGAGTTTTATTGTCAAGATAAACTGACAATGTATCATTAGAGTGCTATACGTCTTAGTGAAAAAAAAAAACTTGTCTGGTCTAAGAAATACAGTTTCACATGCAATGTTTGACACATTTCGTCAACGAGGCTTCCAGCGTGATGAAAAAGGTTTTGCAAACTGACAAGTTGAAGAATGACACACTTGTGTACCAGATGAGGGAATAAATAGCGACATAAGCAAATTTGCTGATGACACAAATATTGATCTATCTATAAGTAATATAGTGAGTGTCAAGGATATATATGTGCAGAGACATAGTGAACTAAATTGTAGATAAGAGTAATCTTAATTATCCCCCAGTATAGCGTACAATATATAGTGTGGATAGGGGAATATCTTACAAGCGACTGGTACTAGCGAACTATTGCCAGAGGTATACCTGGAGTCTACCTGGAGGGCATTCCGGGGATCAACGTCCCCGCGGCCCGGTCCACGACCAGGCCTCCCGGTGGATCAGGGCCTGATCAACGAGGCTGTTACTGCTGGCCGCACGTAATCCAACGTACGAACCACAGCCCGGCTGATCCGGCACCGTCTTTAGGTATCTGTCCAGCTCCCTCTTGAAGACAACCAGGGGTCTTCCCGTAATGCCCCTTATTGCTGGTGGGAGGCTGTTGAACAGTCTTGGGCCCCGGACACTTATTGTGTTTCCTCTTAGTGTACCAGTGACGCCCCTACTTTTCACTGGGGGTATGTTGCATCGCCTGCCAAGTCTTTTACTTTCGTATGGAGTGACTGCTGTGTGCATATTAGGGACCAGTCCCTCCAGAATCTTCCAGGTGTAGATTATGATATATCTCTCTCGCCTGCGCTCTAGTGAGTACAAGTCAAGTGCTTCCAGGTGCTCCCAGTAGTTAAGGTGTTTGATGGAACTTATACGTGCAGTAAAGGTTCTTTGTACATTCTCTAGCTCTGCAATTTCACCTGCCTTGAATGGGGATGTTAATGTACAGCAGTATTCCAGCCTAGAAAGAATAAGTGATTTAAAAAGGATCATCATTGGCTTAGCATCTCTTGTCTTGAATGTTCTCATTATCCATCCTATCAGTTTCCTAGCCAGTGAAGTGTTAATAACGGATGAGTAATTACTATAGTCATAAGAGATAAAACTAGTGGTGGTACCATTGAGGTGCAGGGAATCACAGCATACATAAATTGAGCATACAACCGTTACCTCTACTAAACAGGAAATAAACTTTTCCATAGAAGTGTAGGGGAAAGTTAGCGTAGGCCTAGCTGCTGTGCAAATAATAAAACAATGATCCCAGTATAGCGCAGTGAAAAGTGTATTTTGAAAGAATACAGTGTATATCCTTGAGATAAACAGTGTACAGTACTAAATAAAAGGAAATTAAATAATAATAATAATAATAATAAAAATAATAGTGAAGTGTGGCAGTGTGGGTAAGTCCTGCCCAGCTCACACCCACCCTACACCCACCACCCACCCTACACCCACCACCCACCCTACACCACCAGCCCCCCTACACCACCACCCACCCAACACCCACCACCCACCCTACACCACCAGCCCCCCTACACCACCACCCACCCTACACCCACCACCCACCCTACACCACCAGCCCCCCTACACCACCACCCACCCTACACCCACCACCCACCCTACACCACCACCCACCCTACACCACCACCCACCCTACACCCACCACCCACCCTACACCACCACCCACCCTACACCACCACCCACCCTACACCACCAGACCCCCTACACCACCACCCACCCAACACCCACCACCCACCCTACACCCACCCTACACCCACCACCCACCCTACACCCACCACCCACCCTACACCACCACCCACCCTACACCACCACCCACCCTACACCACCAGACCCCCTACACCACCACCCACCCTACACCCACCACCCACCCTACACCCACCACCCACCCTACACCACCACCCACCCTACACCACCAGACCCCCTACACCACCACCCACCCAACACCCACCATTCCCCCTACACCACTAGCCCCCCTACACCACCACCCATCCTACACTCACCACCCACCCTACACCACCAGCCCCCCTACACCACCACCCACCCTACACCACCACCCACCCTACACCACCACCCACCCTACACCCACCACCCACCCTACACCACCACCCACCCTACACCACCACCCACATACTGCAAACTTGGTTCGTATAAATACATCTTGCATATTACTGGCACCAGCAAGAGAAAGGTAAAGTGGAAATCAGTTTTCTTCCGTGGCATACAGTGTAGTAGGATACAGACAGGATGTCAGCACAGCATATCTGTGGGACACGTAAAAAAATCCTTGGAAGGAAATCCAGAATCACATGCAATCTATGCTCTTCCAAACACTATATCTCTTGTACTAGACTAAATACAGCCTCAAAAAATGACCTCGAACTAGCAAGGTGCTTCTGGTTGTGCAATAAAGATGTAGAACTTTGGGCAGGTATCAGAAAGGTACTAAGGAGAGTAATAAATGATAAAAATAATCAAGAAAACAAAGATGACCTCTTGGATAGTCTACCAAAAATATATAAAACATGGGAGCAAGAGATAGTGTATCAAAAAATGGAGAATGTCCATACCACAACAGGTGAAACAGCAAGAAACCTCGGAACCCGCCTCAATGAACACATTTACGCATGTAGGAACGATAACTTGAACAACGCCTGTGTACAACACCGAAATTCCACCAATCATCTCATGAAGTTCAGGGACGCCCAATTAGTGATCAAAGAAACTAACTTCCGTAGACGCAAGTGCCTCGAATCAGCACTGATCGCTGTTTTGAATACAATTAAACAAAACAACGGCAGCTTCACCATCTCTGAAGTCTTAGCAAGAATCCTCCTGAAAACAGTAAACCCTGCCATCACATAGTCTCTCCTGTTAATACTACACAAAGCACATTACAGAGAGTGAACACTGAAACAAGCTGCCTCTTTCCAGTCTATATTTGTCCAACCTATTTTTGTTACCCAAGTTGATAAATTAGACACATGTGCAACTCTTGGGTATCTTTATTGAGGAAACGTTTCGCCACACAGTGGCTTCATCAGTTCATACGTAGGAGAAACTTGAAGAACAGGAGGAGAATGAGGTAATCAGTCCCTCAACCTTGAGTCGATGTGTTCAGTCCATCAATCTTGAATAGAATACGGCATATCAGCGGAGAAGCAGCTTATAAACCATATGGCAGGAGAGGTGCAGCAGTCATAGGTCGTGTCACATTTGTTCAATGTGGAAGTAGGTCGTGCCCAAGAATTAGGCAAGCGAAGAATTCCTAAGTATTAAGATCCCAAGAAGTTGCAGTGTCTGACAGATTTGTAGATGAATGGTTCTGAGAACCGACATGTTGATAAATTAGACACATGTGCAAGAGTTGCACATGTGTCTAATTTATCAACATGTCGGTTCTCTGAACCATTCATCTACAAAATGTTACCCAAGTAATAGATTTTATATCCTTTTACTCGTGTGCGAGTTAATTGTTCTACCATATTGTATTACTACTACTACTACTACAACTTATATCACTACTACTACTACTACCACTTATATCATTACTACTGCTACTACTATCACTAGTATTGCACCTCACTCTAAGCCTATATATACCCTCTGTGTCCATGTATTGTTTGTAACGGCTTGACAAAGCTCCTGGAGAGCGAAACGTTGCCACAATAAAATGTCACATTAGATGCACTTGTGTCCTTTTACTTTACAAGAAGCTAGAAAAGTATATTCACCAGGTGCCAGATCAACCAGGCTGTGATGGATATGTGGGGCAGCGGGCCTCCAGCAGCAACAGCCTGGTTGACCAGGCGAGCACCAGACAAGCCTGACCCATGGCCGGGCTCAGAGAGTAGATATACTCTCGAAATTTTTCAAAGGTATGGTAGTACCTCCCTGTATGGTAGTATCTCCCTGTATGGTAGTACCTCCCTGTATGGTAGTATCTCCCTGTATGGTAGTATCTCCCTGTATGGTAGTATCTCCCTGTATGGTAGTATCTCCCTGTATGGTAGTACCTCCCTGTATAGTAGTATCTCCCTGTATGGTAGTATCTCCCTGTATGGTAGTATCTCCCTGTATGGTAGCATCTCCCTGTATGGTAGTATCTCCTTGTATGGTAGTATCTCCCTGTATGGTAGTATCTCCCTGTATGGTAGTATCTCCCTGTATGGTATTATCTCCCTGTATGATAGTATCTCCCTGTATGGTAGTATCTCCCTGTATGATAGTATCTCCCTGTATGGTAGTATCTCCCTGTATGATAGTATCTCCCTGTATGGTAGTATCTCCCTGTATGGTAGTATCTCCCTGTATGATAGTATCTCCCTGTATGGTAGTATCTCCCTGTATGATAGTATCTCCCTGTATGGTAGTATCTCCCTGTATGGTAGTATCTCCCTGTATGATAGTATCTCCCTGTATGGTAGTATCTCCCTGTATGACAGTATCTCCCTGTATGGTAGTATCTCCCTGTATGATAGTATCTCCCTGTATGATAGTATCTCCCTGTATGGTAGTATCTCCCTGTATGGTAGTATCTCCCTGTATGGTAGTATCTCCCTGTATGATAGTATCTCCCTGTATGGCAGTATCTCCCTGTATGATAGTATCTCCCTGTATGGTAGTATCTCCCTGTATGGTAGTATCTCCCTGTAAGGTAGTATCTCCCTGTATGGTAGTATCTCCCTGTATGAAAGTATCTCCCTGTATGGTAGTATCTCCCTGTATGGTAGTATCTCCCTGTATGGTAGTATCTCCCTGTATGGTAGTATCTCCCTGTATGGTAGTATCTCCCTGTATGGTAGTATCTCCCTGTATGATAGTATCTCCCTGTATGGTAGTACCTCCTTGTATGATAGTATCTCCCTGTATGGTAGTATCTCCCTGTATGATAGTATCTCCCTGTATGGTAGTACCTCCTTGTATGATAGTATCTCCCTGTATGATAGTATCTCCCTGTATGGTAGTATCTCCCTGTATGATAGTATCTCCCTGTATGGTAGTACCTCCTTGCATGATAGTACCTCCCTGTATGGTAGTATATTCCTGTATGGTAGTATCTCCCTGTATGGTAGCATTTCCATGTATGGTAGTATCTCCCTGTATGGTAGTACCTCCCTGTAAGGAAGTACCTCCCTGTATGGTAGTACCTCCCGGTATGGTAGTACTTCCCTGTATGGTAGTACCTCCCTGTATGGTAGTATCTCCCTGTATGGTAGTATCTCCCTGTATGGTAGTATCTCCCTGTATGGTAGTATCTCCCTGTATGGTAGTATCTCCCTGTATGGAAGTACCCCCAGCATGGTAGTACCTTCCAGCATGTTATTACCTCCCAGCATGGTAGTACCACCCAGCATGGTAGTACCTTCCAGCAGGTTAGTACCTCCCAGCATAGTAGTACCACCCAGCATGGCAGCACCTCATAACATGATAGTACCATCCAGCATGGTATTACCTTCCAGCACGTTAGTACCTCCCAGCATGGTAGTACGATCCAGCATGGTAGTACCTCCCAGCATGGTAGTACCTCCCAGCATGGTAGTACCACCCAGCATGGCAGTACCTCCCAACATGCTAGTACCTCCCAGCATGGTAGTACCACCCAGCATGGTAGTAACTCCCAGCATGGTAGTACCTACCAGCATGGTAGTACATCCCAGCATGGTAGTACCACCCAGCATGGTAGTACCTCCCAGCATGGTAGTACCTCCCAGGATGGTAGTACCACCCAGCATGGTAGTACCACCCAACATGGTAGTACCTCTCAACATGGTAGTACCACCCAGCATGGTAGTACCTCCCAACATGGTAGTACCTCCCAACATGGTAGAACCACCCAGCATGGTAGTACCTCCCATCATGGTAGTACCTCCCAGCATGGTAGTGCCACCCAGCATGGTAGTACCACCCAACATGGTAGTACATCCCAACATGGTAGTACCTCCCAGCATGGTAGTACCACCCAGCATGGTAGTACCACCCAACATGGTAGTACCTCCCAACATGGTAGTACCTCTCAACATGGTAGTACCTCCCAGCATGGTAGTACCTCTCAACATGGTAGTACCTTCCAGCATGGTAGTACCTCCCAGCATGGTAGTACCTCTCAACATGGTAGTACCTCCCAGCATGGTAGTACCTCTCAACATGGTAGTACCTCCCAGCATGGTAGTACCTCCCAGCGTGGTAGTACCTCTCAACATGGTAGTACCTCCCAACATGGTAGTACCTCCCAACATGGTAGTACCTCCCAACACGGTAGAATCTCCCAACATGGTATTACCTCTCAACATTGTAGTACCTCCCAACATGGTAGTACCTCCCAACATGGTAGAATCTCCTAACATGGTAGTACCTCTCAACATGGTAGTACCTCCCAGCATGGTAGTACCTCTCAACATGGTGGTACCTCCCAACATGGTCGTACCTCTCAACATGGTAGTACCTCTCAACATGGTAGTACCTCCCAACATGGTAGTACCTCTCAACATGGTAGTACCTCTCAACATGGTAGTACCTCTCAACGTGGTAGTACCTCTCAACATGGTAGTACCTCCCAGCATGGTAGTACCTCTCAACATGGTAGTACCTCCCAACACGGTAGTACCTCCCAGCATGGTAGTACCTCTCAACATGGTAGTACATCCCAACATGGTAGTACCTCCCAACATGGTAGTACCTCCCAACATGGTAGTACCTCCCAACATGGTAGTATCTCCCAACATGGTAGTACCTCTCAACATGGTGGAACCTCCCAACATGGTAGTACCTCTCAACATGGTAGTACCTCTCAACATGGTAGCACCTCCCAACATGATAGTACCTCTCAATATGGCAGTACCTCCCAACATGGCAGTACTTCCCATCATGGTAGTACCTCCCAACATGGTAGTACTTCCCAACATGGAAGTACCTCCCAACATGGTAGTACCTCCCAACATGGTAGTACCTCCCAACATGGTAGTACCTCCCAGCATGGTAGTACCACCCAGCATGGTAGTACCTCCCAACATGGTAGTACCTCCCAACATGGTAGTACCTCCCAGCATGGTAGTACCTCCCAGCATGGTAGTACCACCCAACATGGTAGTACCTCCCAACATGGTAGTACCTCCCAACATGGTAGTACCTCCCAGCATGGTAGTACCTCCCAACATGGTAGTACCTCCCAACATGGTAGTACCTCCCAGCATGGTAGTACCTCCCAGCATGGTAGTACCTCCCAACATGGTAGTACCTCCCAACATGGTAGTACCTTCCAACATGGTAGTACCTCCCAACATGGTAGTACCTCCCAGCATGGTAGTACCTCCCAGCATGGTAGTACCTCCCAACATGGTAGTACCTCCCAACATGGTAGTACCTCCCAGCATGGTAGTACCTCCCAACATGGTAATACCTCCCAACATGGTAGTACCTCCCAACATGGTAGTACCTCCCAACATGGTAGTACCTCCCAAAATGGTAGTACCTCCCAACATGGTAGTACCTCCCAACATGGTAGTACCTCCCAGCATGGTAGTACCTCCCAGCATAGTAGTACCACCCAACATGGTAGTACCTCCCAACATGGTAGTACCTCCCAACATGGTAGTACCTCCCAGCATGGTAGTACCTCCCAACATGGTAGTACCTCCCAACATGGTAGTACCTCCCTGCATGGTAGTACCTCCCAGCATGGTAGTACCACCCAGCATGGTAGTACCTCCCAACATGGTAGTACCTCCCAACATGGTAGTACCTCCCAGCATGGTAGTACCTCCCAGCATGGTAGTACCTCCCAACATTGTAGTACCTCCCAACATGGTAGTACCTCCCAACATGGTAGTACCTCCCAACATGGTAGTACCTCCCAACATGGTAGTACTTCCCAACATGGTAGTACCTCCCAGCATGGTAGTACCTCCCAGCATAGTAGTACCACCCAACATGGTAGTACCTCCCAGCATGGTAGTACCTCCCAACATGGTAGTACCGCCCAGCATGGTAGTACCACCCAGCATGGTAGTACCTCCCAACATGGTAGTACCTCCCAACATGGTAGTACCTCCCAGCATGGTAGTACCTCCCAGCATAGTAGTACCACCATTCCCTCCAACCAGTAAAGCTGTGGTCTCCTACTTGCTCCACTTTGTTTACAGGACCATGAGAGATAATCAAACTTCCACATATCTTTTTTTTCTGGCATCATCGGCCACTGATTGTGTTTATTTGACATATTTTTTAGTTTTCCAGGGATTGTGTGTGTGTGTGTGTGTGTGTGTGTGTGTGTGTGTGTGTGTGTGTGTGTGTGTGTGTGTGTGTACCCCATTTGTGTATTCTCGGTGTGTCGGAGTTTTTAACCTGTTTTCGTTTTACGTGGACTAAGGATGTGCCAAAGTATCGGTATCAGTGAGAATTGGATACTTTTGTTCAGCATCAGCCCAAAAACTGAATATCGGTATCTGCAAAATTGTTTATTATCGACCGATCCCCCATCTACTAGACCGTATTTGGTCACTGTTCATATCTTTTCTCTCTCTACGTCTCTCTCTCTCTCTCTCTCTCTCTCTCTCTCTCTCTCTCTCTCTCTCTCTCTCTCTCTCTCTCTCTCTGGAGTATCGCAGTGAGTCATTAATGGATCATTAAGGCCAGTTAAATAAGCATGTTAAAACAGAAGACTTAAACATCATTAGTATGAGAATCATGACAGATTCAATGTTTGCTGAATCTCAGGAGCATAATGATGTAAACTGTAGCGGAGGCTTCCAAGAAGTTATGAAAATATACCAGATGAAGAGTACAAGTGTAAGAAGTAGACAGATTGATGGATAGATAGATAGATGGATAGAGTGAGAGAGAGAGAGAGAGAGAGAGAGAGAGAGAGAGAGAGAGAGAGAGAGAGACAGACAGACAGACAGAGACTGAGAGAAACAACGTCCTTACTACACTTAAAGAATGAGAAACTTGTGCAACATCTGGGTATCTTTATTCAGGAAACGTTTCGCCAGTGGCTTCTTCAGTCCAGTACATAGAAGAACAGTGAAAGATGAGGAGTTTGAGGTAATCAGTCCCTCAGTGTCGCACCTCCCATGAGTGATCTTGCCACTTTAATGACGGTATCGGCAAGAATCACTGCATGTACTACCAACACATAATCAACAAAACGTCTAAACTACTGGAAACTCCTTTAAGCACTTGGATTGTTCTCTCTGGGACGGAGCAGACAAATACCTGACAATATTAACCTAGGTGATGCTTGAGGACCTGGTCTTCAATCTACATATAGCCGTAACAGTTAACTAGGGTAAAAAAATAATAACGGAATAAAGCCATTGGAACGCAGGGTGCCGCAGGAAAATTCAGAGAACACTGTCAACACCAGTGGTCGTCAACCATCTCGGCTACTACTGAGCTATGAGGTACGTACCTACCTACCAGGATTTGGAAGAACCAGTATAGCAGGACTTGAGTCACGATTGTAAACAAATCACGTGATAGGTGGGGCTTGAACCCATGGCTGGCGAGTCCTAAAACTAGGAGGCCAGTGTGGTGATCCATTGGTCCATGTCAGCCAGTTCAATACACTGGCCTACGAGTTACTGGACTCGCCTGCCACAGGTCCCATCCTCACTCATTCTGTGATCAGCAAGACTCGAGTCCTGGAGGCTGAGTAGCATAATGTTTGTGGTTCAGTGACAAGCAGGAATGTTGTGCTTCGTCGGTTACTAATGTTGATGCTTTTCCTTAAAAAAATAAGTGCGAGTGATAGCCTATATGCTTCTTCTTTCAATCAGGCTGAGATGGATATGTGGGTGAACGGGCCACCAGCAGCAACAGTCTGGCTGATCAGGCAAGCACCAAACAAGCCTGGCCCAAGACTGGGCTCTGGGAGTAGGAAAATCTCTGGGAACTCATCAAAGGTAAAGGTTCGCGTTTCTCACGTCGACGTCCTTCAAGCAGCCTGGTGATGCAACAGTGATGGATAAAGCCAAAGGTAGCCTGCCTTTCTTCTTAATTGCCTCCAATATGGTTACCTACTATTCCACAGGTACTGCAGAACCCTTACTCTTACCTATGAATGTGGTAAGAATGATTACGTTGAGTGGATCATGAGCTACAGCTCCTGGTACTGAAGCATCACACTGTAACATTCCCAAACACTGGGGAAGTTGGTCTGCATTACCATCTAACAACTCAACATATATCAATATTAAACAGCCTAAGCCAGCAGACTAAACATTTCAAATCTGATTAATTAAACATTCAGGATCATATTCACCAACATGGAATACATTAAAATTCAGCAATGATATTGTTTTTGTCATTTGTTGAGCACTAAAATTAACATAACAACCTGGCTAAACATTGCTAAAATTTACGTAATATGTTTGAATATACTTATCTAATAAACTGCACAGCTATATGTAAATTGGCTCACGAAATCGTAAGAACACTACTGCAAACAAACCACGGTACGGATGGGGATCGAACTCGTGGTGATGGTAAAACTCCAGGCCACGAATTCGATTCCCACCCGTACAGTAGTTTACATGTAAATTATTATTATTATAAGTCATAGAGTGCCTGGGAAATAAGGGACAATTAGATGTGATCTGGGATAAAATACGGCAGTTTACATTCCCTCTATTATGAATCCTTCGTGACCATCAAGACATATAAACAAAGATATAAACAAAGTTTTCCAGTGGGCAACGGTAAACAATATGATGTTCAATGAGGACAAATTCCAACTACTCCGTTATGGAAAACTGGAGGAGATAATAACTAGAACAGAGTATACTACTGACTCCGGCCATACAATAGAGCGGAAAAATAATGTAAGGGACCTGGGAGTAGTAATGTCTGAGGATCTCACTTTCAAGGATCACAACAGTGCCACGATCGCACGTGCAAAGAAAATGATAGGATGGATAATGAGAACTTTCAAAACGAGAGATGCCAAGCCAATGATGATCCTTTTCAAATCACTTGTTCTCTCTAGGCTGGAATACTGCTGTACATTAACATCTCCATTCAAAGCAGGTAAAATCGCAGATCTAGAGAGTGTACAGAGATCCTTTACTGCACGTATAAGTTCTGTCAAGCACCTTAACTACTGGGAACGCTTGGAAGCACTTGACTTGTACTCGTTGGAACGCAGGAGGGAGAGATATATCATAATCTACACTTGGAAAATCCTGGAAGGAATGGTCCCAAATCTGCACACAGAAATCACTCCCTACGAAAGTAAAAGACTGGGCAGGCGATGCAAAATGCCCCCAATAAAAAGTAGGGGCGCCATTGGTACACTAAGGGAAAACACCATAAGTGTCCGGGGCCCAAGACTGTTCAACAGCCTCCCATCAAGCATTAGGGGAATTGCCAATAAACCCCTGGCTGCCTTCAAGAGAGAGCTGGACAGATACCTAAAGTCGGTGCCGGATCAGCCGGGCTGTGGCTCGTACGTTGGACTGCGTGCGGCCAGCAGTAACAGCCTGGTTGATCAAGCCCTGATCCACCGGGAGGCCTGGTCATGGACCGGGCCGCGGGGGCGTTGATCCCCGGAATAACCTCCAGGTAACCCCCCCTCCTCCCATTCATCCACAGAGAACCCACAAACTTCAACAACACTAATAATATGAATCAATAAGCGTCTTCCACAAGCCTCAACATAACAAACCCAGCAGACTGAAGCATCAGCTAGAGTGCGTGAACCTAAACACTCTCACACTCACACTCCCTGAAATAAATATAGCTGGGAGGATAATTTACACATGAAAAGATCTTTCAACTTGTGTGATTCATCATGTGTGCACGCGGGGAGGATGACTATCATGTCTAGCCTGGGGACGAGGAGAGAGGGACTAACACCCTCCTGCCCATCCTCTCAACCATTACCCTTATGTAAGAACGGGGACGAGGAGAGAGGGACTAACACCCTCCTGCCCATCCTCTCAACCATTACCCTTATGTAAGAACGGGGACGAGGAGAGAGGGACTAACACCCTCCTGCCCATCCTCTCAACCATTACCCTTATGTAAGAACGGGGACGAGGAGAGAGGGACTAACACCCTCCTGCCCATCCTCTCAACCATTACCCTTATGTAAGAACGGGGACGAGGAGAGAGGGACTAACACCTTCCTGCCCATCCTCTCAACCATTACCCTTATGTAAGAACGGGGACGAGGAGAGAGGGACTAACACCCTCCTGCCCATCCTCTCAACCATTACCCTTATGTAAGAACGGGGACGAGGAGAGAGGGACTAACACCCTCCTGCCCATCCTCTCAACCATTACCCTTATGTAAGAACGGGGACGAGGAGAGAGGGACTAACACCCTCCTGCCCATCCTCTCAACCATTACCCTTATGTAAGAACGGGGACGAGGAGAGAGGGACTAACACCCTCCTGCCCATCCTCTCAACCATTACCCTTATGTAAGAACGGGGACGAGGAGAGAGGGACTAACACCCTCCTGCCCATCCTCTCAACCATTACCCTTAGGTAAGAACGGGGACGAGGAGAGAGGGACGAACACCCTCCTGCCCATCCTCTCAAACATTACCCTTATGTAAGAACGGGGACGAGGAGAGAGGGACTAACACCCTCCTGCCCATCCTCTCAACCATTACCCTTAGGTAAGAACGGGGACGAGGAGAGAGGGACGAACACCCTCCTACCCATCCTCTCAAACATTACCCTTAGGTAAGAACGGGGACGAGGAGAGAGGGACTAACACCCTCCTGCCCATCCTCTCAACCATTACCCTTAGGTAAGAACGGGGACGAGGAGAGAGGGACGAACACCCTCCTGCCCATCCTCTCAAACATTACCCTTATGTAAGAACGGGGACGAGGAGAGAGGGACTAACACCCTCCTGCCCATCCTCTCAACCATTACCCTTATGTAAGAACGGGGACGAGGAGAGAGGGACGAACACCCTCCTACCCATCCTCTCAAACTCTCACACATTACCCTTAGGTAAGAACATGGCAACATAATAACTTTGATAAGTTTCGAGAGTCTTACTACTCTCGGAGCCCGACCCGGGGCCAGGCTCGTCTGGTGCTAGCCTGGTCAACCAGGCTGTTACTGCTGGAGGCCAGCTGCCCCACATATCCATCATAGCTTGATTGATCTGGCACCTAGTGAAGATACTTGTCCAATTAAGAAAGGAGGAACACCGCAGCAGGCCTACTGGCCCATACTAGACAGGTTCTTCTCAAACCCTAACCCAGTCCTACACCCAAACTTATTACCTGAAATCCATTCCAAGCCACAACTCTACTAGCTTCTACCGGTATTTTAGAAGCGTGACTAAAGTTCACTGGCAACCGCATTCTACCAGAGGATATCAGAATCACTGCTGGAAGAAGTGAAGTCTTCAAGACCAATCCTAACCTAACCTAACAAGTACCTCCGCCAACTTTAACTCAGCCAGTCTGTGATGGATATGGAGGCCAGCAAGCCGACAACAACAGATTGGTTGACCAGGCAAAGACCAGATAAGCCTGACCCAAACAAAGACAGGGCTGCGGACGTAGGAAAACTCTCGAAATCTGTCACAGATACATCACGAGAATACCACAAGGTGTTCTACTCAGTCTTATGCAATTTAATGTATTAATTCTCTTCTAAATTCTCTGCCTACCTCACCAACGCACATGCAACTTTTCCTAAGACATTCAAATGGGTGATGAGCGTTTACCGAAACTTAAACAGTGATAATGTGACTTAGATTTTCCTACTTCTCGCACTCCAGAACTTTTTATCGCTGCTGCACAGTTTTGGTCACCGTATTACAGAATGAATATAAATGCTCTGGAAAACATACAAAGGAGGATGACGGAGTTGATCCCATGTATCAGAAATCTTCCCTATGAGGACAGACTGAGGGCCCTGAATCTGCACTCTCTAGAAAGGCGTAGAATTGGGGAGGATATGATTGAGGTGTATAAATGGAAGACAGGAATAAATAAAGGGGATGTAAATAACGTGCTGAAAATACCTAGCCTAGACAGGACTCGCAGCAATGGTTTTAAGTTGGAAAAATTCAGATTCAGAGTTGTGGATGAGTGGAACAAACTCCCGAGTACAGTTATAGAGGCTAAAACGTTGTGTAGTTTTAAAAATAGGTTAGATATATACATGAGTGGGTGTGGGTGGGTGTGAGTTGGACCTGATTAGCTTGTGCTACTAGGTCAGTTGCCGTGTTCCTTCCTTAAGTGAATGTGACCTGACCTGACTAGGTTGGGACATTGGCTTAAGCCGGTAGGAGACTTGGACCTGCCTCGCACGGGCCAGTAGGCTTGCTGCAGTGTTCCTTCTTTCTTATGTTCTTATATTATAATTGGTTACGGTAATTTTTATCCGTAGAAGGCAATCTAACCCAACTAAACCATAAACTTTGACACTGGCGTCCGTCGAGGACACAGTGCATCTTCAAGCAGATATAAATAAAGTCTTCTATCGGGCCACAGTCAACAATATGATGTTCATAAAGGAGGTATTCAGTTACTCCGCTATGAAAGAATGTAATAAAGAGTGACACAGAGTACGAGAAACACTCGATCCTTCAACAGCGAGAAAGTTCAGTGTGGGAGACTTGGGAATCGTCAGGAAATAGACAGGATAACCAGAACTTTCAAAACAAGAGATGCTGAGCCAATGACATAATCTTCAAGTCACTTGCTCTCTCCAGGCTGGCCGTATACATCTAGTGAAACAATTCAACGTCTTGAAAGATACCTGAAGGACGTCTCCTGGAGGATCAAGGCCAGATCAATCAGGCTGTTGCCGCTAACGCATGCAGTGGCAATATAAACACAAATGCAGTATAATGTGATCCTTTATTGACTACGTTTCGCCCACACAGTGGGCTTTTTCAAGTCACAAACAGAACTACCTGGGGTGGAAGGAACGCGAGTATTTATAGTCCGGCTGAGGTCAGGTGAAGAATGCTGCATCTGATGATGTACCGAGTGGGGCTATAGAGTCTAAAAACTTGGGTAGCTTGGAAAGGAGATTGGATAAGTTTGTGAGCAGACCTTCTACAGTGTTCTTATGTGGGATAGCGATGAAGAAGTTTCTTGGCAAGTGGTTCAGCTATGTTATAGAAGCCACTATTCTGGTTAAAGTTGTCGGATATAGAAATAAGTGATGATTCCAGGATTCTTCGGTATTGAGTGTTGTCTTCTGTGGCGATAAGTCTTGAGTTTCTGTAGTTTATCAAGTGGTTGTGTGAATTACGGTGTTGTACGCAGGCATTCCTTGTGTCGTCAGACCTGCTTGCGTATTGGTGTTCTTGATAAACTTGATAAACTACAGAAACTCAAGACTTATCGCCACAGAAGACAACACTCAATACCGAAGAATCCTGGAATCATCACTTATTTCTATATCCGACAACTTTAACCAGAATAGTGGCTTCTATAACATAGCTGAACCACTTGCCAAGAAACTTCTTCATCGCTATCCCACATAAGAACACTGTAGAAGGTCTGCTCACAAACTTATCCAATCTCCTTTCCAAGCTACCCAAGTTTTTAGACTCTATAGCCCCACTCGGTACATCATCAGATGCAGCATTCTTCACCTGACCTCAGCCGGACTATAAATACTCGCGTTCCTTCCACCCCAGGTAGTTCTGTTTGTGACTTGAAAAAGCCCACTGTGTGGGCGAAACGTAGTCAATAAAGGATCACATTATACTGCATTTGTGTTTATATTGCCATTGTGTCGGTATTTTATACCATTTATTTCCAACGCATGCAGTAAAAAGCACAAGCCTGGCCCAAGGCTTGGGCTTTGGAGTAGAGTAGAAAGACTCTCAGAACTCATCAAAAGTACGCTCACCACAGCCTGGTTGGTCAAGCAATGACTGACGAACTTGTCCAGTTTTCTTGAACATACCTAAACTGTTTTTTTATATTTCCCTTTGGAATGCACAGAGGAAGGACGTTGGAAAGTCGGGGACCTCTGATACTCATCGAGTTCTTTTTTTAGCGTATTCGTCACCCCTCTGCTTTTTAAAGAGAGCAAGAGAAAGAGAGAGGGGGGGGGGGGGAAGAGTGAGTGAGTGAGTCAGTTGAGAAAAGAGATGCAAGAAGGGAGGTGCAGAATGAGTGTGTGACATTTCAAGTTACATAAGTTAATATCAAGGAAAGCTATCTCCTGCCTCACCTTCTATTTCCCATCCTTCTCACTTGATGTATTCCACAATCTTATATATATATATATATATATATATATATATATATATATATATATATATATATATATATATATATATATATATATATATATATATATATGCAATAAGATCACAGGTGGTTTCAGAATATGCAAAACAACCACTGTGAAAGAACAGAGAAATTCCAAGTGCTTTCGTGATTACTCACATTATCATTATTGTTCCTTGATAATGTGAGTAGTCACGAAAGCGCTTGGAATTTCTCTATTCTTTCACAGTGGTTGTTTTGCACATATATATATATATATATATATATATATATATATATATATATATATATATATATATATATATATATATATATATATATGGATAACCTTTTTTTACAGTTTCTTCCAACACATCGCCTGTTAACATTTTCCTCACCTTGTCCTCAGTCTTCTAATTCTCACCTATATCTTCGTTCCTCAATGTTCACTTCTCACTACCCTCAAGGAAGATTCCTTGATGCCGATACCGGACTCTGATAAAAGGAAGACCTCTCTTGTTCACTGGATTGAACCTGATTGCTTCCCATTTCATCAGAAACTCTATGACCCCTACAGATTTGCCGCTCCCTCCTGAAAATATAATAATAATAATTCTACTCATCTCTCTTTTTTTCTTAACGTTTTCCCCATTACAAGCTGGAGGACACACAGAATGCCCATGTAGTATACACAGACTTTGTAAAAGTGCACAAAATGTGTGTTAAAGAAATAATTGGAAAAGTGGGTAGAGGGATCTTTAACTTTCTAGCCAATGGAATACAAAGAGTAATAGTAAACAGTTAAGTCAGAAACGGCCACAGTGAAAAGTTCTGTCCCATAAGGTGCAGTACTCTCTCCCATCCTTTTTCCTCATCCTCATATCTGACACAGACGGAGATGTAAATCGTGTCATCCTCTGCAGGCGATACTAGAACTTGCACGAGACTGTCATCTATCCAGGACGCTGTGAATCTCCAAGCAGATATAAACCAAGTTTTCCAATGGGTCGCAGAAAACAATACAATGTTCAATTAGGGCAAATTTCAGCTACTCCGTTGTGTAAAACATCTGAAATTAAAAGGTCGAACAGAATATAAAACAAATTCTAACCACACGAGAGAGCGAAAAATTAAAGTGAAGGACCTGGGAGTGATAATGTCAAAAGATCTTACTTTCAGGGACCACATGAGTGTCATTAACACAACTGCGAGAAAAATAAGAGGATGGATAGAGAGAACCTTCAAAATAAGGGATATCAAGCCAATGATGATCCTCTCTAAATCACTTGTTCTATTCAGGTTGGAATTCTGATTTACACTAATAGCCCCTTTTAAGGCAGACGAAATTGTTGATCTGGAGAATTGCAGTGAGAACGTTTACTAAATGTATAAGTTCAGTAATGCACCTCAAATACTGGCAACGTTAGAAGTCCCTTAACCTGTACTCTTTAGAACAGAGGTGAAAAACGTCTACCTTCCTGGAAGGTGTTCCGGGGGGCCAATACCCCAGCGACCCTGTCCTTGACTGGTCCCAAATTTGCACACAGAAATCACTCCCCATGAAAGGAAGATTCGGCAAATGGTGCAACATGTCCCCAATGAAAAGTACGGGTGCTGTGAGTACACTGAGAGACAACACAGTAAGTGTCAGGGGCCCAAGGCTACTCAACTGCCTCCCAGCATATAAAAGGGGGATTACAATAGACCCCTATAGGCCTTCAAGAGGGAGCTGGACAGATACCTAAAGTCAGTACCTGACCAGCCGGGCTGTGATTAGCACTTGGGATTGCATGTGGCAAGAAGTAACAGCCTGGTTGATCAGATCCTGATCCACCGTGTGGCCTGGTCATGGACCAGGCCGCGAGGGCGTAGACCCCCGGAACACCCTCTCCACATAGGCAGACTCCAGGTAGAGCCTGCACTCTTGTTTCTCACCACTTTCATTTTCCACCTCTCATTCCCGCATTTCCTCCACCTTCTCCCTCATGTGACACTTGTTCCTCTCCTTATTTACACTACGACTTTCCCCCTTCCTTTGTTGGCGTCTTTGTCACTGTCTTGCATTGTTTACGCATACCTTCCCTCTCTCTGCCAGTATTTATTTCGCTATCCCTTTTGTTTACTTCTAGTTTGTCTCTTTATATATATATATATATATATATATATATATATATATATATATATATATATATATATATATATATATATATATATATATATATATATACATACACACACACACACATGCTTAACAATTCGCAAACGAGCAAAAATTCTCTCTCAGTCCACAGCAGGATTCGAACCTGTGCACTCTGCATCAAAGTACACAGTAATTTTGCCACACAGCCATTATCAAGGAAAATCGGGGACTGATTCATTATCCGAAGACTAGCGGTTAATCAGAAAAGACATATGGATGTTAGGAATATTTCTTCAGTGTCAGTGTGTTACAAGAGTGAAATGACCTACTTGCGGACATCTGTAACAGCCTGGTTGATCAAGCCCTGATCCACCGGGAGGCCTGGTCATGGACAGGGCAGCGGGGGAGTTGACCCCTGGAACACCCTCCAGGTATGTAGACTCCAGGCAGGTAGATGAGAAAGTGTTGAAAGTATATAAATCTACTGTTTCACAAGGATGTGTATTTAATAGGGCCTAGGCGGCCATGTAGTGAGAAACAGGGCCATGTAGTGAGAAACAGGGCCATGAAGTAAGAAACAGGGCCATGTAGTGAGAAACAGGACCATGTGCTTAGACTCAACACAAATCGGTACGTAGGCACAAGAATACACATGTCGTCGGTGCATATAAACTCAGGCAGAAGCAGGTAACACTAATAACAGTGCACAGACACAGGGTAGTAAACACTGTCAGTGGCAGGCTGCTTCACACAACCATGCTGGCATCTTCACAACTCCAAATTCCTCACCGCCTGTGACAGCAAGTGGTGATCCCCCTGATTCTTCAACGCCCTCCTGCCACGCATAAGGGGAATTACCAACAAACCTCTGGCTGTCTTCAAGAAGGAACTTGACAAGTTCTTCAAATCAGTTCCCGACTGGCCGAGTAGTATTTCATACCATGGACTGCGTGAGGTTAACACTAACAGCTTGGTTGATCAGGCCTTAATCCTCCAGAAGGCCTGGTCTGGGACCGCTGCGGGTGCGCCGGCCTCCCCCAGAAACGTTCTTCAGGTATCCTTAAAGTGAGTTTTATTCTCGTAGCACGCCACTAGGCCAGATGTCCTCATTAACTATCTGATCAAACAGGCTGTTGTTGCCTCCAAACTTAACAAAACCACCACAATCTGGCTGACGTGAACAACGATTACGTTAGAGATGACTTGTCACTAACCAATATAAATCGTGAAGAGATTACTCTTGCCAGTGCTTGTATACAAGGTGATCATGAGTCAAGCTGACCTCTGTACACTGCAGAGGGCACTGTACGATAGATTAAGATTCACTTCACTGCTATGACAAGCTTGTAGAATGACAAACATTGTCATGAATAATTTACGTACAGTAGCAACTCTGGTCATGAAAAACAGGTTACACTTAATGACATCAAAGTCTCAATTAACTCACAGCCTAATGCTTATCTTTTGATGGTTCCGTGATGTCGTGGCTCCCGCGGCCCGCTTTCACACCAGGATAATATCCTGATCAGTCAGGTTATGCGTTCAAGCAGCAAGCAGTCCAGAGTAAGTACCACAGCCTGGCTGTGAATGTGCTAGAAACAACGGACACGAAAAAAATTAAGGTGTTAAGAGCCGCCGTAATATGTACTAATAGTGGGGTCGACTGCCGACCCAGCGAAGTGGAAACGGAAAATGGAAACCCGACAATTGTAACGAAATATACTACTGAGAGGAATCATGCGGAAGCCATGAGATAGGTTACTTGCATGTTAATTTTCACTTTTGTGTAGGTGAGCATTTTCTTTTCGCCTAAACACTACTGGTTCGTACGCTGGATTGCGTGCTGCCGACAGTAACTGCCTGACTGATCAGGCCCTGATCCACCAGGAGGCCTGGTGAAGGACTAGGCCTGGGGGGCGTTGACTCTAGGAACGACCTCCTTTTTAAATCACTTGTTCGCTCTAGGCTGGAATACTGCTGTACACTGACATCTCAATTCAAGGCAGGTGAAATTGCAGATCTAGAGAATGTACTGAGAACCTTTAAGAACATAAGAAAGAAGGAACAATGCAGCAGGCCTACTGGCCCATGCGAGGTAGGTCCAAGTCCCCCACCGGCCCAAGCCAATGCCCCAATCTAGTCAAGTCAGGTTTTTTACCGCACATATAAGTTTCATTAAACACCTTAACTACTGGGAACGCCTCGAAGCACTTGACTCGTACTCAGTGGAGCGCAAGCGAGAGAGATACATCATAATCTACACCTGGAAAATACTGGTCCCTAATCTGCACACACAAATCACTCCCTATAAAAGCAAAGACTTGACAGGCGATGCAGCATACCCCCAATAAAAAGTAGGAGCGCCATTAGTACACTAAGAGAAAACACATTAAGTGTCCGTGGCCCAAGACTGTTCAACAGCCTCCCACCAGCCATAAGGGGAATTACCAATAAACCCACGATTGTCTTCAAAAGGGAGCTGGACAGATACCTAGTCAGTATCGGATCAGCCGGGCTGTGATTCGTACGTTGGACTACATGCGGCCAGCAGAAACCCCCTCGTTGATCACGCCCTGATCCACCGGGAGGCCTGGTCATGGACCGGGCCGCGGAGGCGTTGATCCCCGGAGTACACTCCAGGTAGACTCTAGGTAGGTTGCTAATTAAATCAGAAAATAAAATACTGCACATTATTAACAAACCATACCACGGGTGGGGTTAGAACCCACGATCAGAGTCACAAAACTCCAAACCTAAGCGTTTAACCACTGGACCAGCTGGCTACAATAAGATTCATCCATCTAGGTATATTTCTCCACTGTTCATTATTATTATTATTATTATTATTATTATTATTATTATTACTATAGTAAAAAGTGCACCAAACCTGTGTGGGTTTGTAAACATTAAGAATAACTTGAAAGTTTAATGCTGGAACTCCAAGAATCTAATAACAATAAAATATAATACAGATATATCAATCTTATCACAAACTACATTTCGTAATATTTGCTTAAACTGATCGGAACGCCTATATTTCCGAAAATTTTTGTCAACCATGGAATACATAATTTTATTCCTCTTCTTTACTGGTTACAAAAGACATAATAGGAGACTTTTTCAACTACATTGTGATTTATCAAACAAATGAAATATCAAAACAAATAAGATATCTTTCATGTTACTTGTCCCTGATTATTCAACATCTTCCCAGAATATATCAGAAACACTAGTGGGGGTGTAGAACCCTTCAGGTGGAAACGGGACAGGTATCTTCACCAGGTGCCAGATCAACCAGGTTGTGATGGATATAAGAACATAAGAACATAAGAACGAAGGAACACTGCAGAAGGCCTACTGGCCCATGCGAGGCAGGTCCAAGTCTCCTACCGGCTTAAGCCAATGCACCCAACCTAGTCAGGTCAGGTCACATTGACTTAAGGGAGGAACACGGCAACCGACCTGTTAGCACAAGCTATCAGGTCTAACTCACACCCACCCACATCTACTCATGTATTTATCCAACCTATTTTTAAAGCTACACAACGTTCTGGCCTCTATAACAGTACTTGGGAGTTTGTTCCACTCATCCACAACTCTATTACCAAACCAGTACTTTCCTATATCCTTCCTGAATCTGAATTTTTCCAACTTAAAACCATTGCTGCGAGTCCTGTCTAGGCTAGATATTTTCAGCACACTATTTACATCCCCTTTATTTATTCCTGTCTTCCATTTATACACCTCAATCATATCCCCCCTAATTCTACGTCTGTGGGGCAGCAGGCCACCAGCAGCAACAGACTGGTTATAATTTTAATATACTTTGATAAAATCCCAGTTTTTTTCTACTCCTGGAGCCCGGCCATGGGCCAGGCTCATTTGGTGTTTGCCTGGTTAACCAGGTTGTTGTTGCTGGAGGCCAGCTGCTCCACGTATCCTTCACAGTCTGGTTGATCTAGCACCTGGTGCTAGATCATATGCCGTATTCTATTCAAGATTGATGGACTGACCACATCGACTCAAGGTTGAGGGACTGATTACCTCATTCTCCTGTTCTTCAAGTTTCTCCTGTGTATGGGCTGATGAAGCCACTGTGTGGCGAAACGTTTCCTTAATAAAGATACCCAAGAGTTACACATATGTCTAATTTATCAACGTGTCGGTTCTGTGAACCATTCATCTACAAACCTGGTGAAGATACTTATCCAGTTTTCTCTTGAAGACTTCTACACTTGTCCCAGCAGTGTTTCTGATATCTTGTGTTAATTAATATATTGAATAGTCTGGGGCCACGAATGTTGATACAGTGTTCCTTTATTCTTCTCACTGCACCCGTGCTTTTCACTGGGTATTTTACACTTCCTCACACATATCCCACTGCAGTATTTTGTTATGGCAGTGTGCAGATTTGGGACTAGGCCCTTGAGTACTTTCCAGGTATATAATACCATGATTTCTTTGTCCTTTGCTCCAGTCAGTACATATTTAAGACTTGAAGGCGTTCCCAGTAATTTAAATGCTTTATTGACTCTATGAGGGCCGTAAACGATCTCTGTATTTGTTCCAGCTCTGATATTTATCATGCCCTTTAACGGGGCCGTCGAGACTGAGCAATATTCCAAATGAGGGAGAACGAGTGATTTGAATAGTGTCCCCACTGGCATTATTTCCCTTGTTTTGAAGGTTGTCAATATCCACCCCGTCATCCTCCTGGCTGTCGTGATCTTTGTCTTTCTTTGAAAGAAAGGTCAGCTGACATAATTATTCCCAGGTCTTTCACGTCTTCCTTTCGTTCTGTTTGACTAGGCAAGCACCAGACAAGCCTGTCCCAGAGCCACCGTGAATCACCTTTAGCATAGAAGACAACTTCCAGAAAACCTGTGCGGTACATGTATAGTTAATGGCTTATTTCTGTACACTACACACACAGGGTTATCTTTATTAGATTGATAGTCTGGGATGGGCGAAACGTCTCTTAGAGATAACCAGGTGCCGCACGTGTCTTCATCATCTTGTCCGTCCGTATTACGGTAGTTGTCTTTGATCTGGTGATACATGTTTATCAGTTGGGAGTGAGGCAGCTGGGAGTGACGCAGCTGGAAGTGAGGCAGCTGGGAGCGAGGCAGCTGGGAGCGAGGCAGCTGGGAGCGAGGCAGCTGGAAGTGAGGCAGCTGGAAGTGAGGCAGCTGGGAGTGAGGCAGCTGGGAGTGAGACAGCTGGGAGTGAGGAAGCTGACCTGACCAGTAAGAGTATCTCATGAACCATCCAACCCATCCTCGTATGCCTGAGATATCTAGTCAGTCATAAATAAAAACTGCCACATGTTTATGTCAGAAAGCGACATACTACCTGCGTCTCCTGCCATAAGGAACATACATACTTAGATTAGATTATAAATTTAGCGTTAAATTATGAACATTTTTGGAAGCAAATATGACCAATGGAACAGTGGAAATAAGTATATAAGTATATATTTGTATATAAAAGCATATATTGGTACATAAAAGTATATATTTGTATAAGTATATATCTACTAAATCTGCATGAATGGCCAGTTATATTTTCACTTATCAATTTGTTCAGTCTGTGTTCAGATTACTACCTAGAATGAATAAGAGAACTAGCAAGCTTCACACCGACCAGCTAAGATTATGCTATTTGGCAGCTTACTCGACACAGGCTTCTCCCTGGCCAAATAAAACCATGCGAGGTGTCCCGTAGTTCGGTTGGTAGCGCACTCAGTTCACACACACTGGGGTCCGTGGTTTGATCCAAGGCACGGGTGAAAACATTTGGGCGTGTTTCCTTAAGGCACCTGCTGTCCCTTTCACCTGTCAGTAAATAGGCACCTGGGTGTCAACCGACTGATGTGGGTAGCATCCTAGGGACAAAATTAACCTAATTTGTCCGAAATGCTCTGCATGACCAAGGGTTTTATATATAGTATGTCACTGATGTCAGCTAGGTCGGTATAAGTAGTATCATGTACTTGTACAAAGATTATTATTATTGTTATTATTATGAGGCAGCTGAATCGACACAGGCTGCACCCTGAACAGACTGACCATGGTATGATACAGCTGAATCGACACCCTGACTACATAAAACCATGCTATGAGTCATCTGAATCGACACAGGCTTCACCCCTGACCAGATAAAACCATACTATAAGGCAGCTAACCTGACGAAGGGTTAGCCCTGATAAGATGAGACCAAACGCTAAGACAGCTGAGTCAAGATGCCTGTGGTGGACACTCTTACACAGACTAGCTAAGACCATGCTATCTAAAGAGAACAGTATCGAGGTAGATCAACGTAAACAACTGCTGCCAACATTCCACGCTGGGAAGAAGCATTCTGTACCAATACCAGAACTGTATTAAATGTATACAATACCGATACCGACAAATGTATAGAAGCTACTGGATTTATCGATCCACTGACTGACTGATAGTCCCTGTTGGGCGAAACGTTTCCTTAAACAACTTACCTGATGTTGCACACGTGTCTCTTAATATATGAATCGAAGCAATGAGTACAATTAAGAAATAATTCGTTAAGTCTCCAGTGCTGTATCGTTTTCAGCGTTCTCCCTCCGCACATTAGGGGAAACTATCTGGAGGGACTTCCGTGGGGTCAGCCTCTTCTTGGCTCGGTCCATGACCAGGCCTCCCGGTGGCCCAGGGCCTGATCAACTAGGCTGTTACTGCTGGATGCACACAGTCCAACGTACGAACCACAGCCCGGCTGATCTGAAACTATAGGAACCTATCCAGTTCCCTCTTTAAAGACAGGTAGGAGTCTATTATAATGGGACGCTGTTGACGAAGTGACCTTAGGCTGTCCAGTATAGAGATATTACCTTTGATGAGTTCCGAGTCTACTCCAGGAGCCCGGCCATGGGCCAGGCTCATCTGGTGGTTGCCTGGTCAACTAGGCTTTTACTGCTGGAGGCCCGCTGCCCTACATATCCATCACATCCTGCTTGATCTGGTACCTGGTGAAGATACTTGTCCAGTTCCTTCTTAAAGACTTCTACACTTGTCCCAGCAATGTTTCTGATATCTTCTACCTGGAGGGAATTCCGGGGATCAACGTCCCCGCGGCCCGGTCCACGACCAGGCCTCCCGGTGGATCAGGGCCTGATCAACGAGGCTGTTACTGCTGGCCGCACGTAATCCAACGTACGAACCACAGCCCGGCTGATCCGGCACCGCCTTTAGGTATCTGTCCAGCTCCCTCTTGAAGACAACCAGGGGTCTTCCCGTAATGCCCCTTATTGCTGGTAGGAGGCTGTTGAACAGTCTTGGGCCCCGGACGCTTATTGTATTTTCTCTTAGTGTACCAGTGACGCCCCTACTTTTCACTGGGGGTATGTTGCATCGCCTGCCAAGTCTTTTGCTTTCGTATGGAGTGACTGCTGTGTGCATATTAGGGACCAGTCCCTCCAGAATCTTCCAGGTGTAGATTATGATACATCTCTCTCACCTGCGCTCTAGTGAGTACAAGTCAAGTGCTTCCAGGCGCTCCCAGTAGTTAAGGTGTTTGATGGAACTTATACGTGCAGTAAAGGTTCTCTGTACATTCTCTAGCTCTGCAATTTCACCTGCCTTGAATGGGGATGTTAATGTACGGCAGTATTCCAGCCTAGAAAGAATAAGTGATTTAAAAAGGATCATCATTGGCTTAGCATCTCTTGTCTTGAATGTTCTCATTATCCATCCTATCAGTTTCCTAGCAGATGTGATAGTGGTATTGTTGTGATCCTTTTAGGTGAGATCCTCTGACATTACCACTCCCAGGTCTCTCACATTACTTTTCTGCTCTATTGTGTGATTGGAGTTTGCAGTATACTCAGTCCTAGTTATTATTTCCTCCAGTTTTCCATAACGGAGTAGTTGGAATTTGTCTTCATTGAACATCATATTGTTCTCTGTTGCCCATTGGAAAACTTGGTTTATATCTTCTTGGAGCTTTGCCGCGTCCTCAATGGATGACACTCTCATGCAGATCCTAGTATCGTCTGCAAAAGATGATACAGTGCTGGGGTTTACATCTCTGTCTATATCTGATATGAGAATAAGGAACAGGATAGGTGCGAGTACTGTGCCTTGTGGGACAGAGCTCTTCACTATGGCAGCATCTGATTTAACTGTTTACCACTACTCTTTGTGTGCGATTGGTTAGAAAGTTGAAGATCCATCTGCCTACTTTGCCGGTTATCCCTTTAGCACGCATTTTGTGTGCTATTACACCATGGTCGCACTTGTCAAAGGCTTTTGCAAAGTCTGTGTATACTACATCCGCATTTTGTTTGTTTTCCAGTGCATCTTGGACCATATCATAGTGGTCAAGCAGCTGCGAAAGGTAGGAGAGACCTGCGCTGAAACCATGTTGCCCTGGGTTGTGCAATTTTTGGGAATCCAGGTGGTTTGCTATCCTGCTTCTTAGAACTCTTTCAAAGATTTTTATGATGTGGGATGTTAAAGCTATTGGTCTATAGTTCTTAGCTACTGCTTTGCTGCCACCTTTATGGAGTGGGACTATATCTGTTGTTTTTAGTGACTGTGGAATCTCGCCTGTGTCTAAGCTCCTTCTCCATAGCATACTTAGGGCCCGTGAGAGGGGTTTCTTGCAGTTTTTAATGAACACCGAGTTCCACGAGTCTGGGCCTGGGGCTGAGTGCATGGGCATGTCGTCGATGGCTTTCTCAAAGTCTAGTGGAGTTAGAGTTATGTCATAAATCTGGCCTACATTGGCAGGGTTTTGAGGCTCATTCATGAAAATATTGTTTGGATCATCTATCTTTAAACTCGTTAGTGGCTCACTGAACACTGAGTCATACTGCAATTTCAGTATCTCGCTCATTTCTTTGTTGTCGTCAGTGTAGGATCCGTCTTGTCTGAGCAGGGGTCCTATACTAGAAGTGGTTTTTGACTTGTTTCTGGCATATGAAGAGAAATATTTCGAATTTCTTTCAATTTCATCAATCTCTTTTAGCTCCTCTTGTCTCTCCTGGATCCTGTAGGAGTCCTTTAACTTCAGCTCAATATTTTCCACTTCCCTGGTTAGCACTACCTTCCGTGTATCAGATAATCTGGCATTCTTGAGGAGTTCAATGATTCTTCGTCTTCTCCTGTAGAGGGAGCGTCTCTCTCTCCAGTTTACTTCTTCTTTTCTTTTGTCTTATAGTAATATACCTTGAACATACTTCAGCTACCAGGAGGGTGATCTTCTCGAGGCATTGGGTCGGGTCCATGTAATTTAAGATATCCTCCCAGCATGTTTCATTTAGGGCATAGTCTACCTGATCCCAGATGATGTTCTTGTTGTTGAAGTTGAATTTGGTAAAGGTACCCTCATAACTGAATGCAATGTGCTGATCAGGACTCCTGTGCATGCAAGTCTGGACTTCGATTAGATTGTGATCAGAATTTGTTGTTTTTTGATATTGTTACATTCCTTACCAGGTCCTCATTATTTGTGAAAATAAGGTCCAGTGTGTTCTCCAGTCTTGTTGGCTCCACTATTTGCTGACTTAGGGTGTGTGTGTTGCAGAAATTCAGCAGCTCCTGCGTGTGTGACCTTTCATCTGAGCTACCTCCAGGGATTATTTCTGCTACGACATTATTTCCTACATTCTTCCATTTTGTGTGTCTTAGATTGAAGTTACCAAGCAGCAAGATGTTTGGGGATGGGGCTGGAAAGTTGTCCAGACCGGAGTCGATTTTTGACAGTTGTTCTTTGAACAGTTGGGAAGTTGCATCTGGTGGCTTATATACAAGTACAATGACTAAGTTTTGATTCTCGATTTTTATTGTCAGAACTTCAACTACATCATTTGTGGTGTTCAGTATCTCTGTGCAAATGAGCGACTCTTTGACGTACAGGCCAACCCCCCCTTGTTGCCTGTTCTTTCTGTTGCATCTGAAAAGGTTGTATCCAGGTATCCATATTTCACTGTCAAAGTAATCTTTTGCGTGGGTCTCTGTGAAAGCTGCAAACAGTGAATTTGACTCCTCTAGAAGTCCACTAATGAAAGGTATTTTGTTGTTGGTGGATGGCTTAAGGCCCTGTATATTAGCAAATATAAATAAGGTTGTGTTGCATGTTTGTTGGGGGGATTTTGTTGTTGGCATCAGTAGCTGTGAGCCCGGAGGCGCCACTGGCTGTGCCTCCAGTCTAACAAGGCCCCAAGGTGGACTATTTTGGTTATCTCCCCATTTTCTTTCTTCGTTTCCTACCCCTAAAAAATCACTTGGGGTGTTGTCATAGCTACCATAGTTTCTATGATGTGTTGTATGGGGTGTGTGCCTCCTGGTTCCTTTTAGATGATATGCAGTGCAATTGGTATTGTAACATTGTTTTTCAAGGACTGAAGACTGACACATCGGGTGGAAGTATTTGCAAGAGGTAGAACGACACACTCCCTTAGACAGGAGGTCACGGCAATTTTTGGGATGCTCAAAGTTGCATGCCCCATTCGTTTTCCCTGATATTCCGTGTTTACAGATGCCCCAAATATAGTATTTGCACCATTTTGTTTTTGGCTGGGTACAATTCGTGCTGGATGTATTCTTAATCTGTGCTGGCCCTAGGGCTGAACTACAGTCCTCCATAGCCAATCCAGAGTCACCACCATCTGCTGTCATGGCACCAACATTTTTCCTGGGAGGGGATTCCCCGACTACATCTGTACTAGAGGCTATGACTGTGATGGCTGCAGAAGAGTCTACCCCAGAGGAGGGCTCCTCTACTACATCTGTACTAGGGGCTATGACTGATGGTTGCAGAAGAGTCTACCCCAGAGGAGGGCTCCTCTACTACATCTGTACTAGGGGCTATGGCGTTGGTGGCTGTGGAGGAGTCTTTAACTGAATCCGGATTTTCACAATGGCTGGGGCTGGGTCTGGGTCAGCCCTAAGGCTGGGGACTGAACTAGCTGTTGTTTTTGTTTCCCGTGTTTTTTCTAGTGTGTATCTGCTTATTATTGGGTCAGTTGTTGTAGACTGGGCATTCTCTGTGTTAGACTTCACTCCTCTCCTATCTTCCCATGCTCTATATATTCCAGGTAGACTATTCAATAGTTCCTCCTTTTTTTTCGTGTTTATTGTTTATTAACCTCCTGAGTGATTTCCTGATATTTGTCCATAGTTCCACATCCCTGTTGCAGATCCAGAAACAACTATCTAGATAGATGTCATTTTTGGTTGCAGCGTTTATTCTTGCACAGGTAACATGATGTTTTGAAAAGCAAAGGTTGCATGTGATTCTAGATTTTTTCCCAAGAGCCTTTTCACATGTCCCACAGGTATACTATACTGCCATCCTGCCTGTATCCTATTTGCAACTGGGTACCACAAGAACCTGATCTTCACTTTACCTTTCAGCTCTGCACGCAGGTGTGGGTGTTATAGGTCAATACATGGGTATATGGGATGTAATTAGTATGGAGACTTATTACCCATTAAAAACTTTTATGTTGTATAACATCATATATCATACATCCTACAGCATCTGATTCCTGTCATGATCACTGCTGTTTATCTTGTCCTGGACAGTTATATGTAGTGGTGGTGGCTGGGTTTCGGTGATGAAAGGTAGTTCAGTGGTCAGGGGTATGGGGTATGGGTGCCAGAAGGGGGGGAGTGAGGACCATCCCCGCTGGTTGGGGTGTCGGAGGGGGAGGGTAATGTGTTGAATAGTCTCCGGTCACATACTGTTCACGAAGTAATGATATAAACGACGATAAAGGAATCTTTGGACTCACTTGCCATGGGTTCGAACCCCACCCGTTCCATAGTTTGTTAATGACAATGATATAATCATGAGTTCAACGCAAGTTCGGGCAAATTTGTACTCCTGTTATGTCTCCCCTTTGAAGTGGAATGGGCATTGGAAGCCCTTACTGGCGTGAGGATTCCTGGCAGCAAGCCGCGAGTCTTGTTAATGAGGAGGCTGGCGGGGGAGGTGCTGTTTTCCCCTACATACCTGACAGGTGTAAATCAGCTGCCTTCAGTCACGCAATTACAAAACCTAAATAGCATCAATCTGAGTGTAATGGGAGAACCGGGGTAAGATATATGGTAGTGTAGAGAGTAAGCGTGAGAGCAGAGTGCTAGTGTAGTGAGTGAGAGAGCAGCAACAACCACCAGTGTTGCAAGTGTGACACTTGAGTGCCTGTGACTTACCTTCAACATTCTCCGTGGCCAGGATGATGATGGTCTTGATAGCAGGGATGGCCCAGGCGGCCAGATGGAACCAGGCAGAGTTGTTTTCGATGGCCTCGTGGCTCCACTTGAGGCCAGCGGCCAGGAACCAGGTGAGTGTCAGCACCACCCACCAGATGGAGGCTGCCATCGAGAAAAAGTAGAGAGTCATGAAGACGATGGTGCACCATTCCCGGTCCACACCCTGGGTGATGGTACGGACCATCTGGTCCCTGAGCTCCGGCAGGTACTGCGGGGGGTCCCAGGGCTCGTCACAAGCCACACGTTCCCCCTGGACCAGTCCCACCACGTACGTGGCTGCGATGAACCAGTAACACATGCTGATAAAAATGATGGGACGCTCGGGGTAACGGAAGCGGCGCACGTCCGCTAGGAAGGAGGCAACGGTGAAGGTAGTGGAGGCGAGGCAGACGGAGGCCCAACCTCCCACCCAGTGTCGGGAGAACCTCAGCTCCTCCTCGTTGAAGAACATACCATTGCAAGGAGCGCCGCAATCTGCGGCCTCCACCCCGCCCACACGAAGCTTGTACTCTTGTTGCTTGGGCACTCTGAAGTGAGCTGGGCACTGGAAATCCTTGCCTGCGTAAGGGTTCCCTGCAGGAGGCCGTGGATCCGGGTCTGATTTAGGGAAGGAGGAGGCTGGCGGGGAGGTGCTGTTCTCTCCCACACACAAAGCCTCATGAGGATCCGCTGGGAACTTATTGCAGTCTAGAGACTCTGGCCACTGGAAGCCGAACTTATTCATGAGGTCCTCACAGCCGTCCTTAGCGGAGAGGCAGAGGTGTCGACACGGAGGCAACGGTCGGTCCAAGATGGTACACACAGGCACGTACACACTGCAGAGGAAGAAGTGGAGGTCCTGGGAGCACTGCACCTTCACCAGTGGAAAGAACTGGTGAACCTCCATACCGGCTTCCTCCTGAGTGTGGTGGTTCAGGAGGTTAGGCATAATGGTGGTGTTGTACTGGATATCCTTACACAGCCTGATGGTGATGGGTTCACAGCGGTCGTGGCGAGGTAACATATCCAGGTCGGAGACGTGTTCTACCCGCCCCGGGGGCCGCATGCCTACCCTGCCTCCTGCACCTCCGGTCATCTGGGCCGCACACAGCGTGGCCTCCAGCAGCAGCAGCAGCAGCAGCAGCCTGGAGGAGGGTGCAGCTGTAAGCCGCTCAGACGCTTGTCTCCTCTCAGCCACCGCCATGCTGTTAACTCACGCTCCAGTATCTCACTCCACGCTTACCTACGATCCCTTCCACTCCAGACCACTGATATTACTCCTATAAATTATTCAAACATAGCAACTATTCCTTACATTATCTAAAGTATTGGGTAACCACACACGCGTCAGCACCACAGGGCGACACACCCTACCTCCACAAAGTACACACAGTTACTGAAGTTCTTGTTGTTATTTGCCCATGATCAGACGACGCCTGTTGCCACATCGACACAATACTACATTACAAATTATATTTTATACGCCTTCCTACACTATATTACTTCCTCGCATAAACTGGACACCTTCAGTAAATTCTCCTACATATAAACCCCAAGACAAATGGCCAAGAGATGCACCATTAAAAAAATACGAATGACACAAACGTTGGTGCATTTCGCGCAAAAGTCTTGATTCAACATCAGGCGGCCATTGGGTGGGCGGGCCCAGGAGGAATGAGCCGAGCTTCCTGATTGGCTGGCTGTGAGGAGACGACCAATTACCGGCCAGGAGATAAAAACATTACCCGCGCTAAAGTTAAATTGCCAGAAAGAAATTTTTGAGCTCAGATATAGAGACAACTAGCGCAGAACTACCGCAGAACTAGCGCAGCACTAGCGCAGCACTAGCGCAGAACTAGCGCAGAACTAGCGCAGAACTAGCGCAGCACTAGCGCAGAAATAGCGCAGCACTAGCGCAGAAATAGCGCAGCACTAGCGCAGAACTAGCGCAGCAGAAACTAGCATCAAATTAACTAAAAAATAACTAAAGATTAATGGCATGAATTGTACACCCAGCATCACCCAGCACGTCATACACCCAGCATCACCCAGCACGTCATACACCCAGCATCACCCAGCATCACCCAGCATCACCCAGCACGTCATACACCCAGCATCACCCAGCATCACCCAGCATCACCCAGCACGTCATACACCCAGCATCACCCAGCATCACCCAGCATCACCCAGCACGTCATACACCCAGCATCACCCAGCGCGTCATACACCCAGCATCACCCAGCACGTCATACACCCAGCATCACCCAGCACGTCATACACCCAGCATCACCCAGCACGTCATACACCCAGCATCACCCAGCACGTCATACACCCAGCATCACCCAGCACGTCATACACCCAGCATCACCCAGCACGTCATACACCCAGCATCACCCAGCACGTCATACACCCAGCATCACCCAGCACGTCATACACCCAGCATCACCCAGCATCACCCAGCATCACCCAGCATCACCCAGCATCACCCAGCATCACCCAGCATCACCCAGCACGTCATACACCCAGCATCACCAAGCACGTCATACACCCAGCATCACCCAGCACGTCATACACCCAGCATCACCCAGCACGTCCTACACCCAGCATCACCCAGCACGTCATACACCGAGCATCACCCAGCACGTCCTACACCCAGCATCACCCAGCACGTCATACACCCAGCATCACCCAGCACGTCCTACACCAAGCATCACCCAGCACGTCATACACCCAGCATCACCCAGCACGTCATACACCCAGCATCACCCAGCACGTCATACACCGAGCATCACCCAGCACGTCCTACACCCAGCATCACCCAGCACGTCATACACCAAGCATCACCCAGCACGTCATACACCGAGCATCAACCAGCACGTCATACACCCAGCATCACCAAGCACGTCATACACCGAGCATCACCCAGCACGTCATACACCCAGCATCACCCAGCACGTCATACACCGAGCATCACCCAGCACGTCATACACCCAGCATCACCAAGCACGTCATACACCCAGCATCACCCAGCACGTCATACACCCAGCATCACCCAGCACGTCATACACCAAGCATCACCCAGCACGTCATACACCGAGCATCACCCAGCACGTCATACACCCAGCATCACCAAGCACGTCATACACCCAGCATCACCCAGCACGTCATACACCAAGCATCACCCAGCACGTCATACACCCAGCATCACCAAGCACGTCATACACCAAGCATCACCCAGCATGTCATACACCAAGCATCACCCAGCACGTCATACACCGAGCATCACCCAGCACGTCCTACACCAAGCATCACCCAGCACGTCATACACCAAGCATCACCCAGCACGTCATACACCGAGCATCACCCAGCACGTCATACACCCAGCATCACCAAGCACGTCATACACCGAGCATCACCCAGCACGTCCTACACCCAGCATCACCCAGCACGTCATACACCAAGCATCACCCAGCACGTCATACACCGAGCATCACCCAGCACGTCATACACCCAGCATCACCCAGCACGTCATACACCCAGCACGTCATATACTCAGCACGTCATACACCCAGCACGTCATACACCCAGCATGTCACACACCCAGCATGTCACACACCCAGCACGTCATACACCCAGCATCACCCAGCATGTCATACACCCAGCATCACCCAGCATGTCATACACCCAGCATCACCCAGCACGTCATACACCCAGCATCACCCAGCACGTCATACACCCAGCATCACCCAGCACGTCATACACCCAGCATCACCCAGCACGTCATACACCCAGCATCACCCAGCACGTCATACACCCAGCATCACCCAGCACGTCATACACCCAGCATCACCCAGCACGTCATACACCCAGCATCACCCAGCACGTCATACACCCAGCATCACCCAGCACGTCATACACCCAGCATCACCCAGCACGTCATACACCCAGCATCACCCAGCACGTCATACACCCAGCATCACCAAGCACGTCATACACCCAGCATCACCCAGCACGTCATACACCCAGCATCACCCAGCATGTCATACACCCAGCATCACCCAGCTCGTCATACACCCAGCATCACCCAGCATCACCCAGCACGTCATACACCCAGCATCACCCAGCACGTCATACACCCAGCACCTCACACACCCAGCACGTCATACACCCAGCATGTCATACACCCAGCACCTCACACACCCAGCACGTCATACACCCAGCACGTCATACACCCAGCACCTCACACACCCAGCACGTCATACACTCAGCACGTCATACACCCAGCACGTCATACACCCAGTATCACCCAGCACGTAATGCACCCAGCACGTAATACACCCAGCACGTCATACACCCAGCACGTCATACACCCAGCACGTCATACACCCAGCACGTCATACATCCAGCATCACCCAGCACGTCATACACCCAGCATCACCAAGCACGTCATGCACCCAGCACGTCATACACCCAGCACGTCATACAATCAGCACGTCATAAACCCAGCACGTCATACACCCAGCACGTCATACACCCAGCACGTCATACACCCAGCACGTCATACACAAAGCACGTCATACACTCAGCACGTCATACACCCAGCATCACCCAGCACGTCATGCACCTAGCACGTCATACACCCAGCACGTCACACACCCAGCACGTCATACACCCAGCATGTCACACACCCAGCAAGCCATACACCCAGCATGTCATGCACCCGGCACGTCATACACCCAGCACGTCACACACCCAGAACTTCACACACCCAGAACGTCATACACCCAGCACGTCACGTACCCAGCAAGTCATGCACCCAGCACGTCATACACCCAGCACGTCACACACCCAGCACGTCACACACACAGCACGTCATGCACCCAGCACGTCATACACTCAGCACGTCATATACCCAGCATGTCATACACCCAGCACGTCATACACCCAGGACGTCATACACCCAGCACGTCATACACCCTGCATGTCCCACACCCAGCACGTCATACACCCAGCACGTCATACACCCAGCACGTCACACACCCAGCACCTCACACACCCATCACGTCATACACCCAGCACGTCATACACCCAGTATGTCATACACCCAGTACGTCATACACCCAGCACGTCATACACCCAGCACGTCATATACTCAGCACGTCATACACCCAGCACGTCATACACCCAGCATGTCACACACCCAGCATGTCACACACCCAGCACGTCATACACCCAGCATCACCCAGCATGTCATACACCCAGCATCACCCAGCATGTCATACACCCAGCATCACCCAGCACGTCATACACCCAGCATCACCCAGCACGTCATACACCCAGCATCACCCAGCACGTCATACACCCAGCATCACCCAGCACGTCATACACCCAGCATCACCCAGCACGTCATACACCCAGCATCACCCAGCACGTCATACACCCAGCATCACACAGCACGTCATACACCCAGCATCACCCAGCACGTCATACACCCAGCATCACCCAGCACGTCATACACCCAGCACCTCACACACCCAGCACGTCATACACCCAGCATGTCATACACCCAGCACCTCACACACCCAGCACGTCATACACCCAGCACGTCATACACCCAGCACCTCACACATGCAGCACGTCATACACCCAGCCGGTCATACACCCAGCACGTCATACACCCAGCATCACCCAGCACGTCATGCACCCAGCACGTCATACACCCAGCACGTCATACACCCAGCACGTCATACCCCCAGCACGTCATACACCCAGCACGTCATACACCCAGCACGTCATACACCCAGCATCACCAAGCACGTCATGCACCCAGCACGTCATACACCCAACACGTCATACACCCAGCACGTCATACACCCAGCACGTCATACACCCAGCACGTCATACACTCAGCACGTCATACACCCAGCACGTCATGCGCCCAGCACGTCATGCACCCAGCACGTCATACACCCAGCACGTCACACACCCAGCACGTCATACACCCAGCATGTCACACACCCAGCAAGCCATACACCCAGCACGTCATGCACCCAGCACGTCATACACCCAGCACATCATACACCCAACACGTTAAACACCCAGCATGTCAGACACCCAGCATGTCAGACACCCAGCACGTCATACACCCAGCATGTCATACACTCAGCACGTCATACACCAAGCACGTCATACACCCAGCACGTCATACACCCAGCACGTCATACACCCAGCATGTCACACACCCAGCACGTCATACACTCAGCACGTCATACACCCAGCATGTCACACACCCAGCATGTCATACACCCAGCACGTCACACACCCAGCACGTCATACACCCAGCATGTCACACACCCAACAAGCCATACACCCAGCACGTCATGCACCCAGCACGTCATACACCCAGCACATCATACACCCAACACGTTAAACACCCAGCATGTCAGACACCCAGCACGTCATACACCCAGCATGTCACACACCCAGCATGTCCCACACCCAGCACGTCATACACCCAGCACGTCATACACCCAGCACGTCATACACCCAGCACGTCATACACCCAGCACGTCATACACCCAGCACGTCACATACCCAGCACGTCATACACAAAGCACGTCACATACCCAGCACGTCACACACCCAGCACGTCACACACCCAGCACGTCATACACCCAGCACGTCACACACCAAGCACGTCATACACCCAGCACGTCATACACCCAGCACGTCACACACCCAGCACGTCATACACCCAGCACGTCATACACCCAGCACGTCATACACACAGCACGTCATACATCCAGCACGTCATACATCCAGAACGTCATACACCCAGCACGTCATACACCCAGCACATCATACACCCAGCACGTCATACACCCAGCAGATCATACACCCAGCACGTCATACACCTAACACGTCATACACCCAGCACGTCATACACCCAGTACGTCATACACCCAGCAGGTCATACACCCAGCACATCATACACCCAGCACGTCATACACCCAGCACGTCACACACCCAGCACGTCATACACCCAGCACGTCACACACCAAGCACGTTATACACGCAGCACGTCACACACCCAGCACGTCATACACCCAGCACGTCATACACCCAGCATGTCATACACACAGCACGTCATACATCCAGCACGTCATGCATCCAGGACGTCATACACCCAGCACGTCATACACCCAGCACGTCATACACACAGCACGTCATACACCCAGCATGTCAGACACCCAGCATGTCAGACACCCAGCACGTCATACACCCAGCATGTCATACACTCAGCACGTCATACACCCAGCACGTCATACACCCAGCACGTCATACACCCAGCACGTCATACACCCAGCATGTCACACACCCAGCACGTCATACACTCAGCACGTCATACACCCAGCATGTCACACACCCAGCATGTCATACACCCAGCACGTCACACACCCAGCACGTCATACACCCAGCATGTCACACACCCAACAAGCCATACACCCAGCACGTCATGCACCAGCACGTCATACACCCAGCACATCATACACCCAACACGTTAAACACCCAGCATGTCAGACACCCAGCACGTCATACACCCAGCATGTCACACACCCAGCATGTCCCACACCCAGCACGTCATACACCCAGCACGTCATACACCCAGCACGTCATACACCCAGCACGTCATACACCCAGCACGTCATACACCCAGCACGTCACATACCCAGCACGTCATACACAAAGCACGTCACATACCCAGCACGTCACACACCCAGCACGTCACACACCCAGCACGTCATACACCCAGCACGTCACACACCAAGCACGTCATACACCCAGCACGTCATACACCCAGCACGTCACACACCCAGCACGTCATACACCCAGCACGTCATACACCCAGCACGTCATACACACAGCACGTCATACATCCAGCACGTCATACATCCAGAACGTCATACACCCAGCACGTCATACACCCAGCACATCATACACCCAGCACGTCATACACCCAGCAGATC